>NC_059427.1:97042696-97371696 GCF_021028975.2 Sphaerodactylus townsendi | reverse complement strand
CCCCCCCCCCCCCCACCCCCCCCCCCCCCCACCCCCCCCCCCCCCCACCCCCCCCCCCCCCCACCCCCCCCCCCCCCCACCCCCCCCCCCCCCCACCCCCCCCCCCCCCCACCCCCCCCCCCCCCCACCCCCCCCCCCCCCCACCCCCCCCCCCCCCCACCCCCCCCCCCCCCCACCCCCCCCCCCCCCCACCCCCCCCCCCCCCCACCCCCCCCCCCCCCCACCCCCCCCCCCCCCCACCCCCCCCCCCCCCCACCCCCCCCCCCCCCCACCCCCCCCCCCCCCCACCCCCCCCCCCCCCCACCCCCCCCCCCCCCCACCCCCCCCCCCCCCCACCCCCCCCCCCCCCCACCCCCCCCCCCCCCCACCCCCCCCCCCCCCCACCCCCCCCCCCCCCCACCCCCCCCCCCCCCCACCCCCCCCCCCCCCCACCCCCCCCCCCCCCCACCCCCCCCCCCCCCCACCCCCCCCCCCCCCCACCCCCCCCCCCCCCCACCCCCCCCCCCCCCCACCCCCCCCCCCCCCCACCCCCCCCCCCCCCCACCCCCCCCCCCCCCCACCCCCCCCCCCCCCCACCCCCCCCCCCCCCCACCCCCCCCCCCCCCCACCCCCCCCCCCCCCCACCCCCCCCCCCCCCCACCCCCCCCCCCCCCCACCCCCCCCCCCCCCCACCCCCCCCCCCCCCCACCCCCCCCCCCCCCCACCCCCCCCCCCCCCCACCCCCCCCCCCCCCCACCCCCCCCCCCCCCCACCCCCCCCCCCCCCCACCCCCCCCCCCCCCCACCCCCCCCCCCCCCCACCCCCCCCCCCCCCCACCCCCCCCCCCCCCCACCCCCCCCCCCCCCCACCCCCCCCCCCCCCCACCCCCCCCCCCCCCCACCCCCCCCCCCCCCCACCCCCCCCCCCCCCCACCCCCCCCCCCCCCCACCCCCCCCCCCCCCCACCCCCCCCCCCCCCCACCCCCCCCCCCCCCCACCCCCCCCCCCCCCCACCCCCCCCCCCCCCCACCCCCCCCCCCCCCCACCCCCCCCCCCCCCCACCCCCCCCCCCCCCCACCCCCCCCCCCCCCCACCCCCCCCCCCCCCCACCCCCCCCCCCCCCCACCCCCCCCCCCCCCCACCCCCCCCCCCCCCCACCCCCCCCCCCCCCCACCCCCCCCCCCCCCCACCCCCCCCCCCCCCCACCCCCCCCCCCCCCCACCCCCCCCCCCCCCCACCCCCCCCCCCCCCCACCCCCCCCCCCCCCCACCCCCCCCCCCCCCCACCCCCCCCCCCCCCCACCCCCCCCCCCCCCCACCCCCCCCCCCCCCCACCCCCCCCCCCCCCCACCCCCCCCCCCCCCCACCCCCCCCCCCCCCCACCCCCCCCCCCCCCCACCCCCCCCCCCCCCCACCCCCCCCCCCCCCCACCCCCCCCCCCCCCCACCCCCCCCCCCCCCCACCCCCCCCCCCCCCCACCCCCCCCCCCCCCCACCCCCCCCCCCCCCCACCCCCCCCCCCCCCCACCCCCCCCCCCCCCCACCCCCCCCCCCCCCCACCCCCCCCCCCCCCCACCCCCCCCCCCCCCCACCCCCCCCCCCCCCCACCCCCCCCCCCCCCCACCCCCCCCCCCCCCCACCCCCCCCCCCCCCCACCCCCCCCCCCCCCCACCCCCCCCCCCCCCCACCCCCCCCCCCCCCCACCCCCCCCCCCCCCCACCCCCCCCCCCCCCCACCCCCCCCCCCCCCCACCCCCCCCCCCCCCCACCCCCCCCCCCCCCCACCCCCCCCCCCCCCCACCCCCCCCCCCCCCCACCCCCCCCCCCCCCCACCCCCCCCCCCCCCCACCCCCCCCCCCCCCCACCCCCCCCCCCCCCCACCCCCCCCCCCCCCCACCCCCCCCCCCCCCCACCCCCCCCCCCCCCCACCCCCCCCCCCCCCCACCCCCCCCCCCCCCCACCCCCCCCCCCCCCCACCCCCCCCCCCCCCCACCCCCCCCCCCCCCCACCCCCCCCCCCCCCCACCCCCCCCCCCCCCCACCCCCCCCCCCCCCCACCCCCCCCCCCCCCCACCCCCCCCCCCCCCCACCCCCCCCCCCCCCCACCCCCCCCCCCCCCCACCCCCCCCCCCCCCCACCCCCCCCCCCCCCCACCCCCCCCCCCCCCCACCCCCCCCCCCCCCCACCCCCCCCCCCCCCCACCCCCCCCCCCCCCCACCCCCCCCCCCCCCCACCCCCCCCCCCCCCCACCCCCCCCCCCCCCCACCCCCCCCCCCCCCCACCCCCCCCCCCCCCCACCCCCCCCCCCCCCCACCCCCCCCCCCCCCCACCCCCCCCCCCCCCCACCCCCCCCCCCCCCCACCCCCCCCCCCCCCCACCCCCCCCCCCCCCCACCCCCCCCCCCCCCCACCCCCCCCCCCCCCCACCCCCCCCCCCCCCCACCCCCCCCCCCCCCCACCCCCCCCCCCCCCCACCCCCCCCCCCCCCCACCCCCCCCCCCCCCCACCCCCCCCCCCCCCCACCCCCCCCCCCCCCCACCCCCCCCCCCCCCCACCCCCCCCCCCCCCCACCCCCCCCCCCCCCCACCCCCCCCCCCCCCCACCCCCCCCCCCCCCCACCCCCCCCCCCCCCCACCCCCCCCCCCCCCCACCCCCCCCCCCCCCCACCCCCCCCCCCCCCCACCCCCCCCCCCCCCCACCCCCCCCCCCCCCCACCCCCCCCCCCCCCCACCCCCCCCCCCCCCCACCCCCCCCCCCCCCCACCCCCCCCCCCCCCCACCCCCCCCCCCCCCCACCCCCCCCCCCCCCCACCCCCCCCCCCCCCCACCCCCCCCCCCCCCCACCCCCCCCCCCCCCCACCCCCCCCCCCCCCCACCCCCCCCCCCCCCCACCCCCCCCCCCCCCCACCCCCCCCCCCCCCCACCCCCCCCCCCCCCCACCCCCCCCCCCCCCCACCCCCCCCCCCCCCCACCCCCCCCCCCCCCCACCCCCCCCCCCCCCCACCCCCCCCCCCCCCCACCCCCCCCCCCCCCCACCCCCCCCCCCCCCCACCCCCCCCCCCCCCCACCCCCCCCCCCCCCCACCCCCCCCCCCCCCCACCCCCCCCCCCCCCCACCCCCCCCCCCCCCCACCCCCCCCCCCCCCCACCCCCCCCCCCCCCCACCCCCCCCCCCCCCCACCCCCCCCCCCCCCCACCCCCCCCCCCCCCCACCCCCCCCCCCCCCCACCCCCCCCCCCCCCCACCCCCCCCCCCCCCCACCCCCCCCCCCCCCCACCCCCCCCCCCCCCCACCCCCCCCCCCCCCCACCCCCCCCCCCCCCCACCCCCCCCCCCCCCCACCCCCCCCCCCCCCCACCCCCCCCCCCCCCCACCCCCCCCCCCCCCCACCCCCCCCCCCCCCCACCCCCCCCCCCCCCCACCCCCCCCCCCCCCCACCCCCCCCCCCCCCCACCCCCCCCCCCCCCCACCCCCCCCCCCCCCCACCCCCCCCCCCCCCCACCCCCCCCCCCCCCCACCCCCCCCCCCCCCCACCCCCCCCCCCCCCCACCCCCCCCCCCCCCCACCCCCCCCCCCCCCCACCCCCCCCCCCCCCCACCCCCCCCCCCCCCCACCCCCCCCCCCCCCCACCCCCCCCCCCCCCCACCCCCCCCCCCCCCCACCCCCCCCCCCCCCCACCCCCCCCCCCCCCCACCCCCCCCCCCCCCCACCCCCCCCCCCCCCCACCCCCCCCCCCCCCCACCCCCCCCCCCCCCCACCCCCCCCCCCCCCCACCCCCCCCCCCCCCCACCCCCCCCCCCCCCCACCCCCCCCCCCCCCCACCCCCCCCCCCCCCCACCCCCCCCCCCCCCCACCCCCCCCCCCCCCCACCCCCCCCCCCCCCCACCCCCCCCCCCCCCCACCCCCCCCCCCCCCCACCCCCCCCCCCCCCCACCCCCCCCCCCCCCCACCCCCCCCCCCCCCCACCCCCCCCCCCCCCCACCCCCCCCCCCCCCCACCCCCCCCCCCCCCCACCCCCCCCCCCCCCCACCCCCCCCCCCCCCCACCCCCCCCCCCCCCCACCCCCCCCCCCCCCCACCCCCCCCCCCCCCCACCCCCCCCCCCCCCCACCCCCCCCCCCCCCCACCCCCCCCCCCCCCCACCCCCCCCCCCCCCCACCCCCCCCCCCCCCCACCCCCCCCCCCCCCCACCCCCCCCCCCCCCCACCCCCCCCCCCCCCCACCCCCCCCCCCCCCCACCCCCCCCCCCCCCCACCCCCCCCCCCCCCCACCCCCCCCCCCCCCCACCCCCCCCCCCCCCCACCCCCCCCCCCCCCCACCCCCCCCCCCCCCCACCCCCCCCCCCCCCCACCCCCCCCCCCCCCCACCCCCCCCCCCCCCCACCCCCCCCCCCCCCCACCCCCCCCCCCCCCCACCCCCCCCCCCCCCCACCCCCCCCCCCCCCCACCCCCCCCCCCCCCCACCCCCCCCCCCCCCCACCCCCCCCCCCCCCCACCCCCCCCCCCCCCCACCCCCCCCCCCCCCCACCCCCCCCCCCCCCCACCCCCCCCCCCCCCCACCCCCCCCCCCCCCCACCCCCCCCCCCCCCCACCCCCCCCCCCCCCCACCCCCCCCCCCCCCCACCCCCCCCCCCCCCCACCCCCCCCCCCCCCCACCCCCCCCCCCCCCCACCCCCCCCCCCCCCCACCCCCCCCCCCCCCCACCCCCCCCCCCCCCCACCCCCCCCCCCCCCCACCCCCCCCCCCCCCCACCCCCCCCCCCCCCCACCCCCCCCCCCCCCCACCCCCCCCCCCCCCCACCCCCCCCCCCCCCCACCCCCCCCCCCCCCCACCCCCCCCCCCCCCCACCCCCCCCCCCCCCCACCCCCCCCCCCCCCCACCCCCCCCCCCCCCCACCCCCCCCCCCCCCCACCCCCCCCCCCCCCCACCCCCCCCCCCCCCCACCCCCCCCCCCCCCCACCCCCCCCCCCCCCCACCCCCCCCCCCCCCCACCCCCCCCCCCCCCCACCCCCCCCCCCCCCCACCCCCCCCCCCCCCCACCCCCCCCCCCCCCCACCCCCCCCCCCCCCCACCCCCCCCCCCCCCCACCCCCCCCCCCCCCCACCCCCCCCCCCCCCCACCCCCCCCCCCCCCCACCCCCCCCCCCCCCCACCCCCCCCCCCCCCCACCCCCCCCCCCCCCCACCCCCCCCCCCCCCCACCCCCCCCCCCCCCCACCCCCCCCCCCCCCCACCCCCCCCCCCCCCCACCCCCCCCCCCCCCCACCCCCCCCCCCCCCCACCCCCCCCCCCCCCCACCCCCCCCCCCCCCCACCCCCCCCCCCCCCCACCCCCCCCCCCCCCCACCCCCCCCCCCCCCCACCCCCCCCCCCCCCCACCCCCCCCCCCCCCCACCCCCCCCCCCCCCCACCCCCCCCCCCCCCCACCCCCCCCCCCCCCCACCCCCCCCCCCCCCCACCCCCCCCCCCCCCCACCCCCCCCCCCCCCCACCCCCCCCCCCCCCCACCCCCCCCCCCCCCCACCCCCCCCCCCCCCCACCCCCCCCCCCCCCCACCCCCCCCCCCCCCCACCCCCCCCCCCCCCCACCCCCCCCCCCCCCCACCCCCCCCCCCCCCCACCCCCCCCCCCCCCCACCCCCCCCCCCCCCCACCCCCCCCCCCCCCCACCCCCCCCCCCCCCCACCCCCCCCCCCCCCCACCCCCCCCCCCCCCCACCCCCCCCCCCCCCCACCCCCCCCCCCCCCCACCCCCCCCCCCCCCCACCCCCCCCCCCCCCCACCCCCCCCCCCCCCCACCCCCCCCCCCCCCCACCCCCCCCCCCCCCCACCCCCCCCCCCCCCCACCCCCCCCCCCCCCCACCCCCCCCCCCCCCCACCCCCCCCCCCCCCCACCCCCCCCCCCCCCCACCCCCCCCCCCCCCCACCCCCCCCCCCCCCCACCCCCCCCCCCCCCCACCCCCCCCCCCCCCCACCCCCCCCCCCCCCCACCCCCCCCCCCCCCCACCCCCCCCCCCCCCCACCCCCCCCCCCCCCCACCCCCCCCCCCCCCCACCCCCCCCCCCCCCCACCCCCCCCCCCCCCCACCCCCCCCCCCCCCCACCCCCCCCCCCCCCCACCCCCCCCCCCCCCCACCCCCCCCCCCCCCCACCCCCCCCCCCCCCCACCCCCCCCCCCCCCCACCCCCCCCCCCCCCCACCCCCCCCCCCCCCCACCCCCCCCCCCCCCCACCCCCCCCCCCCCCCACCCCCCCCCCCCCCCACCCCCCCCCCCCCCCACCCCCCCCCCCCCCCACCCCCCCCCCCCCCCACCCCCCCCCCCCCCCACCCCCCCCCCCCCCCACCCCCCCCCCCCCCCACCCCCCCCCCCCCCCACCCCCCCCCCCCCCCACCCCCCCCCCCCCCCACCCCCCCCCCCCCCCACCCCCCCCCCCCCCCACCCCCCCCCCCCCCCACCCCCCCCCCCCCCCACCCCCCCCCCCCCCCACCCCCCCCCCCCCCCACCCCCCCCCCCCCCCACCCCCCCCCCCCCCCACCCCCCCCCCCCCCCACCCCCCCCCCCCCCCACCCCCCCCCCCCCCCACCCCCCCCCCCCCCCACCCCCCCCCCCCCCCACCCCCCCCCCCCCCCACCCCCCCCCCCCCCCACCCCCCCCCCCCCCCACCCCCCCCCCCCCCCACCCCCCCCCCCCCCCACCCCCCCCCCCCCCCACCCCCCCCCCCCCCCACCCCCCCCCCCCCCCACCCCCCCCCCCCCCCACCCCCCCCCCCCCCCACCCCCCCCCCCCCCCACCCCCCCCCCCCCCCACCCCCCCCCCCCCCCACCCCCCCCCCCCCCCACCCCCCCCCCCCCCCACCCCCCCCCCCCCCCACCCCCCCCCCCCCCCACCCCCCCCCCCCCCCACCCCCCCCCCCCCCCACCCCCCCCCCCCCCCACCCCCCCCCCCCCCCACCCCCCCCCCCCCCCACCCCCCCCCCCCCCCACCCCCCCCCCCCCCCACCCCCCCCCCCCCCCACCCCCCCCCCCCCCCACCCCCCCCCCCCCCCACCCCCCCCCCCCCCCACCCCCCCCCCCCCCCACCCCCCCCCCCCCCCACCCCCCCCCCCCCCCACCCCCCCCCCCCCCCACCCCCCCCCCCCCCCACCCCCCCCCCCCCCCACCCCCCCCCCCCCCCACCCCCCCCCCCCCCCACCCCCCCCCCCCCCCACCCCCCCCCCCCCCCACCCCCCCCCCCCCCCACCCCCCCCCCCCCCCACCCCCCCCCCCCCCCACCCCCCCCCCCCCCCACCCCCCCCCCCCCCCACCCCCCCCCCCCCCCACCCCCCCCCCCCCCCACCCCCCCCCCCCCCCACCCCCCCCCCCCCCCACCCCCCCCCCCCCCCACCCCCCCCCCCCCCCACCCCCCCCCCCCCCCACCCCCCCCCCCCCCCACCCCCCCCCCCCCCCACCCCCCCCCCCCCCCACCCCCCCCCCCCCCCACCCCCCCCCCCCCCCACCCCCCCCCCCCCCCACCCCCCCCCCCCCCCACCCCCCCCCCCCCCCACCCCCCCCCCCCCCCACCCCCCCCCCCCCCCACCCCCCCCCCCCCCCACCCCCCCCCCCCCCCACCCCCCCCCCCCCCCACCCCCCCCCCCCCCCACCCCCCCCCCCCCCCACCCCCCCCCCCCCCCACCCCCCCCCCCCCCCACCCCCCCCCCCCCCCACCCCCCCCCCCCCCCACCCCCCCCCCCCCCCACCCCCCCCCCCCCCCACCCCCCCCCCCCCCCACCCCCCCCCCCCCCCACCCCCCCCCCCCCCCACCCCCCCCCCCCCCCACCCCCCCCCCCCCCCACCCCCCCCCCCCCCCACCCCCCCCCCCCCCCACCCCCCCCCCCCCCCACCCCCCCCCCCCCCCACCCCCCCCCCCCCCCACCCCCCCCCCCCCCCACCCCCCCCCCCCCCCACCCCCCCCCCCCCCCACCCCCCCCCCCCCCCACCCCCCCCCCCCCCCACCCCCCCCCCCCCCCACCCCCCCCCCCCCCCACCCCCCCCCCCCCCCACCCCCCCCCCCCCCCACCCCCCCCCCCCCCCACCCCCCCCCCCCCCCACCCCCCCCCCCCCCCACCCCCCCCCCCCCCCACCCCCCCCCCCCCCCACCCCCCCCCCCCCCCACCCCCCCCCCCCCCCACCCCCCCCCCCCCCCACCCCCCCCCCCCCCCACCCCCCCCCCCCCCCACCCCCCCCCCCCCCCACCCCCCCCCCCCCCCACCCCCCCCCCCCCCCACCCCCCCCCCCCCCCACCCCCCCCCCCCCCCACCCCCCCCCCCCCCCACCCCCCCCCCCCCCCACCCCCCCCCCCCCCCACCCCCCCCCCCCCCCACCCCCCCCCCCCCCCACCCCCCCCCCCCCCCACCCCCCCCCCCCCCCACCCCCCCCCCCCCCCACCCCCCCCCCCCCCCACCCCCCCCCCCCCCCACCCCCCCCCCCCCCCACCCCCCCCCCCCCCCACCCCCCCCCCCCCCCACCCCCCCCCCCCCCCACCCCCCCCCCCCCCCACCCCCCCCCCCCCCCACCCCCCCCCCCCCCCACCCCCCCCCCCCCCCACCCCCCCCCCCCCCCACCCCCCCCCCCCCCCACCCCCCCCCCCCCCCACCCCCCCCCCCCCCCACCCCCCCCCCCCCCCACCCCCCCCCCCCCCCACCCCCCCCCCCCCCCACCCCCCCCCCCCCCCACCCCCCCCCCCCCCCACCCCCCCCCCCCCCCACCCCCCCCCCCCCCCACCCCCCCCCCCCCCCACCCCCCCCCCCCCCCACCCCCCCCCCCCCCCACCCCCCCCCCCCCCCACCCCCCCCCCCCCCCACCCCCCCCCCCCCCCACCCCCCCCCCCCCCCACCCCCCCCCCCCCCCACCCCCCCCCCCCCCCACCCCCCCCCCCCCCCACCCCCCCCCCCCCCCACCCCCCCCCCCCCCCACCCCCCCCCCCCCCCACCCCCCCCCCCCCCCACCCCCCCCCCCCCCCACCCCCCCCCCCCCCCACCCCCCCCCCCCCCCACCCCCCCCCCCCCCCACCCCCCCCCCCCCCCACCCCCCCCCCCCCCCACCCCCCCCCCCCCCCACCCCCCCCCCCCCCCACCCCCCCCCCCCCCCACCCCCCCCCCCCCCCACCCCCCCCCCCCCCCACCCCCCCCCCCCCCCACCCCCCCCCCCCCCCACCCCCCCCCCCCCCCACCCCCCCCCCCCCCCACCCCCCCCCCCCCCCACCCCCCCCCCCCCCCACCCCCCCCCCCCCCCACCCCCCCCCCCCCCCACCCCCCCCCCCCCCCACCCCCCCCCCCCCCCACCCCCCCCCCCCCCCACCCCCCCCCCCCCCCACCCCCCCCCCCCCCCACCCCCCCCCCCCCCCACCCCCCCCCCCCCCCACCCCCCCCCCCCCCCACCCCCCCCCCCCCCCACCCCCCCCCCCCCCCACCCCCCCCCCCCCCCACCCCCCCCCCCCCCCACCCCCCCCCCCCCCCACCCCCCCCCCCCCCCACCCCCCCCCCCCCCCACCCCCCCCCCCCCCCACCCCCCCCCCCCCCCACCCCCCCCCCCCCCCACCCCCCCCCCCCCCCACCCCCCCCCCCCCCCACCCCCCCCCCCCCCCACCCCCCCCCCCCCCCACCCCCCCCCCCCCCCACCCCCCCCCCCCCCCACCCCCCCCCCCCCCCACCCCCCCCCCCCCCCACCCCCCCCCCCCCCCACCCCCCCCCCCCCCCACCCCCCCCCCCCCCCACCCCCCCCCCCCCCCACCCCCCCCCCCCCCCACCCCCCCCCCCCCCCACCCCCCCCCCCCCCCACCCCCCCCCCCCCCCACCCCCCCCCCCCCCCACCCCCCCCCCCCCCCACCCCCCCCCCCCCCCACCCCCCCCCCCCCCCACCCCCCCCCCCCCCCACCCCCCCCCCCCCCCACCCCCCCCCCCCCCCACCCCCCCCCCCCCCCACCCCCCCCCCCCCCCACCCCCCCCCCCCCCCACCCCCCCCCCCCCCCACCCCCCCCCCCCCCCACCCCCCCCCCCCCCCACCCCCCCCCCCCCCCACCCCCCCCCCCCCCCACCCCCCCCCCCCCCCACCCCCCCCCCCCCCCACCCCCCCCCCCCCCCACCCCCCCCCCCCCCCACCCCCCCCCCCCCCCACCCCCCCCCCCCCCCACCCCCCCCCCCCCCCACCCCCCCCCCCCCCCACCCCCCCCCCCCCCCACCCCCCCCCCCCCCCACCCCCCCCCCCCCCCACCCCCCCCCCCCCCCACCCCCCCCCCCCCCCACCCCCCCCCCCCCCCACCCCCCCCCCCCCCCACCCCCCCCCCCCCCCACCCCCCCCCCCCCCCACCCCCCCCCCCCCCCACCCCCCCCCCCCCCCACCCCCCCCCCCCCCCACCCCCCCCCCCCCCCACCCCCCCCCCCCCCCACCCCCCCCCCCCCCCACCCCCCCCCCCCCCCACCCCCCCCCCCCCCCACCCCCCCCCCCCCCCACCCCCCCCCCCCCCCACCCCCCCCCCCCCCCACCCCCCCCCCCCCCCACCCCCCCCCCCCCCCACCCCCCCCCCCCCCCACCCCCCCCCCCCCCCACCCCCCCCCCCCCCCACCCCCCCCCCCCCCCACCCCCCCCCCCCCCCACCCCCCCCCCCCCCCACCCCCCCCCCCCCCCACCCCCCCCCCCCCCCACCCCCCCCCCCCCCCACCCCCCCCCCCCCCCACCCCCCCCCCCCCCCACCCCCCCCCCCCCCCACCCCCCCCCCCCCCCACCCCCCCCCCCCCCCACCCCCCCCCCCCCCCACCCCCCCCCCCCCCCACCCCCCCCCCCCCCCACCCCCCCCCCCCCCCACCCCCCCCCCCCCCCACCCCCCCCCCCCCCCACCCCCCCCCCCCCCCACCCCCCCCCCCCCCCACCCCCCCCCCCCCCCACCCCCCCCCCCCCCCACCCCCCCCCCCCCCCACCCCCCCCCCCCCCCACCCCCCCCCCCCCCCACCCCCCCCCCCCCCCACCCCCCCCCCCCCCCACCCCCCCCCCCCCCCACCCCCCCCCCCCCCCACCCCCCCCCCCCCCCACCCCCCCCCCCCCCCACCCCCCCCCCCCCCCACCCCCCCCCCCCCCCACCCCCCCCCCCCCCCACCCCCCCCCCCCCCCACCCCCCCCCCCCCCCACCCCCCCCCCCCCCCACCCCCCCCCCCCCCCACCCCCCCCCCCCCCCACCCCCCCCCCCCCCCACCCCCCCCCCCCCCCACCCCCCCCCCCCCCCACCCCCCCCCCCCCCCACCCCCCCCCCCCCCCACCCCCCCCCCCCCCCACCCCCCCCCCCCCCCACCCCCCCCCCCCCCCACCCCCCCCCCCCCCCACCCCCCCCCCCCCCCACCCCCCCCCCCCCCCACCCCCCCCCCCCCCCACCCCCCCCCCCCCCCACCCCCCCCCCCCCCCACCCCCCCCCCCCCCCACCCCCCCCCCCCCCCACCCCCCCCCCCCCCCACCCCCCCCCCCCCCCACCCCCCCCCCCCCCCACCCCCCCCCCCCCCCACCCCCCCCCCCCCCCACCCCCCCCCCCCCCCACCCCCCCCCCCCCCCACCCCCCCCCCCCCCCACCCCCCCCCCCCCCCACCCCCCCCCCCCCCCACCCCCCCCCCCCCCCACCCCCCCCCCCCCCCACCCCCCCCCCCCCCCACCCCCCCCCCCCCCCACCCCCCCCCCCCCCCACCCCCCCCCCCCCCCACCCCCCCCCCCCCCCACCCCCCCCCCCCCCCACCCCCCCCCCCCCCCACCCCCCCCCCCCCCCACCCCCCCCCCCCCCCACCCCCCCCCCCCCCCACCCCCCCCCCCCCCCACCCCCCCCCCCCCCCACCCCCCCCCCCCCCCACCCCCCCCCCCCCCCACCCCCCCCCCCCCCCACCCCCCCCCCCCCCCACCCCCCCCCCCCCCCACCCCCCCCCCCCCCCACCCCCCCCCCCCCCCACCCCCCCCCCCCCCCACCCCCCCCCCCCCCCACCCCCCCCCCCCCCCACCCCCCCCCCCCCCCACCCCCCCCCCCCCCCACCCCCCCCCCCCCCCACCCCCCCCCCCCCCCACCCCCCCCCCCCCCCACCCCCCCCCCCCCCCACCCCCCCCCCCCCCCACCCCCCCCCCCCCCCACCCCCCCCCCCCCCCACCCCCCCCCCCCCCCACCCCCCCCCCCCCCCACCCCCCCCCCCCCCCACCCCCCCCCCCCCCCACCCCCCCCCCCCCCCACCCCCCCCCCCCCCCACCCCCCCCCCCCCCCACCCCCCCCCCCCCCCACCCCCCCCCCCCCCCACCCCCCCCCCCCCCCACCCCCCCCCCCCCCCACCCCCCCCCCCCCCCACCCCCCCCCCCCCCCACCCCCCCCCCCCCCCACCCCCCCCCCCCCCCACCCCCCCCCCCCCCCACCCCCCCCCCCCCCCACCCCCCCCCCCCCCCACCCCCCCCCCCCCCCACCCCCCCCCCCCCCCACCCCCCCCCCCCCCCACCCCCCCCCCCCCCCACCCCCCCCCCCCCCCACCCCCCCCCCCCCCCACCCCCCCCCCCCCCCACCCCCCCCCCCCCCCACCCCCCCCCCCCCCCACCCCCCCCCCCCCCCACCCCCCCCCCCCCCCACCCCCCCCCCCCCCCACCCCCCCCCCCCCCCACCCCCCCCCCCCCCCACCCCCCCCCCCCCCCACCCCCCCCCCCCCCCACCCCCCCCCCCCCCCACCCCCCCCCCCCCCCACCCCCCCCCCCCCCCACCCCCCCCCCCCCCCACCCCCCCCCCCCCCCACCCCCCCCCCCCCCCACCCCCCCCCCCCCCCACCCCCCCCCCCCCCCACCCCCCCCCCCCCCCACCCCCCCCCCCCCCCACCCCCCCCCCCCCCCACCCCCCCCCCCCCCCACCCCCCCCCCCCCCCACCCCCCCCCCCCCCCACCCCCCCCCCCCCCCACCCCCCCCCCCCCCCACCCCCCCCCCCCCCCACCCCCCCCCCCCCCCACCCCCCCCCCCCCCCACCCCCCCCCCCCCCCACCCCCCCCCCCCCCCACCCCCCCCCCCCCCCACCCCCCCCCCCCCCCACCCCCCCCCCCCCCCACCCCCCCCCCCCCCCACCCCCCCCCCCCCCCACCCCCCCCCCCCCCCACCCCCCCCCCCCCCCACCCCCCCCCCCCCCCACCCCCCCCCCCCCCCACCCCCCCCCCCCCCCACCCCCCCCCCCCCCCACCCCCCCCCCCCCCCACCCCCCCCCCCCCCCACCCCCCCCCCCCCCCACCCCCCCCCCCCCCCACCCCCCCCCCCCCCCACCCCCCCCCCCCCCCACCCCCCCCCCCCCCCACCCCCCCCCCCCCCCACCCCCCCCCCCCCCCACCCCCCCCCCCCCCCACCCCCCCCCCCCCCCACCCCCCCCCCCCCCCACCCCCCCCCCCCCCCACCCCCCCCCCCCCCCACCCCCCCCCCCCCCCACCCCCCCCCCCCCCCACCCCCCCCCCCCCCCACCCCCCCCCCCCCCCACCCCCCCCCCCCCCCACCCCCCCCCCCCCCCACCCCCCCCCCCCCCCACCCCCCCCCCCCCCCACCCCCCCCCCCCCCCACCCCCCCCCCCCCCCACCCCCCCCCCCCCCCACCCCCCCCCCCCCCCACCCCCCCCCCCCCCCACCCCCCCCCCCCCCCACCCCCCCCCCCCCCCACCCCCCCCCCCCCCCACCCCCCCCCCCCCCCACCCCCCCCCCCCCCCACCCCCCCCCCCCCCCACCCCCCCCCCCCCCCACCCCCCCCCCCCCCCACCCCCCCCCCCCCCCACCCCCCCCCCCCCCCACCCCCCCCCCCCCCCACCCCCCCCCCCCCCCACCCCCCCCCCCCCCCACCCCCCCCCCCCCCCACCCCCCCCCCCCCCCACCCCCCCCCCCCCCCACCCCCCCCCCCCCCCACCCCCCCCCCCCCCCACCCCCCCCCCCCCCCACCCCCCCCCCCCCCCACCCCCCCCCCCCCCCACCCCCCCCCCCCCCCACCCCCCCCCCCCCCCACCCCCCCCCCCCCCCACCCCCCCCCCCCCCCACCCCCCCCCCCCCCCACCCCCCCCCCCCCCCACCCCCCCCCCCCCCCACCCCCCCCCCCCCCCACCCCCCCCCCCCCCCACCCCCCCCCCCCCCCACCCCCCCCCCCCCCCACCCCCCCCCCCCCCCACCCCCCCCCCCCCCCACCCCCCCCCCCCCCCACCCCCCCCCCCCCCCACCCCCCCCCCCCCCCACCCCCCCCCCCCCCCACCCCCCCCCCCCCCCACCCCCCCCCCCCCCCACCCCCCCCCCCCCCCACCCCCCCCCCCCCCCACCCCCCCCCCCCCCCACCCCCCCCCCCCCCCACCCCCCCCCCCCCCCACCCCCCCCCCCCCCCACCCCCCCCCCCCCCCACCCCCCCCCCCCCCCACCCCCCCCCCCCCCCACCCCCCCCCCCCCCCACCCCCCCCCCCCCCCACCCCCCCCCCCCCCCACCCCCCCCCCCCCCCACCCCCCCCCCCCCCCACCCCCCCCCCCCCCCACCCCCCCCCCCCCCCACCCCCCCCCCCCCCCACCCCCCCCCCCCCCCACCCCCCCCCCCCCCCACCCCCCCCCCCCCCCACCCCCCCCCCCCCCCACCCCCCCCCCCCCCCACCCCCCCCCCCCCCCACCCCCCCCCCCCCCCACCCCCCCCCCCCCCCACCCCCCCCCCCCCCCACCCCCCCCCCCCCCCACCCCCCCCCCCCCCCACCCCCCCCCCCCCCCACCCCCCCCCCCCCCCACCCCCCCCCCCCCCCACCCCCCCCCCCCCCCACCCCCCCCCCCCCCCACCCCCCCCCCCCCCCACCCCCCCCCCCCCCCACCCCCCCCCCCCCCCACCCCCCCCCCCCCCCACCCCCCCCCCCCCCCACCCCCCCCCCCCCCCACCCCCCCCCCCCCCCACCCCCCCCCCCCCCCACCCCCCCCCCCCCCCACCCCCCCCCCCCCCCACCCCCCCCCCCCCCCACCCCCCCCCCCCCCCACCCCCCCCCCCCCCCACCCCCCCCCCCCCCCACCCCCCCCCCCCCCCACCCCCCCCCCCCCCCACCCCCCCCCCCCCCCACCCCCCCCCCCCCCCACCCCCCCCCCCCCCCACCCCCCCCCCCCCCCACCCCCCCCCCCCCCCACCCCCCCCCCCCCCCACCCCCCCCCCCCCCCACCCCCCCCCCCCCCCACCCCCCCCCCCCCCCACCCCCCCCCCCCCCCACCCCCCCCCCCCCCCACCCCCCCCCCCCCCCACCCCCCCCCCCCCCCACCCCCCCCCCCCCCCACCCCCCCCCCCCCCCACCCCCCCCCCCCCCCACCCCCCCCCCCCCCCACCCCCCCCCCCCCCCACCCCCCCCCCCCCCCACCCCCCCCCCCCCCCACCCCCCCCCCCCCCCACCCCCCCCCCCCCCCACCCCCCCCCCCCCCCACCCCCCCCCCCCCCCACCCCCCCCCCCCCCCACCCCCCCCCCCCCCCACCCCCCCCCCCCCCCACCCCCCCCCCCCCCCACCCCCCCCCCCCCCCACCCCCCCCCCCCCCCACCCCCCCCCCCCCCCACCCCCCCCCCCCCCCACCCCCCCCCCCCCCCACCCCCCCCCCCCCCCACCCCCCCCCCCCCCCACCCCCCCCCCCCCCCACCCCCCCCCCCCCCCACCCCCCCCCCCCCCCACCCCCCCCCCCCCCCACCCCCCCCCCCCCCCACCCCCCCCCCCCCCCACCCCCCCCCCCCCCCACCCCCCCCCCCCCCCACCCCCCCCCCCCCCCACCCCCCCCCCCCCCCACCCCCCCCCCCCCCCACCCCCCCCCCCCCCCACCCCCCCCCCCCCCCACCCCCCCCCCCCCCCACCCCCCCCCCCCCCCACCCCCCCCCCCCCCCACCCCCCCCCCCCCCCACCCCCCCCCCCCCCCACCCCCCCCCCCCCCCACCCCCCCCCCCCCCCACCCCCCCCCCCCCCCACCCCCCCCCCCCCCCACCCCCCCCCCCCCCCACCCCCCCCCCCCCCCACCCCCCCCCCCCCCCACCCCCCCCCCCCCCCACCCCCCCCCCCCCCCACCCCCCCCCCCCCCCACCCCCCCCCCCCCCCACCCCCCCCCCCCCCCACCCCCCCCCCCCCCCACCCCCCCCCCCCCCCACCCCCCCCCCCCCCCACCCCCCCCCCCCCCCACCCCCCCCCCCCCCCACCCCCCCCCCCCCCCACCCCCCCCCCCCCCCACCCCCCCCCCCCCCCACCCCCCCCCCCCCCCACCCCCCCCCCCCCCCACCCCCCCCCCCCCCCACCCCCCCCCCCCCCCACCCCCCCCCCCCCCCACCCCCCCCCCCCCCCACCCCCCCCCCCCCCCACCCCCCCCCCCCCCCACCCCCCCCCCCCCCCACCCCCCCCCCCCCCCACCCCCCCCCCCCCCCACCCCCCCCCCCCCCCACCCCCCCCCCCCCCCACCCCCCCCCCCCCCCACCCCCCCCCCCCCCCACCCCCCCCCCCCCCCACCCCCCCCCCCCCCCACCCCCCCCCCCCCCCACCCCCCCCCCCCCCCACCCCCCCCCCCCCCCACCCCCCCCCCCCCCCACCCCCCCCCCCCCCCACCCCCCCCCCCCCCCACCCCCCCCCCCCCCCACCCCCCCCCCCCCCCACCCCCCCCCCCCCCCACCCCCCCCCCCCCCCACCCCCCCCCCCCCCCACCCCCCCCCCCCCCCACCCCCCCCCCCCCCCACCCCCCCCCCCCCCCACCCCCCCCCCCCCCCACCCCCCCCCCCCCCCACCCCCCCCCCCCCCCACCCCCCCCCCCCCCCACCCCCCCCCCCCCCCACCCCCCCCCCCCCCCACCCCCCCCCCCCCCCACCCCCCCCCCCCCCCACCCCCCCCCCCCCCCACCCCCCCCCCCCCCCACCCCCCCCCCCCCCCACCCCCCCCCCCCCCCACCCCCCCCCCCCCCCACCCCCCCCCCCCCCCACCCCCCCCCCCCCCCACCCCCCCCCCCCCCCACCCCCCCCCCCCCCCACCCCCCCCCCCCCCCACCCCCCCCCCCCCCCACCCCCCCCCCCCCCCACCCCCCCCCCCCCCCACCCCCCCCCCCCCCCACCCCCCCCCCCCCCCACCCCCCCCCCCCCCCACCCCCCCCCCCCCCCACCCCCCCCCCCCCCCACCCCCCCCCCCCCCCACCCCCCCCCCCCCCCACCCCCCCCCCCCCCCACCCCCCCCCCCCCCCACCCCCCCCCCCCCCCACCCCCCCCCCCCCCCACCCCCCCCCCCCCCCACCCCCCCCCCCCCCCACCCCCCCCCCCCCCCACCCCCCCCCCCCCCCACCCCCCCCCCCCCCCACCCCCCCCCCCCCCCACCCCCCCCCCCCCCCACCCCCCCCCCCCCCCACCCCCCCCCCCCCCCACCCCCCCCCCCCCCCACCCCCCCCCCCCCCCACCCCCCCCCCCCCCCACCCCCCCCCCCCCCCACCCCCCCCCCCCCCCACCCCCCCCCCCCCCCACCCCCCCCCCCCCCCACCCCCCCCCCCCCCCACCCCCCCCCCCCCCCACCCCCCCCCCCCCCCACCCCCCCCCCCCCCCACCCCCCCCCCCCCCCACCCCCCCCCCCCCCCACCCCCCCCCCCCCCCACCCCCCCCCCCCCCCACCCCCCCCCCCCCCCACCCCCCCCCCCCCCCACCCCCCCCCCCCCCCACCCCCCCCCCCCCCCACCCCCCCCCCCCCCCACCCCCCCCCCCCCCCACCCCCCCCCCCCCCCACCCCCCCCCCCCCCCACCCCCCCCCCCCCCCACCCCCCCCCCCCCCCACCCCCCCCCCCCCCCACCCCCCCCCCCCCCCACCCCCCCCCCCCCCCACCCCCCCCCCCCCCCACCCCCCCCCCCCCCCACCCCCCCCCCCCCCCACCCCCCCCCCCCCCCACCCCCCCCCCCCCCCACCCCCCCCCCCCCCCACCCCCCCCCCCCCCCACCCCCCCCCCCCCCCACCCCCCCCCCCCCCCACCCCCCCCCCCCCCCACCCCCCCCCCCCCCCACCCCCCCCCCCCCCCACCCCCCCCCCCCCCCACCCCCCCCCCCCCCCACCCCCCCCCCCCCCCACCCCCCCCCCCCCCCACCCCCCCCCCCCCCCACCCCCCCCCCCCCCCACCCCCCCCCCCCCCCACCCCCCCCCCCCCCCACCCCCCCCCCCCCCCACCCCCCCCCCCCCCCACCCCCCCCCCCCCCCACCCCCCCCCCCCCCCACCCCCCCCCCCCCCCACCCCCCCCCCCCCCCACCCCCCCCCCCCCCCACCCCCCCCCCCCCCCACCCCCCCCCCCCCCCACCCCCCCCCCCCCCCACCCCCCCCCCCCCCCACCCCCCCCCCCCCCCACCCCCCCCCCCCCCCACCCCCCCCCCCCCCCACCCCCCCCCCCCCCCACCCCCCCCCCCCCCCACCCCCCCCCCCCCCCACCCCCCCCCCCCCCCACCCCCCCCCCCCCCCACCCCCCCCCCCCCCCACCCCCCCCCCCCCCCACCCCCCCCCCCCCCCACCCCCCCCCCCCCCCACCCCCCCCCCCCCCCACCCCCCCCCCCCCCCACCCCCCCCCCCCCCCACCCCCCCCCCCCCCCACCCCCCCCCCCCCCCACCCCCCCCCCCCCCCACCCCCCCCCCCCCCCACCCCCCCCCCCCCCCACCCCCCCCCCCCCCCACCCCCCCCCCCCCCCACCCCCCCCCCCCCCCACCCCCCCCCCCCCCCACCCCCCCCCCCCCCCACCCCCCCCCCCCCCCACCCCCCCCCCCCCCCACCCCCCCCCCCCCCCACCCCCCCCCCCCCCCACCCCCCCCCCCCCCCACCCCCCCCCCCCCCCACCCCCCCCCCCCCCCACCCCCCCCCCCCCCCACCCCCCCCCCCCCCCACCCCCCCCCCCCCCCACCCCCCCCCCCCCCCACCCCCCCCCCCCCCCACCCCCCCCCCCCCCCACCCCCCCCCCCCCCCACCCCCCCCCCCCCCCACCCCCCCCCCCCCCCACCCCCCCCCCCCCCCACCCCCCCCCCCCCCCACCCCCCCCCCCCCCCACCCCCCCCCCCCCCCACCCCCCCCCCCCCCCACCCCCCCCCCCCCCCACCCCCCCCCCCCCCCACCCCCCCCCCCCCCCACCCCCCCCCCCCCCCACCCCCCCCCCCCCCCACCCCCCCCCCCCCCCACCCCCCCCCCCCCCCACCCCCCCCCCCCCCCACCCCCCCCCCCCCCCACCCCCCCCCCCCCCCACCCCCCCCCCCCCCCACCCCCCCCCCCCCCCACCCCCCCCCCCCCCCACCCCCCCCCCCCCCCACCCCCCCCCCCCCCCACCCCCCCCCCCCCCCACCCCCCCCCCCCCCCACCCCCCCCCCCCCCCACCCCCCCCCCCCCCCACCCCCCCCCCCCCCCACCCCCCCCCCCCCCCACCCCCCCCCCCCCCCACCCCCCCCCCCCCCCACCCCCCCCCCCCCCCACCCCCCCCCCCCCCCACCCCCCCCCCCCCCCACCCCCCCCCCCCCCCACCCCCCCCCCCCCCCACCCCCCCCCCCCCCCACCCCCCCCCCCCCCCACCCCCCCCCCCCCCCACCCCCCCCCCCCCCCACCCCCCCCCCCCCCCACCCCCCCCCCCCCCCACCCCCCCCCCCCCCCACCCCCCCCCCCCCCCACCCCCCCCCCCCCCCACCCCCCCCCCCCCCCACCCCCCCCCCCCCCCACCCCCCCCCCCCCCCACCCCCCCCCCCCCCCACCCCCCCCCCCCCCCACCCCCCCCCCCCCCCACCCCCCCCCCCCCCCACCCCCCCCCCCCCCCACCCCCCCCCCCCCCCACCCCCCCCCCCCCCCACCCCCCCCCCCCCCCACCCCCCCCCCCCCCCACCCCCCCCCCCCCCCACCCCCCCCCCCCCCCACCCCCCCCCCCCCCCACCCCCCCCCCCCCCCACCCCCCCCCCCCCCCACCCCCCCCCCCCCCCACCCCCCCCCCCCCCCACCCCCCCCCCCCCCCACCCCCCCCCCCCCCCACCCCCCCCCCCCCCCACCCCCCCCCCCCCCCACCCCCCCCCCCCCCCACCCCCCCCCCCCCCCACCCCCCCCCCCCCCCACCCCCCCCCCCCCCCACCCCCCCCCCCCCCCACCCCCCCCCCCCCCCACCCCCCCCCCCCCCCACCCCCCCCCCCCCCCACCCCCCCCCCCCCCCACCCCCCCCCCCCCCCACCCCCCCCCCCCCCCACCCCCCCCCCCCCCCACCCCCCCCCCCCCCCACCCCCCCCCCCCCCCACCCCCCCCCCCCCCCACCCCCCCCCCCCCCCACCCCCCCCCCCCCCCACCCCCCCCCCCCCCCACCCCCCCCCCCCCCCACCCCCCCCCCCCCCCACCCCCCCCCCCCCCCACCCCCCCCCCCCCCCACCCCCCCCCCCCCCCACCCCCCCCCCCCCCCACCCCCCCCCCCCCCCACCCCCCCCCCCCCCCACCCCCCCCCCCCCCCACCCCCCCCCCCCCCCACCCCCCCCCCCCCCCACCCCCCCCCCCCCCCACCCCCCCCCCCCCCCACCCCCCCCCCCCCCCACCCCCCCCCCCCCCCACCCCCCCCCCCCCCCACCCCCCCCCCCCCCCACCCCCCCCCCCCCCCACCCCCCCCCCCCCCCACCCCCCCCCCCCCCCACCCCCCCCCCCCCCCACCCCCCCCCCCCCCCACCCCCCCCCCCCCCCACCCCCCCCCCCCCCCACCCCCCCCCCCCCCCACCCCCCCCCCCCCCCACCCCCCCCCCCCCCCACCCCCCCCCCCCCCCACCCCCCCCCCCCCCCACCCCCCCCCCCCCCCACCCCCCCCCCCCCCCACCCCCCCCCCCCCCCACCCCCCCCCCCCCCCACCCCCCCCCCCCCCCACCCCCCCCCCCCCCCACCCCCCCCCCCCCCCACCCCCCCCCCCCCCCACCCCCCCCCCCCCCCACCCCCCCCCCCCCCCACCCCCCCCCCCCCCCACCCCCCCCCCCCCCCACCCCCCCCCCCCCCCACCCCCCCCCCCCCCCACCCCCCCCCCCCCCCACCCCCCCCCCCCCCCACCCCCCCCCCCCCCCACCCCCCCCCCCCCCCACCCCCCCCCCCCCCCACCCCCCCCCCCCCCCACCCCCCCCCCCCCCCACCCCCCCCCCCCCCCACCCCCCCCCCCCCCCACCCCCCCCCCCCCCCACCCCCCCCCCCCCCCACCCCCCCCCCCCCCCACCCCCCCCCCCCCCCACCCCCCCCCCCCCCCACCCCCCCCCCCCCCCACCCCCCCCCCCCCCCACCCCCCCCCCCCCCCACCCCCCCCCCCCCCCACCCCCCCCCCCCCCCACCCCCCCCCCCCCCCACCCCCCCCCCCCCCCACCCCCCCCCCCCCCCACCCCCCCCCCCCCCCACCCCCCCCCCCCCCCACCCCCCCCCCCCCCCACCCCCCCCCCCCCCCACCCCCCCCCCCCCCCACCCCCCCCCCCCCCCACCCCCCCCCCCCCCCACCCCCCCCCCCCCCCACCCCCCCCCCCCCCCACCCCCCCCCCCCCCCACCCCCCCCCCCCCCCACCCCCCCCCCCCCCCACCCCCCCCCCCCCCCACCCCCCCCCCCCCCCACCCCCCCCCCCCCCCACCCCCCCCCCCCCCCACCCCCCCCCCCCCCCACCCCCCCCCCCCCCCACCCCCCCCCCCCCCCACCCCCCCCCCCCCCCACCCCCCCCCCCCCCCACCCCCCCCCCCCCCCACCCCCCCCCCCCCCCACCCCCCCCCCCCCCCACCCCCCCCCCCCCCCACCCCCCCCCCCCCCCACCCCCCCCCCCCCCCACCCCCCCCCCCCCCCACCCCCCCCCCCCCCCACCCCCCCCCCCCCCCACCCCCCCCCCCCCCCACCCCCCCCCCCCCCCACCCCCCCCCCCCCCCACCCCCCCCCCCCCCCACCCCCCCCCCCCCCCACCCCCCCCCCCCCCCACCCCCCCCCCCCCCCACCCCCCCCCCCCCCCACCCCCCCCCCCCCCCACCCCCCCCCCCCCCCACCCCCCCCCCCCCCCACCCCCCCCCCCCCCCACCCCCCCCCCCCCCCACCCCCCCCCCCCCCCACCCCCCCCCCCCCCCACCCCCCCCCCCCCCCACCCCCCCCCCCCCCCACCCCCCCCCCCCCCCACCCCCCCCCCCCCCCACCCCCCCCCCCCCCCACCCCCCCCCCCCCCCACCCCCCCCCCCCCCCACCCCCCCCCCCCCCCACCCCCCCCCCCCCCCACCCCCCCCCCCCCCCACCCCCCCCCCCCCCCACCCCCCCCCCCCCCCACCCCCCCCCCCCCCCACCCCCCCCCCCCCCCACCCCCCCCCCCCCCCACCCCCCCCCCCCCCCACCCCCCCCCCCCCCCACCCCCCCCCCCCCCCACCCCCCCCCCCCCCCACCCCCCCCCCCCCCCACCCCCCCCCCCCCCCACCCCCCCCCCCCCCCACCCCCCCCCCCCCCCACCCCCCCCCCCCCCCACCCCCCCCCCCCCCCACCCCCCCCCCCCCCCACCCCCCCCCCCCCCCACCCCCCCCCCCCCCCACCCCCCCCCCCCCCCACCCCCCCCCCCCCCCACCCCCCCCCCCCCCCACCCCCCCCCCCCCCCACCCCCCCCCCCCCCCACCCCCCCCCCCCCCCACCCCCCCCCCCCCCCACCCCCCCCCCCCCCCACCCCCCCCCCCCCCCACCCCCCCCCCCCCCCACCCCCCCCCCCCCCCACCCCCCCCCCCCCCCACCCCCCCCCCCCCCCACCCCCCCCCCCCCCCACCCCCCCCCCCCCCCACCCCCCCCCCCCCCCACCCCCCCCCCCCCCCACCCCCCCCCCCCCCCACCCCCCCCCCCCCCCACCCCCCCCCCCCCCCACCCCCCCCCCCCCCCACCCCCCCCCCCCCCCACCCCCCCCCCCCCCCACCCCCCCCCCCCCCCACCCCCCCCCCCCCCCACCCCCCCCCCCCCCCACCCCCCCCCCCCCCCACCCCCCCCCCCCCCCACCCCCCCCCCCCCCCACCCCCCCCCCCCCCCACCCCCCCCCCCCCCCACCCCCCCCCCCCCCCACCCCCCCCCCCCCCCACCCCCCCCCCCCCCCACCCCCCCCCCCCCCCACCCCCCCCCCCCCCCACCCCCCCCCCCCCCCACCCCCCCCCCCCCCCACCCCCCCCCCCCCCCACCCCCCCCCCCCCCCACCCCCCCCCCCCCCCACCCCCCCCCCCCCCCACCCCCCCCCCCCCCCACCCCCCCCCCCCCCCACCCCCCCCCCCCCCCACCCCCCCCCCCCCCCACCCCCCCCCCCCCCCACCCCCCCCCCCCCCCACCCCCCCCCCCCCCCACCCCCCCCCCCCCCCACCCCCCCCCCCCCCCACCCCCCCCCCCCCCCACCCCCCCCCCCCCCCACCCCCCCCCCCCCCCACCCCCCCCCCCCCCCACCCCCCCCCCCCCCCACCCCCCCCCCCCCCCACCCCCCCCCCCCCCCACCCCCCCCCCCCCCCACCCCCCCCCCCCCCCACCCCCCCCCCCCCCCACCCCCCCCCCCCCCCACCCCCCCCCCCCCCCACCCCCCCCCCCCCCCACCCCCCCCCCCCCCCACCCCCCCCCCCCCCCACCCCCCCCCCCCCCCACCCCCCCCCCCCCCCACCCCCCCCCCCCCCCACCCCCCCCCCCCCCCACCCCCCCCCCCCCCCACCCCCCCCCCCCCCCACCCCCCCCCCCCCCCACCCCCCCCCCCCCCCACCCCCCCCCCCCCCCACCCCCCCCCCCCCCCACCCCCCCCCCCCCCCACCCCCCCCCCCCCCCACCCCCCCCCCCCCCCACCCCCCCCCCCCCCCACCCCCCCCCCCCCCCACCCCCCCCCCCCCCCACCCCCCCCCCCCCCCACCCCCCCCCCCCCCCACCCCCCCCCCCCCCCACCCCCCCCCCCCCCCACCCCCCCCCCCCCCCACCCCCCCCCCCCCCCACCCCCCCCCCCCCCCACCCCCCCCCCCCCCCACCCCCCCCCCCCCCCACCCCCCCCCCCCCCCACCCCCCCCCCCCCCCACCCCCCCCCCCCCCCACCCCCCCCCCCCCCCACCCCCCCCCCCCCCCACCCCCCCCCCCCCCCACCCCCCCCCCCCCCCACCCCCCCCCCCCCCCACCCCCCCCCCCCCCCACCCCCCCCCCCCCCCACCCCCCCCCCCCCCCACCCCCCCCCCCCCCCACCCCCCCCCCCCCCCACCCCCCCCCCCCCCCACCCCCCCCCCCCCCCACCCCCCCCCCCCCCCACCCCCCCCCCCCCCCACCCCCCCCCCCCCCCACCCCCCCCCCCCCCCACCCCCCCCCCCCCCCACCCCCCCCCCCCCCCACCCCCCCCCCCCCCCACCCCCCCCCCCCCCCACCCCCCCCCCCCCCCACCCCCCCCCCCCCCCACCCCCCCCCCCCCCCACCCCCCCCCCCCCCCACCCCCCCCCCCCCCCACCCCCCCCCCCCCCCACCCCCCCCCCCCCCCACCCCCCCCCCCCCCCACCCCCCCCCCCCCCCACCCCCCCCCCCCCCCACCCCCCCCCCCCCCCACCCCCCCCCCCCCCCACCCCCCCCCCCCCCCACCCCCCCCCCCCCCCACCCCCCCCCCCCCCCACCCCCCCCCCCCCCCACCCCCCCCCCCCCCCACCCCCCCCCCCCCCCACCCCCCCCCCCCCCCACCCCCCCCCCCCCCCACCCCCCCCCCCCCCCACCCCCCCCCCCCCCCACCCCCCCCCCCCCCCACCCCCCCCCCCCCCCACCCCCCCCCCCCCCCACCCCCCCCCCCCCCCACCCCCCCCCCCCCCCACCCCCCCCCCCCCCCACCCCCCCCCCCCCCCACCCCCCCCCCCCCCCACCCCCCCCCCCCCCCACCCCCCCCCCCCCCCACCCCCCCCCCCCCCCACCCCCCCCCCCCCCCACCCCCCCCCCCCCCCACCCCCCCCCCCCCCCACCCCCCCCCCCCCCCACCCCCCCCCCCCCCCACCCCCCCCCCCCCCCACCCCCCCCCCCCCCCACCCCCCCCCCCCCCCACCCCCCCCCCCCCCCACCCCCCCCCCCCCCCACCCCCCCCCCCCCCCACCCCCCCCCCCCCCCACCCCCCCCCCCCCCCACCCCCCCCCCCCCCCACCCCCCCCCCCCCCCACCCCCCCCCCCCCCCACCCCCCCCCCCCCCCACCCCCCCCCCCCCCCACCCCCCCCCCCCCCCACCCCCCCCCCCCCCCACCCCCCCCCCCCCCCACCCCCCCCCCCCCCCACCCCCCCCCCCCCCCACCCCCCCCCCCCCCCACCCCCCCCCCCCCCCACCCCCCCCCCCCCCCACCCCCCCCCCCCCCCACCCCCCCCCCCCCCCACCCCCCCCCCCCCCCACCCCCCCCCCCCCCCACCCCCCCCCCCCCCCACCCCCCCCCCCCCCCACCCCCCCCCCCCCCCACCCCCCCCCCCCCCCACCCCCCCCCCCCCCCACCCCCCCCCCCCCCCACCCCCCCCCCCCCCCACCCCCCCCCCCCCCCACCCCCCCCCCCCCCCACCCCCCCCCCCCCCCACCCCCCCCCCCCCCCACCCCCCCCCCCCCCCACCCCCCCCCCCCCCCACCCCCCCCCCCCCCCACCCCCCCCCCCCCCCACCCCCCCCCCCCCCCACCCCCCCCCCCCCCCACCCCCCCCCCCCCCCACCCCCCCCCCCCCCCACCCCCCCCCCCCCCCACCCCCCCCCCCCCCCACCCCCCCCCCCCCCCACCCCCCCCCCCCCCCACCCCCCCCCCCCCCCACCCCCCCCCCCCCCCACCCCCCCCCCCCCCCACCCCCCCCCCCCCCCACCCCCCCCCCCCCCCACCCCCCCCCCCCCCCACCCCCCCCCCCCCCCACCCCCCCCCCCCCCCACCCCCCCCCCCCCCCACCCCCCCCCCCCCCCACCCCCCCCCCCCCCCACCCCCCCCCCCCCCCACCCCCCCCCCCCCCCACCCCCCCCCCCCCCCACCCCCCCCCCCCCCCACCCCCCCCCCCCCCCACCCCCCCCCCCCCCCACCCCCCCCCCCCCCCACCCCCCCCCCCCCCCACCCCCCCCCCCCCCCACCCCCCCCCCCCCCCACCCCCCCCCCCCCCCACCCCCCCCCCCCCCCACCCCCCCCCCCCCCCACCCCCCCCCCCCCCCACCCCCCCCCCCCCCCACCCCCCCCCCCCCCCACCCCCCCCCCCCCCCACCCCCCCCCCCCCCCACCCCCCCCCCCCCCCACCCCCCCCCCCCCCCACCCCCCCCCCCCCCCACCCCCCCCCCCCCCCACCCCCCCCCCCCCCCACCCCCCCCCCCCCCCACCCCCCCCCCCCCCCACCCCCCCCCCCCCCCACCCCCCCCCCCCCCCACCCCCCCCCCCCCCCACCCCCCCCCCCCCCCACCCCCCCCCCCCCCCACCCCCCCCCCCCCCCACCCCCCCCCCCCCCCACCCCCCCCCCCCCCCACCCCCCCCCCCCCCCACCCCCCCCCCCCCCCACCCCCCCCCCCCCCCACCCCCCCCCCCCCCCACCCCCCCCCCCCCCCACCCCCCCCCCCCCCCACAGAGGGCTGATGGGAATTGTAGTTCCTGAACATCTGGAGAGCCGCAGGTTCCCTACCCCTGTGCTAGCCTAAAACCTGCGCCCCCTGCAGGCCAAAAACGGAAAACCCACAAAAATACCAAAAAAACACACAAATTAACCCCGCATTTTTGGCGCCCGCCACAAGGGGGCCGCCCTGGGCAACTGCCCACTTTCCCCAATGGGCATTACGCCCCTGTTTGCAAGGCAAGAAATAAACGGTTGGTGTGTTATTGCCTGCCTCTGAAAGCAATGCTGACCAGGGCCAACCCTACATACCTTCTGAGTTCTGATCTAGCTAGCTTGGGCTACCCAGGTCAGGGTTCTAGAAACATCCTTCTAAAGGAATTGAAGTAAATGAGCTTAGAGAGGCAGTAATTCTTAGGGTTCCTCACAAACTAGTCAGCCCTGAGGTACCTTACACAAGGAGCTACTGCCATTTTTTTTCTTATAGTGAGTCTCAGCAAGAAAGGTAGACTACAAATGAAGCTTAGTAAATAAATGAATTTGTTAATGATTCATTCACAAATAAATGAATTTGTTGTAATTAATTATCACAAATTAACTATGACAGTACTTACATGTATTTGTGGGGTATATTATTTCACAGTTTCATCATGGGGTGAGCATTAGCAAGGATAATACATACAACATTGAGGCTATAAATATTTATGTCTGGTTTCTCTGTTTACCTGAAACCACAAATGGTATGCATGGACTTCTGTGCATATCCATTGTCCTCTTTAAATAAAAGCTTACTTTATTTTTTAGCACAGGCAGAAAATTCAAGGAAAGAGATGTAAGTATCCTTGGGAGACTTTGGCCCCATGAGCTCTGCTAGATCTATGGCCTCAAGTACATTTGAAAAATTGATTCTGCACTTCATTTCAACACTGTATATAATTCAGTGTTCCACCACAGGAGGTGCTTAAAAACGTGTCTTTTCATATGCCCATGGGGTTACTCTTTCAGATCCCACACATCAGACTGATAGTCATGTCCAGCAAACCGATCAACTCCATCCCCTGGGCTAAGAGGAGAACTGTTAAGGAATTTTCAGTTTCACTAGGCCTTCGATCCTATTGCCTTTTGTGCTGTTATTCTTCCTTCCTGCACTGATAGTGCTCAATATTCTCTCTTCAGCAGATGCAGATCATCAGATAAACAAGAATGTACTGGACGTGCTTTTTTATTAAAGAAGAGGAGGAAAAAAATTACCTTTCATGGAAAAGATGAGCCTGGTAAAATCCTTTGAGTAATAAATATTAGTTACTCCAAGATAATGTGTTGGCAAGCAAAGATGACCTCTGAATTTCCACAACTATTTTTCACATGTTGTGGGAGCAGGGGAAGAACAATGGTAACTCAGAATGGTCGTTCCAATCTTGATTTTAGAAGCGAGCAAAGCAGATTAAAAAAATCTTTAGTTTTGAAGGAGTTCTTCTACTGGGTACATGCTCTATATTAACATAAGAACTCTGTCTCAGAGCTCCACAACTTAATGAAGTTATTTTCTGGAAAACGGACTGACAATCCTAAGAAATAGTCATAAGTAAGTTAAAATAACCACATAGATAAAAACCTGAATATCCAAGGACAGCACTGTAGACAAATTGTTGGACTGGATGTGGGAAAATGCCAGTTCAAGCCCCTGCTCCGAACACACCATGCTTCCTACTTCTGAGCCAGTAGTAACAGAAGATTCTTATACGCATCTGGATGCCCATCTCACAAGTAATTTCAACAACAGTAGACCGTAACCCACATTCTTGGTCTAAGGCTGGCATATTTATTATACAGTCCTCCTTATGTATTGGCCCATTTGCTCCATTTTGAGTTAAAGAAGAAACCCTGCTTTTTGTTTAGAAAACTCTCTAATTTGGACAGAAAGACATATTTTGGTACAGCCCTGAAATCCAGAAAAAGACCAAAAGTTTTTTTGTTCATGAGCAGTTGAGGATAAACTAAAGCAAAAGATGGGAGGGGGCGAGAATAAATTGGAGAGAGCAGTAAGCTGAGGTTTGTCATATCAGACATTACCTGGAATGGCAGGCTGCATGGGGTAGTGGTTAGACTGTTGAGCTGCCGCTGGGGAGACCTAGTTCAAATCCCAATTTCAGCTATGAAACTCATTGGGTGATCCAGGGCCAGTCACATTCTCATCCTGAACTACCTCACAGTGTTGATGTAGCATTAAAGTACAGAAGAAGGAAGTAGTTTACACTGTTCTGAGTTCCTTGGAGAAAAAGCAGGATTAAAAATGAGATGACTAAAGTACTTTGTTTTTTCACCCGTCATTCTATCCCTCTGTTGTGCTGTTCCTTCCTCCTCCCTTCTTTCTGATTTCATACAGAGAATACAGAATCGATGCAGCTTTTTAGAGCAGTTTTCTCAAAACCTTTTCAGTTACCGTGAAGACACTGCCATTATAGCTCTTCTGATTTACCCACCCACTTTTAGTGAAGGGAGCATGCTGTTTAATCTGCACCAGCGGAGACATCGGAGGGGGAAAATATACATAAGGAGTTTGCAAAACAGATACTTGGTTGAAAGAAAGCAGAAGGTCAAAGAGGCACAGGAGGCACATTTCCTGTCTCGCTCCAGACCAACAGGAAAGCTGCTTTTGCACTCTACCCAAAATAATTTTGAAATTATGTCATTATGTAAACTAGATTGCTGCCTAGAGCCATCAGTTAGAACATATTCTGGAGCCATCAAGTGCAGGCTAATCCAGTAGTGTTTTAAAAAACAGATGTAGTTAAGCTTAACTCAGGAAAGCAAGCATTCAGTTTTACCCAAGTCAAGTGTAACTAGATCTCATTGCCCTTGGCCATTCTCCCATGTCAACAAAAGATTTATTATGTATGAGCAATTCTGGACTGGCATGGTCAAATAGTTGCCATTTTGCTGCAATACTTCCATGACAAGAGGGCAAAAACAAATGTATAGGTGGATGTGCAGATTCACCTGTAACTCCTCCCCTTGTAATTTTCACTTGTTTTATCAAGACAGATACAACCATTCACTGGTAAGATTTTTTCTCCAAACAGAGGCTCATTCTGCACGGGCCAACAACAGTGCCCCAGAGCCGGTAAAAACAGTGTCCTTGGGGCGCTGTTTGCACAGCTGCCGCCTCTGAAGCAAGGTGGCGCCGTGCTTTTCCCCCGCAACCACTTTTAGGTGCCTCCGTTTTTTCCTTCTGTCCCTGCGGAAGGTAAGTGGGGAAGCTGAACGATAAGTGGGGAAGCTGAAAAAGAGGTGTCTCCGCCTCCACGGGCTGCAGCAGCTTTGGGGCTGCCTGCATGGGACTGTGTGAGCAGTCCTGAGGCTCCGCCTGCATAAATTATGCCAGTGTGCAGCTGCTTCTTCGGCCCATGCAGAACTGGCCAGATATTGGTTTCTGAATCTATTTCATGCAGTGATTTCTTAGGAGATTTGTTTTAAAAGCTGACATAATTACACAGCCATATCAGTCTGATCATACAAACATGGGATTATTCAAAGAGCTGGTGGCAAGAGAAATCATTTCCCCCTGTCTTAAGTGTTTTGCTTAAACAGCAAGTGTTTGTTTACCAAATTTTCCAGAAGCGGAAAAAGTGACAGAATGGCTTGTTGAGAATCTCCTGTTTGTCACTATTCTAGGATGCAGCTAAGTATTCAAGTGCACGCACACATTTCTCGGTCTATTTTAAAGATGTTCCAATATTAATCTCTTCCAGAAACTTCAGGCTTTTGTTTCTCATGAAAAAGGTGTTATTAAAGGACAGTCTGTTAGTTATTCATTTTTCTTCTATTCCTTCCTGATGATATTATTTACATATACACTCACAGCGTAGTCCTTAACAGTTATACCCTTCTAAGCCCACTGACCTCAAGGGAATTAGAAGTGTACAACTCTGCTTACGATTGTATTATCTTCTTTATTACCTTCCACAGGTTACCATGCATTTTCCTCCCTCACAGGACCACTTCCAGACAGGTAAAGTGAGGAAATGATCTCCACATGACAGGCAGGAAGGGGTAACTACTATTAGATGTTACACCTACAGTAGGGAGAAAAAAGTCACCAGGCAGAGGCCAGTCCTCATATTCATATTCAAAGGATGGCTTTGACCTAGAACTGAAGAGCTGACCAACCAGATCAGGAAATTAATCACAGATGAGCTTGGACTGTTCCATAATCTGGATCAGGTACACCACCGTACAATCTGAAACACGTACACTTGAAAATTTCACTTTCCATTAATCAAATAACACAGCTAATAATTTTAAAATTTAAAAGATGCAGGAATCTTTACTCCCGTAAATCACAACCTAGGTGTTATTTCTGCACTTGACATCTGAAGTCTCATTCCTACTGCCCCTGCTATAAACATTGTCAGTAACTCCTCAACACAATCATGTACACAATTCTGTAACACGAGGGGTTTCAGAGCAACAAAAAAAAAAGCATTTGGATGTTCCAGTGGCAATCTTTTTTTGGGAGATGACAAATTACCTCTATAACTCTATAATCTCTGGACAGGTTACATTAGAGGAAATCCTGGAACCATGCTATACTGGACGCAACCTGACATCACTTAGGGGACCTGCAGTCCCTTCGCCTCCTTTCTTACCTTGCATTTGTATTTCAGCTTAGGAAAAGGCTTGTTTTTCCATGAGGATCTCTTAGGGCCTTACGCTCATTATTCCTGCCTCCCCTTCCCCACAGCTGCTTCCTCCACAGTACAGTCTCCTCATGTTTTTCCAGCTACGTATGAGCAAATGCCTCATTGCTTGCCCTATTGCAGCTTCCATGTTTGCCTGCCTCTCCTTCCGGGTCATTGCTGGTTGCTGCATTGATCTATGGCTATTTTTTCACATTTTAATTTTTTCCCAAAGTTTCAGCATTCCATTGCTGCTGTGATGGAATGCTGCTGTTGGTTGTTGTTGTTTTTTTTAAAAAAAAGATATTCCTCTGATCCCCCAGAAGTGCCTACAGAGGAGTGAAAAGAACTGCTCCTGTGATGGCAGAGGAAGGCAGGCAAAAATGAATGAAGCCTTGCTCTCCCTGCGCAGGCAAGGAAAAGATCACACTTTCCCCACTCTTTGAAGATGCAGGAATTCTCAGATGCAGGGCTTTTCAGTGGGAAAAACAGATCAGTAAGTGAAAGTTTGCCCCAAAGAGAACGGTCCATTGGTTACTTACCGAGAAGGGGCCTTCTACTGGACGGCTAGGGGGACATCTTGATGGGTGTTTCCAACTGGTTCTAAGGGAGGCAGGAAATAGAATTTCATCACTTCCTGTAGTTCGGTTGGCGCCCATCTGATCTCCAGTAGACGCCTGTCTCAGCAGTGAAAACTTAGTTCCCACAAAAACAACTTGGAAGTGACTCAGAACAATAAGGAGAAAACTAGTACGAACAAGAACAATAGGAAAAAAGAGAGCTCCTTGTGAGGTGATATGTGTGCATGTATAATCAAGGTGGTGAGAGTGCGAAAACCCATTTGGGACTGATGACGACCACGGAGGGCCAAGATGTCCCCCTAGCCATCCAGTAGAAGGCCCCTTCTCGGTAAGTAACCAATGGACCATTCTACTGGAGACGGGGGACATCTTGATGGGACCTCCCATAGCAGTGTCCCCAAAAACAGGTGGATCAGGATCAGTCCCCAATGATATGTTCCAGCACTCTCCTACCAAAGGTCGCTTCTGCAGCTGCCATGGAGTGGATTTTGTAGTGCCAGATGAATGAAGACACAGAGGACCAGGTGGCCGCCCTACACATATCTAACACTGTGACCTGTCATCTAACTGCCGCATTAGTGGCGGCACTACGTGTAGAGTGGGCCGTGATCCCCTGCGGGATGGGCTGGTTGGTAGCTTTATAGGCTTTGATAATGCACGCTTTGATTGTACGGCTGATGGCGGCCTTAGACATAGGGCCCCCTAGGTTAGGTGGGGCTGAGTTGATAAACAGACTAGTGGTCTTGCAAATGGGTCCTGTCCTTATAATGAAAGCTTTCAATGAATGGCGAACATCCAAGTTATGCCAGAGGCATTCTTTGGGGTGAGAAGGATTGGGGCAGAAGTTAGGAACTACAATGTCTTGATTCAAATGGAATGATGACCTAACTTTAGGGATGAAGGTTGGGTCTGTCCTCAGAACGACCCTGTCTTTGTGGAAGATACAGACGTCATCGTTGACCAAGAGGGCATTGAGTTCAGACACTCTCCTGGCCGAGGTGATGGCCAGGAGGAACAGTGTCTTCATACATAGCCATTTAAGGTTAATGTCTTGTACAGGCTCAAACAGCGATTTGGTGAGTGCTGAAAGAACCAGGTGCAGTCACCAGGAAGGAAAGCGATGCGTAGCCGGAGGTTGGAGCTGATAGACTCCTTTTAGGAACCGGATAACATCCAGATTTTTGGAAATCGGGAATCCTTGGATGGGTGGCCATATGGTGGTCAGTGCCGCTATTTGACGCCTTAGGGTGGCGCTGCGAAGTCCCATTTCAAAACCTTCTTGAAGAAACAGGAGGATCTGAGGTTAGTCTGGAGATTCTGGATTAATGGAATGTTTCTTGCACCATCTGGTAAAGGCTTTCCAGGAACAGTTGTAAATATTGTTGGTTGATTCCCTGCGGGAAGCGATTAATGTGGACGTGACTTGTTCTGAATATCCCTTGTTCCTCAGCAGTCTCCATTCAATCGCCACGCAGTCAGCTTGAGCCACTGAGGTTTTGGATGAAGGATTGGGCCTTGAGACAGCATATCATGTGGTGTGGGAAGCTGAAGAGCTGGGGAAACTGCTAGCTCCAGAATTGTGGATAGCCAGGGTCGACGTGGCCAGAAGGGGGCCACTAGAATGACTTGAGCTTTCTCCAGGATTATTTTCCGAAGAACTTTTGGTATTATCAGTGTGGGTGGGTAGGCGTAGAGGAGGGTCTTGGGCCACGTGGTGGTAAGGTCGTCCACTCCTAGGGCTTCCAGATGATGGTAGCATGACATGATGATCGGGATCTGTCGGTTGGATGCTGACGCGAAGAGATCTACTGTGGGTTGCCCCAGGGTCTGAATGATCAGATTGAAGATGGACGGTTTGAGCTGCCATTCTGCTTCCACCACTGACTGTCGGCTCAACCTATCTGCGGCGACATTGAGATGACCCTGTATGTGTTCCGCCGATATTGACCGCAGATGTCGTTCCAACCAGGTCAGGATGCGTGTCGCTTCCTGATGGAGTTGAGAGGACCTCGTTCTGCCCTGGTTGTTGATATAGGCCTTGGCTGATGTGTTGTCTGTTCGGATCAACACATGGGAGTCCTGTAATGTGGTCTGGAAATGCTGGAGTGCCAGGAAGATGGCTCTGGTCTCCAGGACGTTTATGGGTAGAAGTGCTTGGTCCGGTGTCTAATGACCCTGCACAAATTGTTCCTTAACCGTGGCCCCCCAGCCCTGGAGGCTGGCGTCAGTGAAGATCTCCAAGCGATTGAGGTGGAGGTATACTTTTCCTCCCTCCAGGTTCCTTTGCTGTGTCCACCATCTGAGCTGCGCTTTTAGAAGAGCTGGGATTGTCAACTTTCAATCTTTCTTTGTCATGATCTGATGTTGAAACGGTCGGAGAAATGACTGAAGAGGTTGGGCATGAAACCTTCCCCACTGTACCATATCGAAAACCGAAACCATCAGTCCCAGGAGACTGGCCAGGAGAATCTAGCTATGAGCTGTTTGGAATGAAAGTCTGCCTGCCATGAGCGTAACCAGGCGAGGCGTCTGGGTACTGAGGCCATGGCTAGAGAGCGGGAGACAGTGAGGAAGTGTCAGAATCAGCCAGAAACGAGATGGTGAGGAGCAATCTCTCTATGCCTTCTCTGATCCCCTGTTGGGCAGGAGGAATCAAATCTAATAACCTAAATGCCCAGACAATCCCCACTCTAGCCATGATGGCAGCGGATGCCATGATTTTGGTTGCCATGGCCAGGTTTTTGTGAAGCCTTTTTAGGACAGTATCAGAACGTTTGTCTATGGGATCCTTAATGCTACCATCGCCATCTTTAGAGACTAAACTTCCCGATTGGAGGGTTGCCACTGGGGCATCCACTAATGGTACCTGAAGCAGGCGTTGCAGGTGCTGAGGCATAGCGTAGAGTTTCTTAAAGTTAGAAGGGAAACCCTTGCTAGATGAGGGAGTGAGCCATTCTTTTTTCATGCGTGTTTCAAAATATTCAGGTAAGGGGAGGAAATCCTTGACTTTGTCATCATCAGGAAATATGTCACTTTTTCCCTTGGGGCAGTCTTTGATTGGTTTTTGGGAAGATGTGGAAGAGGCAGATGGGTCTATTGCATCTTCAGGATCTTTTAAATCCAGAGTTGGCTGGGCAGAATCACCCCCCACATGGTAGCAGCAACCATGGCGGCGCAGTTGCTGCTGCCTTCACAGAGAGAGCCATCAGGCGCCACCCGGGTCCTTGTGCCCAGCAGCTCCCTCCATGCTGGGGCTGTACTCTGTGGCAGCAGCAACTGCCAGCAGGCCTGTGACAGGCCCGAAGCCGGCAAGCGTGGCCCCAGCATGGAGGGAGATGCTGAGCGCAAGGACCCGGCTTGTGCCCAGAGGCTCTCTCTATGAAGGCAGCAGCAACTGTGGCTGAAATGCCCTCCACCCAGCCCGGTCCTTCCCCCTCTCTGGGCCGCTCCCATCCAGCTGGAGAAAAATCTCTCCAGGCAGGGGTGGCGGTGAAAAATCAGGTCTTGCCCCTGGGTGCCATTTTCTGCCGGTACGCCACTGCCTCTACCAACCTACATAGTCCCTTTTGGCGCCCCAAATTTCTTCACAACATGTCTATGGATACTTGTCTGTGATGATTTGGTTCACATTTGCGTCCAAATTACTGCTGTGGACCATGCGTAACGCTTCACCTTTCCTTCCCAATTTTCTCAACATATTCTAGTTATTGTTTATAAGTACATAGAAATGTTTTTGCAAACCCACAGCACTAGTAATACATGGGACAACATCTGGATTCATAACAATACCATTGTCACTTTGACAAACAGTGCGAAAACTAGAGCCAAAAGTTGTCAGATGATAATGGTCACTTTCCTTTGGCAAAAGTAATACTGAAGTCTGGCATAGCAGCTGCATAGCAGGACCTGGGAGGCCCTGGTTCAAATATCTATTTAGCCATAAAGTTCATAGCATATCCTTAGACTAATTAACCCCTCTCAACCTAACTTAGCACTCAGAGATGTTGTCACAGAGTAGAGAGACCTGTGCATGCTACTTAAATTCCTTGGAGAGAGAGTGGGATAAAAATGTGATTCAAGAAGGAGATGCAAGTCAATCAAGCAATTACATCCCATGTAACTGCCTCCATATTCCCAATGAAAGATTAACAGCCCAGTTTTGTGTGTGCTTTCTTGGAAGTAACTTCTGGCAATTTCAGCAGGGCTAAATTCCAAAAATATGCATAGGATTGTGGTCTTTAAGGAGACCATCAGGAAGTGCTTGTTCTTATTTATTTTTATAATTCAGACATCTTTTGAAAAGCCTGGAAAGGGAGGTAAAGAATTCCAAAGAGAAACCTTAGAAATGACATTGTCATCAATTTGCTTCAAAAGCATGCAAGCCTCCACTTTTCGAAGGTTATCTCAAATTAAGCTGACATTAGAAAAGGGCACAGTCTAATTCCCTGAAGTAGCACATTGACACACCCCAAAACAGCCCTACCTCTAATACTGCTCTACTTATTTATAATGAATTCTATTGTAGGTAAGGAATTTGCTTGGGCAGGCTGGCTAATGCAAGGATACTAATCTACATTAACCTCTCCTTGGTCTTTCTCATAAAAAGTTGGTAGTTTGTACATGTTGTCTTTTTTTAATGCATAAACTGACAAACAAGCTAGGATGGGATCACTGCATAGCTATTTCAGTTGGTGCAGGATCAATTGTAGCCATATGTCTTTCCTCTTAATGGCAGTTGTGTCCAGTAGTAACATACATGCACCCCGAGGAGAAGCCCTGGGCCAGACTAGGCAGAATAACCTCAGGCTGTACCTTACTTTCCCCATTTCAACATGGGACAAAAGACATATTTCCAGATTGGAACATCAGCATTCTTTAACACCATGCTAAAAATCCTTGTGCATTCAAAGAACTGGCTCTCTTAAATGTTCTTTATCTTGAAACCCACCGCCTGAATCTCTTTTTGCCATAACCATAACCCTTTTAAAAGAACAACATTGAGTCTATTCTCAGGAACTGGTGACTTTCTTTTATTACTCTCAATTTGGGAGGAAGAACGTTCAGCGACACTTCCCTTGAAGAAATCTTTCCTGTTCAGTCCTTCTGCCTACTCCTTTGGCCTTGTCTGCTATTAATTTGTTTACACGTTGCCTCTGGTCAGTGTACAAAGCACTCCTTAGATGGACTGTGGACATCTTTGCATTCAGTCTGGGCAGCCTTTTCTTTTAACAAGTTGTCATGTAAAAAGAATCCATCTGCGCCTGGCAGGGTCACATGGATGCACTTTCACAAATCTTGTATGCCTGCTGAAAGTCTGGGATCTCTAATGTCAATTATGATTACCTCAATTTCCTGTCTCCCAATTTCCCAACTTAGAAGTGCTATTTAATAAAACTCACTTTCCCACTGAACAAAGCCAAAAACATCAAAATACTGTTCTTTCCCCCTTGCCTATGTAGTTTTCTCCACCCCCGAAAAATAACACAGAGCAGAAGCATTAGAACTATGTAACCCTGGGTCACATTTCACTCTGGACTCAATTAGCAAGGGTTAAAAATGGAACAAGGCTTTACTTTCCCATAGGAAACCCATACTATTTTTGCTTCTGGTCAGAAGGGGCCATCTGACACTTTTTCTAAAGAAAAACAGCAACATTTCTCAACCCTGAATGCAGACAGTCTTTGCAAACTTGAACATTCTCAATACTCTTTTGTGTAGATCTATGGGTATGATTAAACATGCCACATCTATGTTTATATTTGCTATTCACATGATCGTCCTATATACATCACGTGGAAATAGCAGGTTTAACACTGACGGCATTTCTTCACAAAATAATGTTGAGAATATCTCGAGGTTCAAAAGGCTCCAGAGAGGAATGGAAAAGTTACTGTTATTTAGATTACAAAAAACTGTCAGATGACCCTTTTTCACACTCAGCATTGCAAGAAAAGGGGCAGAAGGACACTTTACACTCCTCCACCTAGCAATGTTGATTCGTATTTCATTACTCCCACTATTTTATTTCTTTGTTAGAAAACTAAAACTCTGTAGTGATCTTTCTTCACAATGCCCGTTCAGCACTTCACTGAAACCGTAATGGAGAACTCCATGCCTGGAGACATAAAAACATAGCGGGAACAAAACAGAAATCTGGAGTGAATGATAAGATCAATGTTTTGGGGGACACTAAAGAAGTCCAATATTTTTTTTCTTTTCTCATTAGTGAAATGTTTTTAAGACAAGGTTTTGGAAGCAGCACAGTCACACATTCAATGCAATTTCCTACAAAAAAAATGGGCACCAGTTCACTCATTGGTTATGTCCACATACAGGTACAGCCCACTATAAAGGAATCCACAACTGAAGGGGAGGGGAGCTGGAAACATTGCCAGGGCAACATTTGTACACCTTTAGAACCCACTTGCTCTTTGCTGTTACTGTGTAGAACAATACTTCTGGTTGCTTAACAGGTTTGGTTGAGATGATAATGTTATAGAGATCATGTGGAGCCAGTTTGGTGTAGTGGTTAAGAGCAGGTGGACTCTAATCTGGAGAATTGGGTTTGATTCCCTGCTCCTTCACATGAGTGGCAGACTCTTATCTCGTGAACTGGATTTGTTGCCCCACTTCTACTCATGAAGATTGATGGATGACCTTGGGCTAGCCACAATTCTCTCAGAGTTCTCTCAGCCCCACCTACCTCACAAGGTGTCTATTGTGGGGAGAGGAACAGAAGGAGTTTGTAAGCCGCTTTAGGACTCCTTACAAGGGAGAAAGGTAAGATATAACTCCAAATTCTTATTCTTCTTCACAGAATGTTCACACACTGTACAGTTTAGACAACGACATTTTCACTAGTATAGTCCGGCTTCTGGGAAAGAGGAAAACAGTCAATTTTTAAAGGGAAAATGCTCACATGGGCCTGGGGACTGAAACAATTAGGAAGGAAGGCACTGAAACTGGAAAGTTTCAGTGAAACGAGGCTGTAAGGCAGAAGCAGATTAGGCAGTGAAATGGAAAACAGGAATAGGAGACAAAGACATCAGTAAGAGAAGAAAGTCAAAGAATGGACAAATAAAAAAGGAGACAATGATAACGTGACACAGACCCAGAGGCCTGGTGCAAAATCTGAGTCCCCTCCCTCCGTATGGGCAGCCATCCTCCCACACCACGACCAAACAATTTTGTTTGCAGTAGAACTTGAAATCAGTGTATGGACCGGGGGGAAGGAGGAAGGGTGTGACTAAATGGCCGCAGTCCGGAGACATTTGACCCCATATGTTCCCCTGGGTGGTACGCCCCTACACAGATCCAAGAACAAGAAAATCCATATGTAGTTGATGAGAATCAGAGAGGAGAAAGTAAAGCACACTGGACAGTGAAGGAGTTGAAGGAAGGCTGAAAAAAACAGAATAGAGGAACAGTAGCCTGAAACACAGAGGAATTAAGAAACAAGCAGTATAGGAATGGAATTGAAGAAAGGGGGCATCAAGGAGAGTAGGCCTAAGGCAAAACTTGCACAGTGCCTAGGGACAGCAGGGACTGTTGACAGGAAGAGAGAAATGTATTAAAGGAGCTTTGGAACTTGTGGGCTAAGTAGCCAAACAGGATGGAGTTGCCAAGTCTAGACATGGAGAGGGATTCTACCCAGTGGTGGGATTCAAATAATTTAACAACTGGTTGTTTACAAGCACCATTTTAACAACTGGTACTGCCAAAGTGGTGCGAACCTGCTGAATTCCACCACTGATTCTACCCCTTTAAAAGATGTATAGAAGAACAATTTCTACCATGGCACTGGGATCTGGTAACCCTTCAAACTGTAACCAAGAATTACTGGGATGGAGCTAATTTCATGTTGTAATTTGAACCAATCAATTATCTGGTTATACACTTCCAGTATTCTTCTATTTGAGTAGAACAACTTGATAAAAGATAAAATTTGGTTAGCACAATGGACACGAACGGGGAAATTATCTTGCACAAAGGGAAAATTATCTTGCGTACTTTCCTATGCTTATTTCACCCCTATTTCACCATTTTGGTATAGTATAATTATCAGTCATATATACTAGTTGATAACCTGTTCTGTAGAATGCTGATTTTTCCCCCCAAGTGCATTATGGAAATGTCTCTAGAAATCCTCATGGCATATGATATTATAATCTAAGATGCCTCCATAACTCCCATTGTATTCAAAAGCTTCAGAACAGGCTGTCTCAGTATTGGCTGATTTCAGAAACACAGAAGTACCCCTAGTCTGCCAGTTGATTTATATTGAATTATCATCTCTTTGCAACAATACTACAATGCTTTTTCTGTCCTATTCCCCTCCTCTCAAACTTCCCATAATTATTCATTCGTCATTTAGCTAATTATAGAACTTGTTCTGTGTCCCATCCAGCCTAGGGCAACCCATTAGCATTATGATGTCTGTCCAAAGCTGTTTCTTTTTGGATTACAACGTAGGCGGCTGCAAAACCAAAAGGCATTGTGGAAAGGCTGTAATTTTTCCTACTCTAAACCCACACACTCTAACAATCAACAGCCATTAGCTATGGCGTAGGAGCTACAAAGCTCAGGTCCACAAACAATTTAGTATATTCACCTCTGTTAGGAACAAGGTTAAGGAAGCACAAACATGAAGACTAAAATCTTTGCAAACGATGCAGCCCCCAAGAGGGACGGCTGTAAGCCACGTGCACACAAGTGTATCCCCTTCTCTGCAAATTCACCATGCAGGATGATATAAAAAGAGTGATCACAAGGTGTAAGAAGTGCACAGAAAAGCAAAGAGGCCTGCACTGCAGAATAAGGAATGGATTCCTCTATTCTGTTAGCGGATTTGTCATGGGAAAGCTGGGGTGTCTTTTGCCTTTTCCATATGGAAAAGGAAAAGATTTTCAATTCTTGGGATTGCCTTGCTATTCCAACACATTTCCTTAACCATGCAGCTGCTTATGAAATCACCAACTGTTCTGGTTTCAAATTAAAATGTACACATATGCGCATAACTTTCCAGCTCTCAGAACCACAAAACAAGCCTTCTTATCTTATCATCTTACCCTATATAATTAACAAACATGCAAAGTATACAAACCCTCCACCAACAGGCATGCAGGATGCATGACCCTCAACTAATGGGAACGTGTAACTGTTCTGGGAGCCCATTGGCTGAAGGTTCATCCTTGCCTTCCCCATCTGCCCTCCTGACCTCCTTCCACAGCGTCTCCTTCTGCATCAGCAAGAGATTGACCCAGCTCCCTCCCTCCCTCTCCTCAACTGACAAAAGTTAAGCAGGAGAGGGATGATTGCTTCCCTTCTGACCAGTGCAACTGGAAGAACAGGGGTGGGGAGGGGAGGGGAGGGGAGGGGAGAGGATTGAGCCAAGGCCAAGTGGAAGAGCCAGGTAAAAAGGGGAAGGGGAACAATAGGAAGTTACACCCCTCCTTCTCTAGATAGCACCACGGCCAGTGCTTCTGGAAGAACAGCCGTTGCAGGGGAGGGCAGGGAAGCCATCCCCCACCCCCCGGCTAGAGCCCATTTCATTGCAATCTGAAATGGGATTTTCTGCTAATATAGAAATAACTGCAGAATGCCCTGATGGCACAGAAAAACAAACCGTCAAAAACTCAGCTCTGAGGAAAAACAAACCATCAGGGTCTCAGCTCTGGCTCTGAGAAGGACAGCTGGGTGTTTTTAGGACCAGGGACCACTGGGATTTATATTGGGAGAGACGGCTCTGCAAATATGACAGTCCCAGACCATTTAGAGCTTTAAAGTGTAACACCAAAATCTTGAACTTGATCCGGTGTTAAACCCAAGGTCAAAAAATTCCAGGTGCTAAGACAAGCATTCAGCTCTGCCCTCCTTGCAGCCTCCAAGCCCACATGGACTTTGGCAGCAGCACAGAGCTGAGTGCTAGGCCCTGGACAGCCAAGCCCAGCTGCCTCCACCACCCAGCTGGCAGGTAACTTAAGGGGAGAGGGAAGGAGGGGGAATGGGTTTTTTAATGGTGGCAGGGCAAAAGCGGCCTGAATAATGCTCCCCAAATTGGCATTATTTGGGATCCCCTTTTTGGTTCCCTTAAATTGCCACCATTTGGGGTGGGGGTGGGAATAAAAGCTCCCCCAAATACCCATAAAGTATTATTCAAAGGTTTTTTGGTATGGCTTTCTAAATTCACACTCCTAGATTATACCATAGACCAAGTTCCAAGCACTTGGATGTGGCATCAAACACTTTCATCTTAAACAAGAGGTCATCCTGATAAAATTATGAAGTTTGGGAACCAGCAAGGACGATATCACTGACCTATGGCAATAACTTCAAAGTACAATAAACCTTAATAAGTTCCTTATTTTCAGTCTCCCCAGTTTTGCATATTGTTGAAGGGAGATTGTGAGAAATATACTCAGTTCTTAAGGAATTTTAACGGCCTTATCAAGTTGAAGTGTACAGATTTCAGCCAATCTTAGGCTGATTCCGCACGGCCAAAAACAGCGGTGTGAAAACGATGTGAAAATAGTATAAACCCTTTTACACCATTTTAAACCCTTTTACACCATTTTCACACCGTTTTCACATTGCTATTTTTGGCCCATGCAGAATCTGCCTTACTCTTCGTTTAACTTACAAAGCAATTAGGAATCACATCTTTTTCCAACAAAAGACTTTGATACTACTCAACAATTAGTAAATTGGCTGTTGAGGGTTTTCCAGGCTGTGTGTTCATGGTCTAGTAGTTTTTGCTCCTAATGTTTTTCATGCATCTATTGCTAGCATCTTCAGTGGCATGTCACAGTAAGGTATGTTTTTCTCTGAGAAATGCATCTTATTGAGCAATGCCTCCAGCACCCATAGATGCCTGCTAAACGTTAGGAGCAAAAATTACCAGGTCACGACCACAAAGCCTTGAAAACCCACAACAGTCAGTTAATTCTGGCCATGAAAGCCTTTGACAGTAGAATATAATGTATTATTTGGTGGTCCTTGCTGTAGTACTTAACTCACTGATTAATTTCACAAAAGTTGCCATTTCTGAAAGTGGAATCCAAGGTTTCCCCCTCAAAAGCAGCCAACTGTATGGCCTATGGTTCTCTGTGACATCACAGGCTGTTAACAGACTGACTTGAACAAGTCAGAAGGGAGGTGGGTCATTTGCATGAAAGACAAATCCGCACTGTGATATCTAATGAAGGCACCAAGACATCAAAAGGGCTGAAACAACGGATCAAATTTAACATGTTTGGTAAGGACTCCCTACTGACAAGAATAAAAGCATGAAGAAGATATGTGGTTTCTTCTGAGGCAAGTTACACTTATTGAATTCCAGACAACATAAATGCTCTAACCTGATGCTGTATGCTAAGGGGAAATCAATATATGTGTCCCTTTGATAATGTTAGAAGAGTGCTGAACCAACTTGCCTGGGGTAGTAGGGCACTACAAGAATAGAACTGGAATCACACCATTTCATGTTGGTTACCAACGTTTTCAGTAATGGGTGAAGAAAGGAAGGCGTTGTCCCCTTCCAGAGAAATTGGAAAGTATTCCCTTTTGTGACCCTTGCTACCAGGGAACACAACACTGCGTTTTACACTGGAACACATTGTGAATAAATCTATTCGGGGTGGGGGGTGATGAAAGAGATATTTCTCCAGCAGCTCCTGTTCATGGTTTTATGAGGGAGGTTGTTGTGTTTTAATAGCTGTAGCTTCATTTTTGTTTGATGTTTATAAGTTTGTAGCATTAGGGAAACTGCAGTCTGTTGCTGGTCAGATGAGACAGCTTGATACATGAAGGAAAGGGCAGAGTTGGAAGAGGAAAGAAAGATAGAGGAAAAAATAGGGCAGGGCTATAAGGACTGAAGAACAAAAGTTTAAATTACAGGTCATGCTTTGTGTTCTCCTTGCCTACCCCAAACCAAATAACAGGGATTCTGTTGCCGTATGAGTGGCATGGAGTTGTGTGTCCTGGAAAATCCACAATTCCCAATTGACTTATTTGCATAGGAAAAGTTTAAAGAAATGGTACCCTTGCTTGTCTGATATAAAACATGGTTGTAGAGTTATCGGGTGCTATTTAAATGGGCTTTCCTCTGACTAAGATGAGATTTTTCTGAGTTTTGAGACACTGATATGCAGACTGTTCCTCTGGAGACCAAATGCCATTTATAGTTTAATTAAACCAATGCCCCTCAGCCACCTTCTCAGGGAGCCATTTGTCTACAGGGTGACGTCTGTAAAAGCAAGGCCAAATTGAATTCCTGGAAAAGAAAATGTCCTTCACAGTTCACCATTGAAGGGGTTCGATGAGGGATATAGACATTTTGAATGTCATTCTCCAGTTCTGTGTCAATGATTGAAACTCTGTATGAATCAATTTTGAAGTGGCTTCATACGTAATTGTGCGAAAGATATAAAAGCTGTGTTCTGAGCCATCCATCCATCAAGCAAGCTCTGACTGTTGCATAGTGACTAACTACAGCAATCCATAAACTTCAAGGCCAGCAGAGAAATGTCTTGAGTCTTCAGTTCTGGAAGAAAAGCAACAGGAACTCGAGATTGTCCCATAAAAGAAATAAGTTGAGCGCATCACCTTTAATCAGCAATGTGGAGCAACAGATGACATATTGAATCTGATCTTGGGAACAACTCATTCAACTAAAGATGCTTTGAAAGCTCTTGAGCAAATGAGTCTTGGGCTCCGTTCCCCTTGCCACCTGTTATAATGTTTCCAAGAGGATGACTAATAGAAACCACCATGGAACACTTCATCCTTTTAGTAGAATGTTCACTATGCAGATGATGTTCTGAATATGTTGCAATACTGTAGATTTAGTTTGGAGCACTGAGAGTCTGCCTCTTAAACCTTGAGCTCCCTGAATCACGGAAACGCACTGCTAAATGTGACATTTCTCAGATGAAAACTTCACAGAGCTCAAATAGCTGCAAATATCATGAAGCCATTCAGCAGTCTCTCAGCCTAAAAGTACTTCAACAGCCTGAAGTACTTGCAATTGTGCAGTGTTGTCAAAGGTCTTTCTTTCCAGCTGTTTGTTAATTTATGAATTTTCCCAATTCAAATCAAGAAGTCTAGTGCTGATGTGCAGGCATATAAATCACATATGGAATTGACAGAAACTATCCTGGCACCAATTTTAAACCTTTTAGCATGTGGTTCTTCTTGGACTTGATGCTTGAAATGGGCGGTAGGTTATTTACTGTGAAGGGTCCCTCTCCTCCGAGGAAAGAAGGACTTGATAGGTAATTCCCACCATCCAGTCAGGGAATAGGGACTTTTTTTCCCTAGCTTCCTTGCTCCTGTGGGAGTCACCCTTTCTAATTCTGGCAAATCCGCAAGCAGTTAACTATACTCAATTCAATAACAGTGCAACTATAATATCATTACTGTACAACTAGAAGCCTAAATATGATGAAAAATTGACAGAATATAGAAGGTAGGCAGCAGTAGAGGAGTGACAGAATACAGATAAAGACTACAGGAGGGCAAAGATGTCCTCCTTTCCTCACAGGAGAAAGACACTTCACTCTAAGTAATCATTGGCTTGTTCACACTCTGAGACAGGGAAAATCTTGTTGTGACCTCCCAGAGCACTGTCCTAAGACTGGGTCGGTCATTGTCCTGCTGTTCCATTATAGACTGCAGAACACTTCCGTCACAGTGGCATCTGTGGACTGGTATGTGTTTATCTTGTAGTGCTTAATGAAAGTTGACACAGATGAACCATGTGGCCGCTTTGCACATCTCCTCTACTGAAGCTTGTCTGTTGAAAGCTGCATTTGTTGTGGCACTCCTGATATAATGGGCAGATACACCTTAAGGAGGCTCCAGGCCCTGACTCTTGAAGGCCTCTATGATGCCCTGCTTGATGCCTTTACTGATAGCTGCCTTGGACATTCATTGACCCATGTTCTGAGGCGAGATAGAGATGAAAAGAGAATTTGTCTTGCATATGTTCTGCATTCTGAATATAATGCAGACTTCAAAGTCCTTTTCATTTTCAGTTTGTGCCAAGTTCATTCATTTGAATGGCTAGGTCTAGGACAGAAGGTTGATATCCTGAGCTTTCTGGAAAGGTGAGTTAACTTTAGGGCAAAAGGTAGGGTCTGTTCTTAGGGTAATCATATTTTCATGAAAATACACCGAAGTCCTGTCTTATGGGAAGAACCCCAATTTTGACAAAGTTCCTCACCAGAGACTATTGAGAAAACTCAGCAATCAAGGAATAGGAGGGGAAGTCCTCCTATGGATTAAAAACTGGTTGAGAAACAGGAAGTAAAGGGTGGGTATGGAAAGTTAAATGGGAAGTTTTCACAATGGAGAGATGTGGGGAGTGGTGTCCCCCAAGGATCTGTTTTGGGACCAATGCTCTTTAACCTATTCATAAATGACCTGGAAGTAGGGGTGGGTAGCGTGGTGGCCAAGTTTGATTCCAAATTATGTTGGGTGGTGAGAACCACAAGGATTGCAAAGAGCTCCAAGCGGACCTTGATAAATTAGGTGAGTGGGCTAAGAAATGGCAAATGCAGTTCAATGTAGCAAAATTGTAAAGTGATGCACATAGGGGCAAAAAATCCAAACTTCACATACACGCTACAGGGGTCAGTGCTATCAGTCACAGACCAGGAAAGGGATTTGGGCATTTTATTTGATAGTTACGTGGGAATGTCAACTCAATGCATGGCAGCTGTGAAAAAGGCAAACTCTATGCTGGGGATCATTAGGAAAGGAATTGATAATAAAACTGCAAAGATTGTCATGCCCTTATATAAACCAGTGGTGCGACCACACTTGGAGTACTGTGTTCAGTTCTGGTCACCACATCTCAAAACGGATATCGAAGAGATAGAAAAAGTGCAGAGAAGGGCAACGAGGATGATTGAAGGATTGGAGCACCTTCCTTATGAGGAGAGGCTGCAGCATTTGGGACTCTTTAGTTTGGAGAGGAGACATCTGAGGGGGGCTATGATTGAAGTTATAAAATTATGCATGGGGTAGAAAATGTTGACAGAGAGAAATTGTTCTCTCTTTCTCACAATACTAAAACCAGGGGGCATACATTGAAAATGCTGGGGGAATTAGGACTAATAAAAGGAAACACTTCTTCACACAACACATGATTGGTGTTTGGAAGATGGTGCCACAGGAGGTGGTGATGGCCACTACCCTGGATAGCTTTAAAAGGGGCTTGGACAGATTTATGGAGGAGAAGTTGATGTATGGCTACCAATCTTGATCCTCCTTGATCTGAGATTGCAAATGACTTAGCAGACCAGATGCTCGGGGGCAGCATCAGCAGAAGGCCATTGCTTTCACATCCTGCATGTGTGCTCCCAAAGACATCTGGTGGGCCACTGCGAGTAGCAGAGTGCTGGACTAGATGGACTCTGGTCTGATCCAGCAGGCTCTTTCTTATGTTCTTATACTCCCCTTTCCCTGGTGGCTTATTTTTGTGCAGAAGAACAGCCTCAAGATATTCACCACTATCTAAGGAGATTTACTTAGAAACTCCTCTCATGGAGTTCAACAGAACTTGCTTCCTGGGAAGTATACTTAGAAAGCATTCTGCAGCCTTAGGAAATTAAACTTAATTAAAGCAGTTTGGCAGGAAATTAAAGCAGTTTGGCAGGAAGCCATTCGTTATATGAGCCTGTTATCCAGACTTTTCTTAAACTACAACTATCCCCTGTCCTATAAAATTCATAATTTTGCCACATCTCTAATGGGCTATGGTACACACAGTAGTATCCGGTACAGAATCTATTTAAGAACAAACAATGTCTCTCACTCACACACACGCACATACACAAACACCAAGAGAGATGCTTAGTTTATATTATGGAGAATGTGAGGCAAATTATCCAAGCCTGTCAAAAATGTATCTTTTGCAGTAAGTGTTTTTTGTAACAAGATGAGTGTAGGCAGATCCTCCTGTACCAGCTATAAGTGCAGAAAGTTGCTTCTGGTTTTATTTGGAAGAGTTCTAATGCTTCCCAGGGACCCTCAGATGTTAGGCAAGGTAGAGTTTCCCACACTGGCTCTCAGCTCTGAATACAAGAGCTATAGATCTAGTTGTCTGAGTTATCAATCTGTCCTGGCCTGTTGATAGATCTGTTATATAGTGGGCGAATTCCCACTGCCTCCTTGGCACGGTTTCGGGCCACTTACTAACACGGTTTCATCGACGTCCTCCCCATGACTTCTGTGGCAGCAACCATTTCTGACGCTCGTTCGCCCTGTTAATCCGCATTCTGGCAGAATCTGGATGCAAGTGGTTCAGGCCCCGTTATCACAGTTTACTGCTGTTCCAAGGGGAGGAACAAAGTTTGGAACCTGGAGTTGTTCCCCGCCCCAGAGCGTGACGTGCATTTCGCGCAGCCAATCAGATTGATTTGACCCTTGCGCAGTCTACTTCCGGGTTGATGGAACGATCACGTTTCTGAGCATGTGCAATACTAAGTAGAAACAGTCGCCTGGTAACCGATTTAACGGTAAAACTTTCAGGAAATAGTTGCTTTACTGTAAAATGACAAAGTATTCATATAGTGGTTTGCACTTCAAGCTGCCGTACGCATTGCGGTTTTTTTTTAATGGGTAAAAATGGGTAGTGTTTCTGAAGTGGCTAACAGGTCCCGCCCAACTGAACACCGACCAATCAGATTAGGGCAATGAAGCGCGATCACATGGCTGTGGGGATTGCAACGATGCCTGCACCCGGGAGTGTCTGCTGTGTGCTCGCTGTGGTGGGGAGGGAGAAACTGCGATGAGGAGGACACGGATTCACAAGGAACAAGTTTGGATCCGCTTGCAATTTTCAAGTGGGGATTCGCCCAGTGTTAGACTTCCCAGCTCCAGCAACTTTTCATTCTGCCTTCTGTGAAGAAGGGTTGATGAATTAATGAGAGCAGCTTTATTTATAAGAAAATTAACGGGGTCCCCATCACCACAACATCCAATTTTTAAGCAGAACCAAACAAAAGGACATTCATCAGGTAGGCTGAACTACTTGATCTGTAATTGAGCTATATGGACTTGTCATAAGTCCCAGATATTCCTGAGGATCTCTGTAATGCACCGAGGAAGTTTTCTCAGATTCAGAGACTTTTATTAGGCATATACAACATAGGGACAAAGAATAGGAGTAAATCCAGTAATGGGCAGTGTAACTAATGTAAGCAGAAGCCAAGGGAACCTAATCCAAAAGGCGCAGCAGAAATTTGGCTACAGTTTCAGTTATTTCAGTCTCAGGATTGTTGAGCAAAAAAGTCATTTTGACATTGGTAGGAAGATCCGAGAATTCAACCGAGATTAAGGCAGAGAAGTCAAGCCTAAAGCTGTTGTAGGGGCAGAAGAGCAAGATGTGTTCAATGGAGTCAGTGTAAGAAGGACAGAAAGAACAGTGTCGATCATGCCGAGGGATGTTTGAGAACCAGCCCTGAAGTAGTGACGATGGAAAAGAATTGCATCTTGCCCTTGAAAATGCCCATCTGAGTTTGTAATTAAAAAGTTGGTCCAGATAATGGGCAACAAGGAAGTTTTCTCTCTAGGCTGCTGAACAGTTGCTTAAGTAACCAAGCAGGCTTCATTTTATTTTGTGACCTCCATGGCCCAAAGTACCACAAGCCTCTGCTGGCTGTGTCACTTAGGCTGTGAGGAAAAAAGGAAGTGATGTACCAGTGGAGTCATTCTCCCTTTCTTCCTGCTCTCAACAAATATTTGGCAAAAAAGTGCAAGTCATAACTAAATGTTCCTGCTAGATATAGCTGCTTAATGTCCATCATCTTTATACAGGTTTATGTGCACTTTAACCACTCATTCATTATCATGAATACAGCTACAATGATGAAAGATCTGATAATTCTTGATAACCAACAGTAGATTGCAAGTAGGGGGGCAGGGTTGCCCCTTGTAAACTGTCTAAAATCATGAACCCTGTCCTGAAGACACAACTTGGAATGCAGACAGCTTTATGATGTATACAGTCATGTAGTCCCACTTGACAAGCTTTCAGCTCCTCAGGCAATTTTGGCTAAAATGTGCAGGGCCTCCCAGTTGTAAATACTATCCCAACTTGTTTGGATTACATTGTGTAGCACGAGACCAGACCAGGCAAACACAGTGCATACTCATTACTGCCAGAAGATAACTTCAAACAGCTTTTTTATTTCACATAAATTCATTCTGAGATATATACTGAAATAAACATTATGTGAAATATTTCATCCATGCAACAATGCTAACCACAACCACATAGTAAGTTTGTACATATGATTTGTCCCTGCATGAAGCCAGGGTTGAGGGACAGTATTTAATAATGACTTTAACTAAGCTTCCTGCATTGCAATTACAACAGACACAGTTAGAACACAGGACCAAAATGGCAGATGGGAGTTCGTTTCAGCCGAGCCCGATCATCTTTCCTAGAAAAGTGGTGTGATTTTGCAGTATTGATTTCTCTTGTATTTGAAGCTACAATCTGGTTTCTAGACAGGGGCAGAGTGAGGGGAAACTGCACCCCTGCCGCAGTGCCACCCACCCCCGTCACCGGACGCCCCTTCCACAGCCCGGCCATGCCTCCTCCGTGGCTCCGCCTGGGGCAACATGCACACCACCACCCCGTGGGTGCTACACCACTGTTTCTAGACTACTAACAGCCCAATCCAGACCCCTGGCTGACCAAGGCCTCTTCTGTTGTATCATCACCCTGCTGCCTCCAGAGGGCTTTTCAGAAGGGAGGGTTAAAAACATACCAAAAACCTCCATCACCTCTGGAAAGCTCTCCATGGGGCTTAATTGACTTCTGTCATCCAAAATGGTGGCGCAAGTCCAAGGGCCGAGGCCACGACACAACTGCTGCAAACCAGGCCCTACTTTATATTGTTTCAAATCATTGGTCTGTCAAGGTCAGTCTTGTCTACTCAGATGGGCTGTACAACTCTCCAGTGTCTTCAGCAGATTTTTTTTTTTTGCAACACCTACTGCCAGTTCCTTTTTAACTGGTGATGTGAGAGATTGGAAAGGGCACCTTCTGAAAGAAAAGCAGATGCACTACCAATAACCCAATACCCCTCCGCTGTCTCCTGTGTACCAAACTATCAGTAAAATCAGCTGTCTTCCATCATCCTGGCTCATTAAAGACGCCTGTATTGTACCTCTCCCCCTGTAAACATGCAATCAAGGCATCACAATAGAAATAAATACTGATGTAAACTAGGGCTGAAATCTTTCCTCTATCCATGTGCACTTAGTTAATGAATATAAAAATATAACTACCTGAGGTCTTGCAAGGCTTAAAACTAGGCTAAAATGACTTGTAAAGAAAGAAGAAAGGGAAATGACTAAAATTGGCCTATTTGGACTAACATAAACATCCCAGATATTGCACAGCTGCCAAGCAAGACCTTAGCAACTGCAGCAAACTATCACAAATTCAGCTCACCAGTCAGAGAGTACCATATAGCCTCTTGGAGGCACGTACAAACATGGCAACAATCTGTTGACTCTTTCACTTCAGCATAAATGGGAAAATAGTATGCTTAATGGGCTCTAATTGAAGATGCCTATTTTATGTTCATTTTTCCCTTAATTACTGCTGGAGAAACACTAAGAATTATTGTATTTTTTCACTCAGAAGAAAAACCATATCAGATTAAATGGAATTCATCATCATAAAATTCTGCTGCCTCAAGCAGCAATTTTCTCCAAGCAAAAAAATGGCAGTTGAGCATTCTTTCTACTTTCCGTATGAAACAAACCCTGCTAATTGCTGCAAAAGTACATATGTAGAATTGTGAAATTTATTCACAATTATTATATTAGGAGAGTAAAGATGGATTACATTAAGGAAAAATGGAGGAAAGAGATTCAAGTCTGTAGAAGAACATGAGGACAAGTGACCAGTAGACACATTTTTAATTACGTTATTTATACTCTACCTTTCTCTGGCATTAATTATATGATCCTAAAGCTGGGGATTAATCATAAGTTAGGCATACTGTTTGTTAACCAGCCACCTAACTCTCTGGTAGGCACATTGCAGAGATGGTGGAGGTGCTTTTGGGTCTGCTGCTAGAAATGCTCACTGATTGTTCTGGGAGGTTTCAACCTGCGTGCCCAGGATAGGGTCAACCCATGTTGACGTGGGCAGACAGGCATGCTAGTTGATGTGGGCAGATAGGCATGCAAATAGATTTGGCGATGAAGCCTGCTGATATATGAGATGAGGGCCATGCAAGGGAGGGGAGGGAGTGAGGGGTGGCATGCAAGGGAGGGGAGGGAAGGGGAGGAGGCCCAGCATCTGGACCTGGCCCACCCACCTTAGCGGAGGGAGGGGGAGGAGAGGGAGGGGTGGCATGCAAGGAAGGGAAGGGTTAGGGGGAGAGAGTGAGGGGTGGCATGCAAGGGAGGGAAGGAAAGGGGAGCGGAGGCATTTGCATGCCTATCTGCCCACGTTTCCAGCTTCTTTGTCTGCCTTGAGCCTCTTTCAAATCATGATGGGTCCTGCACCTGAAAGAGACCACACCTTAGACTCAATCTTTTGCACTGAGCCTTTGGGGCAAGGTATGGTTTCAGGGTTGGAGATTCAACATGAACATGGGTCTCCCACTGTCTACTCAAGTTAAGGGGGAATGTGGCCCTGACACAACACAGGAAAGAGTGCCCAGTCGAAATGGTGTACCCATGGAGATTCACAGATCCTAAGAGGCTTCAGAGGTTGTTTGCCACTGTCTGCCTCTGCGTCATAACCCTGGTATTCCTTGGTGGATTCCCATGCTAGAAAAATGTAGGGTCAGATATGAGAGTAGGACAAGGTCATCCAGCAAACTTCCATAGTGCAAATCAGGATTCAAACCTGCATCTGACATTTAGAAAAAACATTTTTCCCATTGATATTTTACTACTTCTTCTGGGTTCAGTTTTGTATGAAATGTCTTTTACACTTATACCATTGAACAAGCATTTCTTCCAAAGGAACAAAAGATGCAAGGAGAATTATTGTAAATGACATCAGGATGTCACTTTAATCACCAAACACAACATTTAATCCAAAATTGGTGATTTCAGTAATCCTTCTCATGAGTATTCCAGGTACCTCTTGCTGTTCAATGGGGCTTACTCCCATGAAAGCATCTTCTGGATTGCAGCCTTTGTACTGTAATACACACACTGATGGTGTGACAGAGCATTTCATGAATTGCAAGAGTACAATCCCATGCTCTGCTGTATAGGTTAAAAAGCAGAAATGATCCCTTGTTGGTCACTGTGCCAAAGTTGCACCAATTCACAGAGCTGGCATTCTCAAAAAGCTGTATCTGTGTGGAAACTTAGAATAAATTTTTTAAAGAATGATATAATTTTTAAAAAAGCTGAAAAGGTATGTGAGAAGGCTGAAAGAAAGATAACCGAACATATGCCAAGTCCATTGCAACAAAAGCACAACTATCAACTCAAATCTTGAATATCAGGTGCCAAGGACCAGAGCACAAGAATTTCCCACACAATGGCCATTTTAAATTGTTCCTCATAATATCTGTCTCCTTGTGGCAAACTCTTACCGTGTAATCAGAAACAACTAGTTTGCCATACAGATCAGACAATTTTTTCCATGCAATGTCAGGGTATCCAAATGGAGACAGATACCATAATGGCAGCTATATAGTGATCATAAATTCTTAAACCAAGAACAAAGCACAAGAATAGGAGCCTGTGATGGAATGGGAGCTTGTGATGCAGGAGCTCAAGTTCCTGCTAGGAAGAAAGCAGAATCCACAGAATGTGCAGACTGTATTTTTGGTAACTAACAAACACACAATATAAGCAGAAATCTTTGCCCCTGCCAATCTCTACAAAAAAATCGTTATCATTTCAACCAGTTGATTAATTTGCAGGCAATGAAATGAGCTACCATGGCTAAAGGGGTCTTATACGAGCCATTCAGTGGATGCCAGTAAAAAGTTGGAGTGAAAAGTAAGGCTGTCAGAACGGATTAATGTTTGCCTATGGATGACATTTCTGCTCACTAAGAGATGCTGGGAAGACAACACAAAACCCATGACCCCCATTGTACAAATAGGAAATGATGGGTCTGGTAAGGAGAAGGGGAAGATCATGAGGCCGGATGGCTGTGGATGATTAGGCAGCCGTAGTGAGTGTTGATTGCCAGAGACAATGTTTCAGCTTGGACTGCAAACCCTCCTCCATTGTTTGAGATTCCTTCCGAGACAGCTGGAAAAAAAACATTCTTCCTTCAATAGGATGTCATCCTTTCCAACAATGTCTGTTTTCTCTGGAGCAGAAATAAGTGATACTATTTAGAAAACAGTTCCCAAATACAAAGCAAGGCAAGGAAAAAAGAAATACAGCTCTTTTTGCCATAAGAAGCGCTTTATTAAGGGTATAATTTAATTTTAGTTTTTATCATATCAGCAAAACCACTTTTATTGCAGCTTGCGCTAACATTTCTCAAACCATGTGATATCTCAAAGCAGAGTCACAACTTCGCATACACTAAACAGGACAAATGACCAAGAATCTCTACATAACTTTCTTATAGGATATCATAAGCACAACTAACTAAATAGCATGGTGAGGATATTAGCCATTCAGTCCTAAACACAGTCACATCCTTCTAAATGCATTGATTCAAATGGCCTTAAAAGGGTGTAACCCTTCCTCACCTGCCCTTGCCATGAGAGAAGTATGTCTCATTGATAACCCTATGATTAACATGGCTTGATTTGTATTGAATTTTATAAAATGATTCAATACTGTGACCGAAAAAACAGAGATTCAAATTAATAAATTAATTTCTGCAGCCTCTCTACACAAATGCTAGCACTTTACCCCCTGTCAGCCTTCAATTATATATTTAATATGGTATAAAAATGCAATTTATGCCTCTAAAAAGGAATTCAAATCTACAAAGTTGCTTCCTTTAGAGTCAGCCCATCTCATGTTGGGTCTTCCTCTTTTCCTGCCACCTTCAACATTTCCTGGCATATTGTCTTTTCTAGTGATCAAAACATATCCCTATAATTTCCTCAGAGCTATACATGGACCAGCTTTAAAAGGTTTTCCTAAAAACCAGCAAGATTGAGAATTTCTGGTAATCCACGCCCATGGACCCACTACTGAAAATGCCACACCCTCACTGTCTGTGATCTCACTTCACAAAATAACTGGGCAGAACTTAACATACACTCTGGTCTATATTGGAAGAGGTGGTCCTTTAGACATGTGGGTCTCAAATTGTTTGAGCTTTACATGTCATCATGAACTCCTTAAATCAGACCTGGGAGCAAATTAGAAGCTGTGGTCTACTTACTGTGGTAAGCAGGTGAACCACTGCATTCTGCACTAGCTGAAACGTCAATGTAACTTTTGTTGGTAGAGCACATATGGAACACATTTCAGTACACCAGTCAGCCACAAGGCTGCCATAGCATGGAACAGTATAACCAGGATGAGTTTAGAAGGGAAGGTAGTCTCACAAGACACACCTGAATAAATCCTTTTGTTCCCACTTCATGCAACTGAGGTTCAAATACTAATTAACAGACCAGTAACATTCCTAAGCTTTGTACTTAAAGTTCAGTTTTAAGTGATCAAATAACAGTTAATTTAAGCCTCCCAAAGCATCAGCCATTCTAACCAGCAACGCCTCTTTCTTGTCCTGACCACAGTATCCAAGCACTGACTCAAGACAGAAATGTTCATACTTGAAAGATGAGTAACAACTAAATATCATCAGCATATTGATGACACTCAATCCCAAAGCTTCCAATGATCCTGCTTAATATAAATGTTGAACAATGTTGTTGACAGACAATCCCCTTGAGACAATTCACGTAGTTGCAGCCAAGCTGTTGATTCAGACTGAGAACAGGCTGAGCCTTACAAAGTGTCATATTTATCTCCCCTACAATTCAGTGCACTACAAGAATACCCCACTGGGGCTGGGAGGGGGGCTTTTGGTAGTGGGTGATTTGATCATTAGGAATATAGAGAGTGGAGTCTGTGGCAGACATTTTGACCACGTGACTTGCCTACCTGGTGCAAAAGTTTGCAGACATCACACACTGTCTAAATAGGTTGATAGATACTGCCGGGGAGGAGTCAGCAGTCATGGTGCATGTTGGCACTAATGACACTGGGAAATACGGTTGTGTGGTTCTGGAGAAAAATGTAGTTTACTAGGCAGGAAGTTAAAGACCAAGATCTCAAAGATTGCATTCTCAGAAATGCTATCAGTTCTACATGCAGGGCCAGCTAGGCAGATACAGATCAGGGGTTGCAATGCAGGATGAAGGGTTTAGATTTGTTAGGCATTGGGGAGCTTTCTGGAACAAGCCAAACCTGTATAAAAGAGGCAGCCTTCGTGTGACCAAAAAGGAAACCAGGCTGCTGGTGATTAATATGAAAATACTGGCAGAGGAGCTTTTAAACTAATCCTGGGGGAAAGTTGACAGGAACTGGGGAGCCTCTGGTTCAGGACAAGTCAGTCCAAATCAGTGATTGAGTAAACACAGTGTTACCATACTGCCCTAGCATAGCGGGGGAAGTACTTATTCACAGGTATCCCTGCCCACATGCCAGTCTAAAGGGTGATGCTGGCATTGCAGAGATGGGGAGCCCATTCTCTGGAAATAGCCAGGTCTACCTGCAAGGAACTTCCAGGGATTTTTCTTCTTCTTTCTGTGTTCTCATGCTCTCAGCTTGCTTGCTTGCACATTTTCAGCTCCACAGCCAAGGAACAATGTGTCCTCAGCACGATACAATAGCCCTGCTGAATGGATACTCATTTCCAGCCACAAGAAGACTCCTGATGTCATTGCCTCCCCTGAGTATCTTAACCCACATACTCCCTTCTGTAACTAATCTTTCCTGACCACCTTACAATGCACTCTATTGTTTCTCAAGCAGTCCATCCGGACACCTCCCAGAGGTTGTCCTGACACTCCCCAGAAGTGGTTCTTTACCCTATAAATATCCTACCCTCCAAAGGGCCAATCACCCAGTGCCACTGACACCTTTCCATCTTTCTCACTGTGCCCAGTGCATTGCCCCCGGAACCAGACACTGGCCATTTGGTTCTGAATCCCGGATTTTCTTCACATCGTAATCCGGTATTACCCATACATATCCTTACCCCTTCTTATTCCAAACCTATTTTCCAACCTATTTATATCTTAGGAATTCTGTGTGTATATTTATTGCATTGAATCAAGTGCTTGTGAACCATCTATCCCTACAACAAAGATTGTCAAATTTGCATTATATTCCTCTCCACTGATTTTCTTCCAAGAGCTGACCTTTGTAAACATTGGTATTAAAGATTCCCTACCCAGCCTCTTGCAATATTAATAAGCAGTCTGCTCTGAGCTAATTTGCCGCACATTATTGAGAGACTGTTTTCATCCTGGATAACAACAGGGTCATATTAATAAACGCATAATAGAACTTGGGAGTGAGGGTAGGACGGCGAAGTAAGGCCATATGTAGAGACTAAAGGGCCAAAGGAGGCGACGGTTGCTGGGGATGGAAACACATTATAGGTGTGTATATTATTATTATAGGTGTAGATACAAGAAGTCTCCAAACCAAGATGGGGGAACTGGAAAGTTTGGTGCTCAATGACAATGTAGATATAGTTGGTATTTCAGAACCTGATCTGGTTAGTGCATGCTAGCTCAATCTCATTAGATCGTGGAAATTAAGCAGTGGTGCAGAGGAAGGCAATGGCAAACCACCCCTGAACATCTCTTGCCTTGACAAACCAATTAGTCGTCATAAGTCAGCTATGACTTGACAGCACTTTTCACTACTGCCATTAGATAACTCAGTAATACAGTGGAATAGGGAATTTGTGAGCTACAGTCGTCCCTGGGTATAAGCTCCATAGGAAACACAGAAAGGGATGTGTTGAGGGAGGAGTTGCATTGCAACACGGCATAGAATCAATTAAATTAGAAAAAATTAGGGGAATATATTTCCCAACAGAAGTGGTTACTTAGATGGGGGTGTGCCCACCTGATCACACCCTGGAGACTAATCTTGAGATGGAAAAGGAAATAAGGGAAGTGACTAAATGAGCTAATGTAATGACACTGGGAGACTTCAACTACCCTCACATTGATTGGGTAAGCATGTACTTCAGTCATGTTGTAGAAATGAAATTCCTAGACATCAGAAAAGACTATGCACATAAATAGTCACAGAGCCAACAGGGGTGGGGTGGGGAATCATGATCATGGACTTGGTTCTGAGTGGGGCTCAAGACCTGGTGAGAGATGTAGAGGTTGTTGCACCAATTGAGAGCAGTAACAATAACATTATTGTTCAGCATTCTTGTTAATGAAAAGTTATCCTAAAGCTCTAAATTGTAATATTTGATTTCCAAAGAGGAAACTTAACAAAAATGAGGGGAATAGTTAAAAAAAAAAGCTGAAAAGGAAATACAAGAACAACTAATTCCTAGAGGATTATTGGAAGCTATTTAAAGCCACACTAATTGAAATCCAGATAGAATGAATTCCACAGGTTAGAAAAGGCACTGTTAAGTCTAAAAGAATGTCTGCATGGTTAACAACATAGGTGAACAAAACTCTAAAAAGTAAAGAGGCTTCTTCTAAAAGAGAAGATATGGCCCAATGAATTCAACAGAGGGAACCACGGGCTCTGGCAAATCTGCAATAAAGACACCTCCCTCAAAACAAAAACGGAAAAATGACACGTGTGCCAAATCGGCAGTAAAAAAATAACTTTATTCATGTACTTTTTACACAGAAATGGCAGGAGGATGAGCTGCAAGTAGAGGAAATCTCCAAGAGAAACCTTTGCCAAATGGCAGGCAGCTTGGAAAACCACAAGTGGAAGAAAATGGCGGGTTCGAGCTGTGGCGAAAATGAAAGCTTATAAATTGGGCAGGAAAAATAAAATGCTTCCTTGTTCTGCACTGGCAAGGGTAAACGTCTTGACTGTCTTGGGGAAAAAAGATCGCCAGAGTATTAAAAGACTAGGTTGAGCAGAAATAAAATGTCCTGAAAATGTCTTGGAGTAAAAGCTGTGTAAACTTCCTCCCCAAAACGTTTCTTTATTTGTCCTGTGCAGAAATAGCCACTGTCTAGTCAAGGAGATTGCTCTCCAGCAATGTTCTTAAATTTACCAACGAATGTTTAGAATGTTTTAAAAATCCAATATATGGTCCAGTTTTTTTAAATATAATTGCATTTCATTGCAGAGACTCCCAAGTGTCAGTTTTATTTTCACAGTTTCAAATCATGATTCTGAAATCCTCCAACATTACTCAGGGAACACATCTGACAGGAATATCAATTTTTGAAAATAAAAGTGGGTGGGAAGTGGGGAATGAGGGGAAGCCACATGAAGAGGCCTTGTGAATGTAAGTTAGAGAAGACCCTCATTACTGATGCACTTATTTTTAAACTGTGGCCTAAAACTAGCTGGCTGTCATTTTAATTCGCTCAGATGGCTGAAATTAACAAGTGCTGATGGGGATTTGCAAATGGAGGAGGGAAAGGGAATGCTAGGTTTCCACTTGCAGGACTGCTCCGTCGTTTTAATTGACTCTCCCCTCCCCACTGCCAATAAAATTGTGAGCAACTTTATTCATAGTTAAAATGGACTGGTAAATAGAGGGTGATTATTGTGCTGTGTTTGGACTATCTGAGCTGTCACAGAACATAAGGTATTTGTTCAATTTATTTGAAAACGCCAACAAAATCTGCAGAAACAGCCTGAAGGGTTTAAGAAGAAGGTCTTCCTTATCTTGGGCACATAATGAACTTAGTTTGTCCATTATGAATAATGAGCAGGGAAGCAAGAGCACAGAAATTGGCTTTTGCAATGTTTCTGTCACTGCAAGTCTTCCCCCCTCTCTCATGGGACCAAAGTTATGGTTAGCAACAGATTTTTCAAGGCCTAGCCAATGGTGCTTTCTGCAACTACATAGTTTTAGGCCTGAGAACATCCTTCCCTAAAGACATGACCCAAAGGATTTTTGGCCAGCTCAGTGTTCTGTTTGTAATTTTTTCAAAGTTCCCATACTTTAAATCTGGTGGTCATTAAAGAAACAGTCATTTAGTGAAAACTGGATTAGGATCAGAGAGAATTACACTCCTGCCAAGGTTTCAAAACCCTAAATTCAAGAGAAGGTTGATTTGGAGAATGGGAAGTGAACAGAAAGTAGTTTTAAAACAAGTCTCACTATTTTTGTTTACCCACTCCCATAACTACTATCATTGCATTAGAGCAATGAGTACTTAGAAATGCAGTGCTGACTAGAAGTTAGTAATTTACACTGAAGGAACAGTTCTATGGAAAGACAATAGGGACAATGTAAGAAGATGAGGCCCTTGAATGAAGTTATTGCTTTTTGTATCCAAAGTAGAGACATATGTCTTGGTGATAATTGCCAGAATATCTTAATCCAAAGAACATCCTGGCAAGGGGAGGATCCAAACAAAACACTTAAATAACTCTGGAGTCTGAATTCACAACCCCCAGTCTAGTAGTTTGCTGCCATCAACCCTTTTTTCTACTCCAATAACTGGAAGCTAAAGGCCAGTGTTCCAACCTTCCTGGGAGTATGAACAAGAAAGTCAGCCTTGTGAGGTGGACCACTTGCAGAGTGAGTTTCCACAAAATAGTTAATTTGGTAATGCATAGCCAAAGGGATTCAGATTGAAAACACCTAAAGACAGGAAATGCCTCCATACATGATTATAGGAAATTTATTAAAATTGGGCAAGAATACAAAGAGAACAATACCAGTAAGGATAAAATAAAATCTATTCCAACTAACCCATAAAAAGTCAATTGGTTCACTGGCAAAAATCAAGGCAAGATTTTACCCAAATACCACTGGTATACTTCAGCTGCACAGAGACCACTCTATCTACAGCAAAGTTCCAAGATTTCAGGCACCCATGGTTTCAGGCCAACAGAGCATACTGATCAAGATCCAAAATGGTGACGCTAGTAATGTATTGTGATGTTCCAAAGAAGTACGAATTGCTTGGCTTGGATAGTCATCTTTATGGCAAAAGATTTAAGGTTGTCCAGGGCCCCTTGACCAATCAAATCGATGCCTAATGATCTAAGATAGTTACAGTACCTACACAATTGCTGACCAGATGACCTTAAGGGCCAGGATGAGATAACAAGGCTGGTGTTACTCTTCCCTCCCTTTTCACAATGGCACTGCAATAATTTACTCAGCTTAATTGCCTGGAACTCGGTGCCAGGATTTCATGGCCTTGAAGCCCTTAGTGAAGCAAGAATGGAACTGTATTTTAATTTTCAGCCCCTGGGTTTTCTTATCAGCTGTTAAATGTCAGAGCTTTGGTATTTTTGCTTACACACAGCACACCTTTAGTTCCTTTATTATTGTAAAGCAGGCCTGAACCAAACTTTGAAGGAATAGGAAACTACACTGGAACTCAGTTTCTTGACAATAATTCTAGATGGGTAGGTGGTATCTTAGACACTAACAAAATTTGTTGCAGCATAAATTTTCATGAGCCAGAGCTCACTTTATCAGATGCAGCACCCAATACTTTGTTGACTCTTCTACTGCCCCCTTCACATTGTTGGGAATCTTAGGCCGTTTTTGCATGGCACAATTACATCGGAGTTGAGCCAGGATCATATATACCTGGGCTGTTTTATCCCGGTTCCTGCTTATGAATGGCTCCCCACTTCTGCCCAGGAGCAGAGTTAGAAATGTTGTAGCTTGTTCTGCATGAGCTGGACTTCTTGGTATTCACTTCGGAAGCATGTCTGGGCATGTCCAGTGTCCCACATACTGATTTGCTGTTGTTTTTGAGTGGCAGCTTGAATGGACATCAGGTGGGTAGATCAGGATGCTGGGCAGGGCAAATAAACTTGGCCTGCTCTCGACTGGTGTTTTTCTGTATGTGCTGTGGGAATGGAAGAAATTGATGTGTTTTTAATAGTTTAAAATAAGAATTTGCTGTCAGAGGAAGAAAGCTAGTTAATAGGTCTGCTAATTTATTTAAAATAAAGCTTAATAGATGAAGTGATTGTTCCGATTGGCTGTTGCTTTTGAGGTAAAAGGACCTGTGAGCTTGCCTGGTATCCCGTGCTCTGATTGGCTGCTGTTTTGAGAAGCAGCTTGAATGGACAATCAGGTTGCTGGGCAGGAAAAATAAACCAGTCCTGCTCCTGATTGGTTTTTGTACAGCACAGGCAACAAACAGGGTCACACTGGGACTTTTTAAAAGAACCTCCAAACTGGCGATTTTTGAAAATTCCAGGCTAAGGTAAATATCGTAGGGTGACACCAGGGCAGACCCTGAGCAGCTTTGAGAGTCATGAGGAATTCCTGGCTGCACAGGGGTATTTTCTGTGCTCACCCTGGGATATTTTGACCATGCAAAAATGGCCTTAGTTTCAGTGGAAACTGAGCCAGCTATGGGCTGTGGTCTAAAAAAAGGATTGTGGGAATGGTTTCTTCTCTTCCCCTTTGTTGTTGTAGAATCCTTCAGTCTCCTAAATATCCCTCTATCATTAAAGTTTTATCTGTTCTTTATAGTACAAAATCTCTCCAAACAAGGCAGGATAAGAATGATACCACAATCTTTAGAACGTAAGAGGTGAAGATGTCATCTAAGCAATTGTCATGATTCAACAGGGCAGAAATACCTTTACTTTTAAAAACTTGTAAAAAGAATCCGTAACAATAAATTTAACAATGAGAGTCCCATGGAGGGGACAACAGGACTCGGGCAGAAGAGAAGATCCCATGTCTGTATATATCCATTAACTGCAAATAAATTTAATTTGCCTCAGGGCCATGTAGTGAAAGGAGAGAGGGTTTAATCCGTCAACCTCAACTCATTTTTGCTATTCAAAACCAACTCCCCTGCTCTGCTGGTAGCATTTTAAAGGACATGCCATTATCAGAACAGGGGAGATAGTTTCAAATAATGACACCAAGTGGGAATTGCATGGTTAACCTCACTTCCCTGCATAACCTCAAGTCAAATTGAGGCTATATGAACCTGGTATTAACATTTTATGGATGGGCTTATACATATGATCTTAAACTCCTCTGCCTGATCCCCTTGGGCAGAACCCCTTGAAAACAAAAACTCAATTAGGATAAGGGGCTAGCTGGTGAGAACTTAGCCTTCCCATTTTAAAACAGCTATACTGGCTGTCAGGTTACTTGAGGTCAATTTAAGGTGCTGGCTGTGACCTTTAAAGCCCTTCATGGCCTGGGGCCCACATAGCTCCTCTCCTATGTTCTTGTGTGCAAACTATAGTCTTCAGGCTGCCACCTGCAAGTTCTCCCCTCACACGAGGTGGCCTGCCTGGTACCGGCCAGAGCCTGGGCCTTTTCCACGATGGCCCCCACTCTGTGGAATGGGTTCCCTGAAGAGGCCAGTCCCCTCGCTGGAGATCTTCAGGAGGCACTGCAATGTTGGTTCGTTTGCTAGGGCTTTTGATGGGATATGAACAACAGGCATCTTTGGAGGGAGTATTTGGGGTTTTTTATTTGGTTTAGTTTCATTTTGTTAAGTTTTAATTATTACTTGTAAGATACCTTGAGCAAACAGGAAAGGCGAGGAAGGTATAAACATTTTAATAAATTTTACAAAATTGGGCACTATTGTAATAGTAGCCATATTTCTTAAATAAAACTTTTCTTAAGAAATGAGCATGTGTGCTCCAACATGGGTTTCTGAGTTTACAGAGTTAACCGGGTTAACGACGCTAAGCATTAATAGAGCTAGTTTATTTAAACTGCAATTGTTGAAATGTCTATGGCCTAATTGAGAAAGATCAGAAATCAGATTTAACCAATGCTAATTGATGTGCAACACACAAACAAGTGAGAATCAACTGCTCTAAAAAATAATAGTGGCTAACCTCTGTGGAATGGAAAAATATATATAGCCTGGAAGATACCCCAAGCTCAAGTGATAAACCAGAACCCAGCTCTATATGCACACACCATATCAACAGCAGAACTTTCACTCACCATTAGTGGCACTGCCTATTTTAAATAGTCCTGTTCTTTTGCCTTTCACGGCAATCTAAATGTAAATAAAGTAGATAAAGCTCTTCCCACAACTGATGGCTCATGCTGGGAAAAGCCCTAACTTCCCAGTATCAAGATGTTAGAAACATTGGACCAGGACCACTTTTTAAAAAACTGGCACCCCCTCCCTTGGGTTGCATTCAACCAAGTCATGTTCAACATGATCATTAATATGATGAGGACACCACAATGTGATTTTTTAAAACACAAATGTCTGGCACAAACTCAGCTTCCTTCTTTCCATGCACATTTCCTATGTTTTGCAGGATATGATGTGCTGTGACAAAGCATTCAAAATATCTGATCACCATGGCAAAGCAACACTCCATGGGTGCCTGCTTTCATCACAGATCTTCCAATTCAGCTGTGACATAAATAGATTTTTTTTTAACCTAGGGATGTACAACTACAGAAAAGCAGAGGCTGTAAATTTCAACGGAGATCAGTCGGGGCTTTTCATTACTTCATATTACTTGGATCCATGTACTCCTTTATCAGCATCTTTATTGCACAGCATGGTCATGTGCAGGAGATCTGATTCCATAGCAAAAGACATTTCAAAGCTCTTGACCACCGAGAACACAACACAGAAGTGGGCCACCTCTTCCTGGCAACAGCAAAGATATGGTCCAATAGGTGTGCACCCAAAAAACTATTTTAAGAAGCAGCTGCCTTTAAAACACAACTAAGAAAAGATGAAATTGAACAACACACACAATAACCTGTACAATTTAGTTTTTTATAAGTAACACATAGGAAATCTTTGACTGGATCTGTTAATGTTTTTTATTATTTTTCTTCAGACAGGTACACTGGACTCCAAACTTGATCCAGTCAGTGGCACTGGAAAAGGGGATTAATCCATATCTAAATTGCCTCTTAAGCTATTATTATACCTATAACAAGAAAGTATGCTTCCCACTGTGGGTCCAATAATAGCTGCCAGGAGCAATCATTTCTACACAATGAGCAAGGAGAAATGTTAAGCTCCAAAGCTGTTGCTCTGATCAAAATCAGAAGCTCCTGTGGCCCTTTTAAAGTAAAACTAAGAATTTACCCTGAAAATAGGGAGAACATGAAGTATTCTATGTGCCTGCCCTTGTTGGAAACATGCTGGAGGAAAAAAGACAGTTCTATAAGGCAAAGGAACCAACTGCCACTCAGATTTGTCCCCACCATGTGGTCATGTTGACTGGAGTGGATCATACAGGCCATACCCCAAAAATAAGACATCCCCTGAAAATAAGACGAAATAGAGGTTTTGCTGAAGTGCTAAATATAAAGCATCCTCCGAAAGTAAGACATAGCAACGTTTTTGTTTGGAAGCATGCCTGTCGAACAGAACACCACACCAGAGCATGCAGCTGTGGAGCGGAAAAATAAGACATCCCCTGAAAATAAGACATAGCATATCTTTGGGAGCAAAAATTAATATAAGACACTGTCTTATTTTCAGGGAAATAGGGTATCACTCCAATCTTGACTCAGCCCAGCTGGTTCCTAATTCATTTTTGGGCACAGTTCAGTTTGCTAGTGCTGACCTTTGGTTTGGGATCAATATACACCTTATGAACCTATTCAACCACTATTATAATTCTTGAATGCCCTGCTTTGGGTAACCCTGACATTCTAAGATTAGATGGGAGGCAAGGCAGAAGGTGGTCCTCTTGGTTGTGGCACCAAAACTCTGAAACTCTCTACTCAGAGAGACTCATCCATCCCAGTCTATTGATATATTTTGCCATTGGGTAGACTTTTTTTGTTTCATTTAGCAATTTCATTTCATTTGGCAACTGATCTATCTTTCTTGTTTTTACTTGTTTTTAATGTCACAAATGTATTTTAGCTCTGGTTTTAATTGTATTAATTAGTTCTGGTGTTTTGCTATATTAAAATGTTGTTCTATTATGTGTGCTTAATTTGTTAGCTGCCTCGGAGGCCCTTGTCAGGGCAGAAAGGTGAACGGTTTATAAAGTAATTTTTTTAAATGAATAATAAAAATGGTGTTTCCCAGGCAGAATGCTATCAGCATGAGCAGTTTCTGGCATCTAAAAGGGTAACAAGTGTAATTGCCAGCCTTTGGTGAAGTGCTAGTCAATTACTCTTTTTATTGTTGATGACTGCAAGGGGCCAGTCTCTTATACCAACTGCAGGAATTAGCATAACAGAAGAGAATTGCTTAAATTTCAGCCTGCCTTTTGGACAAGGGGGAAGGGGGGATCTCCCTCTGCAAATACATAGAGGTGCCTCCACAAATATGTGGAGCTTGTTTTTAAAGGGTTTTTAAAAGGTATTACATTATTCCTACGTCATGCTCCTCAAAAAATTTTTAACACAGAACGGATGGAGAACCCTGAGGGTCACATGAGAGCACAGCATGAGGGGTCTTCAATCAAGTGTGAAAGGGAAACCATAATTAACAACAAAGAGCAGACAGATTGCCCTCTGCTTCTAGACTCTCCATTGCAAGGCAAATTTCACACACAGTTGCATAAGTAACTAGTCCACCAAAGAAAACCATTCTGGTTTGGAGGCAGCCCTTACCTACTCTTACTGAGAACTTGGCCACAAAACTGTCTTGCAGGAAAAAATACTTGTAAGTGTTGACATTGGGGCATTTACAGAAGCTGGTATGTTCAAATGCCTATCTCTTCCTCTCATCATGTTCCAGTAGCTGTTAAACCCTGCAACTAATTATGAAGGAACCAGGAGAAAAAAAATGATGCATTTCAACATATTTAGCAATTGTTCTGTCACTTAAAGCCAGCACCGTTTCCTTAGCAATGTCTTACTCCCACGATTTCCTGTTGCTGAGCACTGCACTAGAAAGCCTTATGTACATGAATATGAATATCAAAATGCACAAGCAGATTTTCAGTTAGCAATCTCACTTTTTTCAATTTTAAAATAAACTGAAAAATGAAGCTCATATTTATGAGAAACTGCAAAGACTTCTTGCAGTGATCGATGTTATGGTTTAGAGACATTTTCTTATATGTACTAGTGCAGTTTGTGGACTTAACACTACATGACCTTAGTTCTAGAACAAGATATAGAAATGGCTGTATAAGATGTTTAAGGTTAGTCATTCTGTTAGTCTTTCTGTGGACTCAGGAACATTATACTTTCATGGACTTCATAAGCCAACCCATGAAAGGGGAAGAGAAAATATCACATTTGCTGCATGTCTGTTTCCCATAGAGGTTTTTTCCTTAGGACATATTAAAAAAAAACCTTGCCTTGTTCTTTCTGCAAAGTGGACGTTTTTCCTTGCTTTACAGCCCCCCCCCCCCCCCCCGAGCACATACTTTCATTTTCACAGCAGCTTCTGCCTGCCATTTTCTGCAGCTTGAGAGTTCCATTTGCTGCATGACTCTTTCCCACGGAGATTTCCTCTGCTTGCAGCTCATCTGATTGCTATTTCCTTGTAAAATGTTTATGAATAAAATTTGTTTTCCCTGGTGATCCCACACATTTGTGTTTGGTTTTTTTTAGAGGGAGATGTCTTTGTAGCTACGCAAACATGATCTGAGAATCGTGGCCGCTTGGAGGATTGGTCTACTGCCCATTAAAAAGCATTGAGCAGACTTCTCTTCCTCCTTTCAAATTTATCTCCCATCTCATTCATATACAAAGAAGAAAATTGCACACGGACTACGATCTGGAATACCCAGTTTCAAATCCTCATTCTGCCATGGAACCTTGTTGAATGACCTTGAGCCAATCATATCTTCTCACCTTGCAAGGTTGTTGTGAGGATAAAATGTTGGAGAGGAGAATGAAGTAAACTACTTTGAGGTCCCATTGGGGAGAAAAGTGGGGCTTAAATAAATATAATATAATAAAAAAATTAAATGGTGGCTAATGCTAAAAGAAGGGGGGGAAGGACCATTTAAGCCTCTGGAATTTGCAGTCAGGTTGTCTTATGTAAAAAACAGAAGAGAAGTAAAAAGTGCTAGAACTCAGATAATGCCTTTTGGTAACGAATACCTATAAAAATGGGGGAGGGGGAGTTTGTATATATGAAAGAGACAAAGGCCAAGCCTACCGATGGTAAGAAAACAGCAAGAAATAGAAGATGCAACGCTCAAGGTGACGCTTTTTCATAACTAAAGTTACATCTACAAAAAGGCGGGCGGGGGGAGGGGGAGAATGGGTGTCCATGTATATGAGAGAGAAGCTAAGCCTGCCTATGGTAAGAAAACATAGCAAAAAATAACACAGCACTGATAAATCCTTATTTGGAATTTAAATGAGCTCTTTATTTGGCAAGTATGCAATTTCTTGGACGGCACTTGGACAGCACTTGGAAAGAAGGCAGTTCAACACTCCTCTAAACAATGCTGATCTGAAGTTATCAAGATCACAATGATAATTTCCTCTCTATTAGTACGTGACCCAACAACACTCAGATCCCATCCCTTCCCCCCTTACCATCCTCTCCCTCACATCACATCACACTGCTTCTCCTGGGCTTGGCAAGGCTCCCAGGCTCTGTAGCCACAGTGGGACCACTGTACCTCGCCCCCCCCTCACTGCCACTGCTCCCAGGTCAAGTGAGGCTCTCAGCCTCTGTAACTAGGCCTGTTGCAGCTCCCCCCCCCCTTCACCACCCCCACTACTCTCAGGCTCAGCAAGGAGGTACATTTTTCCATTGTCAGCATGTTCACAAACAGCACTTTTGTTTGGGGTGGGGGATTCATACTCCCTCAAATTAAATTTTTAACAGATTTTTCTGCAAACATGGAGGGGCTCCCAAATTTTCAGAAATGTGTTTTTTTCTGTGTGACCTGCAACCATGGGTTTAGATACCTACAGATGGGGGCCACACTTGGGGAACAGTATATACACAACCAAGCAGTTAGGTTCTCGTCCCCCTCAACCCCACCCCTGCCCCGAAGTCTAATTCCATAGCAATTATGTATTTACCATTCTTTTAAGGAGTATTTTATTACAAAATACTAAATAAACATTTCCAAAGTGCTAAACATTACAATATATGTAAAGCTGGACTGTATCTTCACATTTGTTAATCTACTGCTTAATAAAAAGATCCATCTTTCAGTAAACTTGTCTATATAAACATGGAAGGAGGTGTCACTAATATGTGGATTTTTATTCTAACACACTGTCAGAACTTTGCTTCTCCCTTTCTCCTTCACAGCTAAGCCAAGTCAGTCTCAATAGGTGCCTGGAGAGAGTAGTAGAGTGGATGAGGACAAATAAATCAAAGCTCAGCCTAGACAAGACGAAGATGTAGTTGGTCAAGGGAGAAGCTTCTCAGGAACTATGGAATCAACCTGTCCTGAAGGAGGTTGCACTCATCCTGATAGAGGAGCTTGGGGGTGCTACTGGATCCTAGCCTATAGTTGGAGGTGCAGATCTCATCTGTGGCACATCGAGCTTTTTATCAGCTCCAGCAGGTTCACCAGCTATGGCCATTCCTCAACAAGCGTGGTCCAGCCAACGTGATTTATGCTCTGATCACATCCAGGTTCGATCACTGTAATGAGCTATACATGGGACTGTCTTTCAAAATGGTCCGAAAACTTCAGCTAGTCTAGGGATCTGGCAAGGGCTGATGGGAATTGTAGTCCATGAACATCTGGAGAACCGCAGGTTGCAGACTCCTGCGCTAGTCCAAAATGCAGCATCCAGGCTATTATCAGAAATTGGTTACAGGAATTAGAGGACCCCTGAGCTAAAAGTCCTGCACTTGTTACTCATCTATTTCTTGGCACAATTCAAAGTGCTCATTCTTATCTTTAAGATCCTAAGCGGCTTGAGCTGAAAACCTCAAGGGGAACACCTAGTCAGGTAATATCTGACTGTCAAGCCCTGCTCTCTGTGTTTCAAGCCTGCAGAGACCAGGCAGGTGGCAACTAGAGACAGAACATTTTCTTTGATGGCACCTTGCCTCTGAATGCCCTCCTGCTTGAGCCTCATCTGGCACCAACATTACTTTCTTTTAGGTGTCAGGCCAAAACACATATTTTTATCCAGGCTTTAATTAGAGGCTTTATGTTATTTCCTCATTAAATGATCCAGGGGCAGTTTTTGCACTGTTTATGTGTCTATTGACATGTTCTTATATTTTCCATTGTTTTAAATGTAAGCAACCCTGAACAACTCTCTGAAGAAGTGGCGTAGAAATATCCAAACTAAATAAGCTAACATTTTCTCAAAATATATAGTTTGACCCTGATGCAGATACACACTTCAAGGCCACTCAGGGATAACTTTTCCTGGGCTATACTGGCCAGCAACATTTAAACATCCCAATCCTATTTGCCATCACGTAAAATGCCTACTGATGTTTTCCTCTGCGTTCTGCTAGCACCTCCTGGATGTAGGTGAGGTTTTCCTATTCAGTACGAGCTGTGTTTACATCAACTGACAAAAGCTAGTGAAATGCTGGGTTCACTGGCAACCAAGAGAAATGATTTAAAGCCCGAGAGGTAAACACCTTGAGTTTACACAGTACATGAGGCAGTAAAAGCTTTTCTTCTTCCTGTTCACTCCAGCCAAATCTCAAGTTCTGAAAGATGAATAACTGTTATAAAGATTCACAAAGACTCCACTGCCTCCTACACATACCACTCAGGAATCTGAAGAGAACACTCTGACTCCCATCAAAGTAAGACAGCACCATAGACAGTAGACACAAACACCCATTTCTCTTCCTGATCTTCTGCACTGAACTGAAGAAGGGAACAGGCTCCCACAGCCAATGTGCTGGCAGGAGAAATTTCACTCCCACACTGCCACATGCTCCAAGTCAGACAGCGGCCTGACTGCTGCTAAGGCACATAAAGAGATACATAAGCACCCCAGAAACAGCATATTTTGCCTTCAGAGGAAGTATTACAAATTGATTCTGTCACCACACAGAAGCCATCCATGCTTCTGACTGGGTGCTAGAAGGCCCAAAACAGAATCTTTAAAGAGCCCCTTCAGAAAAGCAGGTCCTGTTTTTCTTGGACTCTGCTATCCTTTTAGCAGGAAGGACATTATGCTTCCATTGCAAGGACGTTATGCTTCCATTGGCCATACAAATGGCCAGGGAAAAAGGAAAGCTGTATATTATTGTAGGAATGAAATGCACAATACAAGGGCATACAAACCCCAAGTATGTTTAATGTCAAGCACTCAAATAAGTGCTATGAAGATGAGCCATGCAATCCCAGTCCCTCTCCATTTAAGACTTTTCAGTGCCCTTTTAGGCCACAGCTTAATTTCAAGAAGCACTGTCTATATCATCTCATCCATAAAAACGGAATACCTGCTTATGACAAAAAAGTTTTTTCCTGGCTGCTGATTTGCCACAATTTCTGATATTGTCAATATGAGAATTCAACCGAATCCCAATTTCTTGAAGGACCTCAAAGAAGACAACATAGTTTGCAACTAGCATTGGCAGTTGAACACAGACCTTTCCTTCTATAGCTTCTCTCTCTACTTAGTTTTGTTACAATCCCCATTTTCTCAGTTTACTTCTCTTATTAACTGGACTTGTCTACATACATTTATCTCCCATTCTTTGCCAAGAAACTCACAAAAACAATGAGAGGTAGTTTAGGCTGAGAAACTGTGACTTACCCAAAGCCTCTGAGTTACAAGATGAAACAAGTTCTCCAATGTCCAACCCTCCACCATGGCTCACCAATGTTCAGTGTTATTTGATAAAATTATACATTCTTCCTCCAGAGGGTTCAGATCAGCTTACATACAGCTCCCCAAACCATCACCCATCTGAGAAGCTGTCAGTGCCAGATTACTGGAATTTCATCAGCAGAACTGCATCATGTGCTTATGGACACATGTTAGTTCAATGTGTTCCTTTAAGAGGATTCCCACTTCCAAGTTGAAATTGCCCCTCATCACCATGATTTTTGCCCATTTTTATGATTTCCAACCTTATGAGCACTAAGAGAACTTCATTCCTAACTGCATCATTTTTAGTCCAAACATACCCATCTTCGAAGTATTATTAAATATAGCATGCTTCTGAAACTGAAGTTTGACAGCAACGATGGGTTAACACCAATTTATTTATGGCAGAGATCATTGACACAACTAGCTAATGCCAGCACAGAACGATGGCAGTCTTTAACACCTTCATCTCACAAAGGCATGTTTAGCTAAGCCAAAGGCATGATTCTACATTATGTAACTTGCTGTGGATAGCCACTGCTGCTCAAACCATGAACTGCCTTGCTCTTGCCTTCAGTCTCTGCATGCCTTGGTGTGATCTGTGGAGAATTCAGTATTTCTTTTCTCATATTAGTGGGTATAATGATTCTGTCACCTCTCATCATGAGACCATATTGTAGGGAAATCACATTTTTCATGTGCCAGTATGACTGCAGGCTGGGGTCTACTTGCATCCTCCAACATGGCCAGCCTGCTTATGTAAATTTAAGCAGGGCTTGCAGCTGAGGATCTTGGCTTATGCTGTGTATCAAGCATGTGACAAGATCTGCATCAATTGAGGTTACAGAGTCCACCCCATATACTACCTTCTCTTCTGTGTCAGTGTCATCTGGGATCGAGGTGTTTGGTGGTGCAGCTCTTGACACTGCATCTGCAATGAGCATTTCTTTGCCAGAAACACTTTGGAGGATGAAGTCATATTTCTGCTGTTGGAGTAACATGTGCTGCAAGCATGCAGGTGCATGTTCAAAAGGCTTGGAAAACATTGCTTCAAGTGAATTGTGGTCTGTCTGCACCATCACCTGCACCCCATAGATGTACTAATGGATTTTTTCAGTGCCAAATACAATAACTATGAATTCTTTCTCTATTTGGGCATAATTTTGCTCTGCTGCAGTCAAAGCTCTTGAGGTGTACAATACAGGGCTGGTATTCTGTATTAGACAGGTGCTTAGTCCATCTTTGGAGGCACCTGCTTTGATAGTTAATGGCTTCTTAGGATCATAGAATTTGCCATCACAGTGCCACTTTTAGGACTTGCAGTGCCTTATCTTGTTCCCAAAAGCACTGCCATATGTCATTCTCTCCGAGCATGTGCCTCAATGGGCTATCAGGGATGCCTCATTTGGTATATGTTGTGCAAGGAATCTGACCATCCCCAGAAATCTCTTTAGAGCCTTTTTGTCTTGAGGAGTAGGCATGCTAGTTATAGCTTGAATTTTACTGTTATCTGGTTTAATGCCTTCTGCTGAAGGTATGTGGTCCATGTATCTGACCTCACTTATCATGAGCCAGATCGTGTTTGGGTTGAACCTGATGGTTTCAGACTAAGTTCTTTCCATCTTAACTTTACATGGGGTGGGTTTGATTTTATAATCAGGAATCGGGAAGCCACAACTTTATCATGGTTTTCTACTTAATGTCTCAAGAGCTTTTTTCATTCAGGCAACCAAGCCTTGCATCTCTTTTTTATGTTTATAAATTTCCACACATGCCTGTCTTACCCACATGTCAAGGAACTTCACTAAAATATTCTCGCAACTGGTCTCTTTTATAGCCTGCTTCCATCTAGGTTTCTCATGAGAGAAGGAAGGCTATGCTCGGAAAGACCTCGCGACTTCTGGAAGAAGCGGCTCCAACATTTTCCCTTTGCTTCTATGCTGCTAAATATGCTGCTCCAACAGCATTATGTTTTTCACATTGAACTCTAGCTTTCATCACCTTGCCAGATCTATTCTGTCCCTAACAATCTTCTCATAACAAAGTGGGAAGAATATATTAAAGGATTCTAATGCCAAATGTGTACTTGGGATGGATGATTCTGGGTTCTAATAACCGGCCCAAAGAATAAAGGCATTTGTTTCTTCGGCTGCTGTTGTGGATTTTTGTTGCTGGTTGACCATCTGATCACAGCTACATGAAGCTGATTCTGGCACAGCAGACATGTTAGCACAATAGCCACCCAACCTAGGAGGGCTACAGGATCATCCTTTAAGGCTGTAATCCTGTGAACATATATTGGAATATAAATCTCACTGTAACTTAAAGTGATTTACTCCTGATGAAATATGCATAAAATCAGAATGCATACAACAGTAAAAAATTGAGAAAATCTGTCTACCTAGAATGCCCTATTTCTGCCACAAAGCCCACTGGGTGATCTTGTAGCAGTCACACTCTTTCAGCCACACGTACTTGACAGAGTTCTTTTAAGGCCAAAATGGAGACAGGCAAACCATGCATGCCACCCTGAGGTCCTTAGAGGAATAGTGTGTTAGAAAGATTTACAGAAGGCCAGCAGTGCAACGTCACTATACACACACTCTTAATATTTAATAGTACTATGCATAAGCCTGGAAAAGACCTGCAATGCATTATCGCAAGAGTAATATTTTGTAACTCATTTTGTGGACAGAAAAGATTTGAAAAGTACAGCAAGCCAAGCTCTCAATAAATTGTCAAGGAATACAGTTAAATAATAAGGCAAGTAAGTCATGAATGTAGGCTGCCCTCTAGTGATGGCCATTTAAAATTGCTGAATGGAAGAAAAATCATTAAGAGGTTCCAAAGCAAAAGCTTTTTGATGCAAAAGGATGACAGATTCGGAGTCACTGTTCACTCCTCACCTTGGGACACACCTAAAATATTGAAAATGTAAATGAAGAAGCAAAGAAAGGATGAATTTCTAGGAACAATTAAAGAAAACACAAACAATCTCATATGGTTACAGTACCTCTCCATATTGACTTATAGAACAGAAACTTTCTAGGTGAGCAGTCTAATTGTGCCCTTTTCTGCCTGAGGTGTTTACAACATATCTTGCCCAAATGCTATGTTTTTTCTTTCAGTTCCACATATTTTCCCCCCTATTTGGTTCCAAAAACATTTTTCCTTCATTTTTCCCCTACTGTTTTCCCAAGTACTTTTACTGCAATGTTTTTAAAATCCATTTCACAGCTAGCTTCCTTTGAGCATGTGATCATGTTGAAATGGTCTTTATTACTCTGCCCTACCAAATGAATGCCCCTTATCCATGCCCAACCTCTCCTTCACCCATTTTCTCCTCCCCTTTTCTTCCATTTCCTCCATTCAAAAGAATTTTAATTATGTTTCTCTGTGAGCCCTATCTATAGGGACTGGATCTGCCTGTGGGAGCAGCACATGGACGCTCCAGCAGATTTGCCCTCCCCAGGGCACATACCCCAGTGGACGAGCAATCCTGCCAGTGTGCACCTGCGCTGCCCTCCCCACACACACACTGGAATGGCAGTGGATGAGCCACTATTAGTTGGCTCACTGCTGACCTTTGCTGCCATTACCCAGTTGCCTGCAGGTAGAACATAAGCCAGCCTTCTGCAGGAGTCTATCGCATACCCTGCAGCTGTGGAAAGATCTACATAGGATCTACAAAACGTAGCATTCAGACTCATATTAAGGAGCACAAAAGTCACTGTCGGCTTAACCATCCTGAAAAATCTGCAGTTGCAGAACATGCTCTAAACAAAACTGGACATAACATTCTATTTGAAAACACTGAAATTCTGCACAACTCAGAAGGTTACTATGTCAGACTACACAGGGAGGCCATTGAAAACCACAAACACCAAGAAAACTTCAACAAGAAGGAAAAGACTCTGAGAATTAACAAAACTTGGCTACCAGTACTTAAAAATACCAGAATCAAAGGCTAAGGGCATGCTAAATTCATGGACAATGGACTCCACCCAGATGCAGGGTTTGCATTCACTAAGATTGCTGCAGGGAATGCAAATGCGAATCACTCCCTGGACTGAAAAATCCCACCCGCAATACAATGCAGTCAACCACACCTTTGCATAGCAAGTTCCACCCAAACACTTACTGATTGGTTCCCCACCCTGGGACATGGACAATATATACCCCACTAAACATTCCCTTCTCACTTGACCCAGTGTGTAACACACTTCTCTCTGTGATACACCTCTGAGGATGCCAGCTACAGATGTAGGTGAAACGTTAGGAACAAGATCTACCAGACCACGGTCACGCAGCCCGGAAAATCCACAACAACCAGTATTCCCTCCAACTCTGAATTACTGAATGTTATCCATGATTAAATCAGCCATGAATATAAATATAAACAAATACATAATTGAGAAGCCTGCAAATATTTTTACCAGCTCATTGGCTGGCAATTATGTTAGCTGTTCATGAAAGCTGATTGGGCAGCAGGGAGATAAAATAGCTTTCATGTTTGAATACTGTTCCATGAAATCTCTTTGCACACAGAAAAATTGCATGATATGAGACTTAATCTTCTTTCCAGCATGCTAGTTTTGTACATTCAGGAAATTTTCATAAAGGAGTATACAAACATGCAGCCCTTTCCATGCAGTAGGATACATCTCTTGAATTGACTGCCATTCTATCAGTGGTTGGGGTACTGAGGCTACATATATACATCAGCCCTATCAGGCAAAATGGTGATCATGCTTAACTAAAAGATCCCATGTAGTGCTTTCTCTCCATATAAATGGTCAGACTTAACAAATGAAGAAAGCTATTCATTCTCTCTGGAATTCTTACTGATTCACAAGTTGAAACATATTAAAAGGGATGTTAAGACGACTGCTCAGACCTGTTCCATTCCCAGCCACAATGTCTTTGTCAGAACCATTATTTTATGAATATTGAACATGTATTTTTACTTTCTAACTCTGAAACAGGTGGGGGAGAGCAGGGCTAGTTAGGGAATAGGACCCAGGTGGAGTATTCTACAACAAAAAAAAGTCCAGCACGCTTTGTTCTGTGGCAGAGGAATATACAATCTAACATCATCTTTATGTGAAACAGAATTAACCTATGCAACAACTGTACTTTTTTTTGGTAGGCTCTCTCAGTCATACAGGATTATACAATTTGCCTTAGCCTGCTCATAGGCTGTCTCTGCCATAGCCCCTGTTTTCTGAAAATGTGTGTCTGTGTGTGTATATATATATGATACAGTTCTATAAACCACCCTGAGCTCCTCATGAGAGGGAAATTGTAAGATATAAGTGTCCCAATAAACAAATAACTATAAGACAGATCACTTAAAGAAGACACTATCTCTCGTTGCCTTAGAACAGGAGTCTGCCACCTGCGGCTCTCCAGATGTTCATAGACTACAAATCCCACCAATTGGCCATGCTGGCAGGGGCTGATGGGAATTGTAGTCCATGAACATCTGGCGAGCCGCAGGTTGCAGACCCCTGATTTCTCAGACCAGAAAAGATAAAAAATGCTCAGCATCTTCTCTAATGCATAAGTATTTTCAAAAATCCAATCATTATCGGCCACACTCTCTGCCTATCAACTGATTTTATTATTATGAGCCACTTTGAGAACCATTACAATTAACTACAATAAATAAATGAGGAACCAATTTAGCAATTAAGATACATTGATCAACACATAGTGCAATGGCAGGTGGGTTTTAAGAAGATGGCTGCAAGATGGCAGCTACTGTTACTATTAGCATTTGTTTCTACACACATTAACTCTAGTGCTGATTGAACACAGAATCCTGACTGTATCAGCTCTAGCCCTGGCATACTTCCAGTCAGTGTTGCAGGATTATTTTATCATCCTGCTAAAATGTGCATGATGCAAAAAAAAAAAAAAGAAGAAGACAAGGGCTGATAAATTTATGCTCTTGAATCATCCTACAGTGTACCAATAAGCCTGGTTTGACAGACACTATGATCCAGCAGAACAAACCTAAATACATAGATTACTTTTGCAAACCCAGGCATTTCTAATCAATAACTGCTGGGTACACAAATGTACCTTGACAACACTTTTTTTTCCCCTTTGCAGTGCAGTTGCCATGTTTGGTTCTTTTTGTATCAGGCTTCAAGAGTCAGAAGAAAATCACTTACCTGTCTTTAGCCTGTTCAAAAAATGTTTACCTATAAAATATTTTTCCAGCTTATACAACATGCTAGACGAAACAATCAGCATAAGGCATCAGTTTTAACAAAACAAATTCTTAAAGTTCTTTCACAGTTTTAGTTATCATCAATATTACTTTTTGTTATTTTAAAGGACATAGTCATATTAGCAAAGAACTTCAGGCACTTGAATATATAAATGCCCAGTATAATAAAATACATAATTAAAATATACACTACATATTTATCATGTATAATTGTCATATTGTAATAACTAAAAAAAAGCCCAGCACTGAACTGCTCACTAAATATAAGTGCAGGATCTTTTCATTAAAAAAAGACCCAAACGTTTTTAAATAGCACACCTCTTTTACAAGTCCAACTAAAGATGGCCTTCTGGTCCAACATTTATGCTTTTTCACGTACTCCTGTGTTTATTTGTTTGTTTATGAGGGAGATTGTACCCTTTTCCACCAAAAGGATTTAAGTAGAATTGTAAATTAATCCACCACTTCTCCCTGGACCTTCTTTGTAGTGGAATGCTCCACAGTGGTCCCAGTGCCTACCTACTTCTGACCCCCTTCGAATGAAAAAAACAAAAACAAATTACCTGCAAGACTTTGTAGGTTTTTGAGGATAAGCCCTGGCAGAGACACACGTCACATCTTATTTTTCTACCATTTCCCCCACCCCGGCCCACCCTTAGAGCTTTCATTTTCCTTTTTGTAGTGCCCACTATTTTTGGCCAGCTTCAGGAGTCTCTGTTCTTCTGCCCATTTTGAGAATGTTCCCAGGAGTTTCCTAGGCTTACAGCTCATCTGATTGCCATTTCAATGTAAAATGTAGATGAATGAAGTTTGTTTATTCTGGCGATCCCGCACACATCATTTTTTCTTCCTTTTTTGTGTGTTTTGAATGAGATATTTTCGTAGTTCTGATGACACCATCTAAAAATCACAGACTCCCAGAGGGCTGGTCTACCTCCCATTAAGAACCTGATCTCTAGGCCAGGTCTACCCATTGCTTCCTACTAGGAGGTAGACCAGCTCTCCAAGTGGCTGCAATTCTTAGATGTTTTCCTCATAAATACAAAGATATCTCATTCAAACAAAAAAATAGGAAAAACGACGTGTTTGCGGGATCACCAGGAAAAACAAACTTTATTCATCTACTTTTTACATTGAAATGGCCATTGGATTAGTTGTGAGCAGAGAAACTTCTGGGAACATTCTGCAACGGGCAACAACAGTACAGAGACTCCTGAGGCTGACACAAAATGGTGACGCAACAAAAACAAAAGTAAGAGCTATAAGGTCAGAGGGAGCCAAGTTTTGCCAATAGTCATTTGAGGCAATATAAATGCTCTTGTCTCAAACTGTCATATTTAATACTGCACAAAATGATGGTTTTAACAAAGGCTGCACTTAAAAATTATTATTTAATGCTCATAGATAAGTAGGACTATTTTAACCTGTGGAAACATGGTACTTTTACTTCCACTGCACCATGACTGACTGCACTTAGATCTTTTGGTGAAAAGGGAAAATATGGCACACTGTAACTAATACCCATATATGAAATTAACTATTCATACTGTTTAACAGATAGCAGCAATGTATTTTAAAAGCCACAGAAACATTGGCATACATATGCCCAACTACAATGGATTCATTTGAACTTTAAAAACATTTACTTGGAATGAAATGTCATTGACTTCACTACTTTGCATTCCTGAACCTATGAGAAGCCACCATATCAGACAGACAGACAGACAGACAGACAGACAGACAGACAGACAGACAGACAGACAGACAGACAGACAGACAGAGGAACGCAATGTTGTTTTGCTTTCTAATAGGATTATTGTTTTAATGATTTTGTAATCTAGATTTCATGTAACTTCCATAACAACCTTTTGATTGATAGATATAAATATCTTAAATAATGAATATGTTGCCACTACATTAAATCAGCTATGTGAATTAGCTGCTATGAGCCCAAATTGCGGATATAGATGAGACATACCATATAGATTTGCTCACTGGATTCTTAGCTCATATAGGAGAGTAGTATAGGGACGTACAAAATGTCATTTGACAGTTTTTGGGGCGTGCCCCCCCCACATGCCACACAGCAGAAATAATTTTTGGAAAACATTTTCAGAATGCTTTAAAAATGTTTTATTACTGCTATGAAAAGATTTTATGGTGTTGTATCCAGTCCCCCCAATTTGGGGAAACAGCATCACTTTCAATGTTGTTTAAACTGGGGACCCCAGATTCTCACTTTAAGGTGGATTTAAAAGGAGAATCTGGGCTCCCTAGTTTAAACAAGTAATACTGGAATCCACCACAAAACAGCATCATTTTCAATGGTGTTTAAACTAGGGAGCCCAGATTATCCTTTTAAATCCATCTTAAAGGGAGAATCTGGGGTCCCCAGTTTAAACAACATTGAAAGTAATGCTATTTTGAGGTGGATTCTCCCCCACCCTGAAACAGCATCCCTTTCAATGTTTAAACTGGGGACCTCAGATTCTCCCTTTAAATCCATGCCGAAGGGGGTGGATTTAATAACAACAACAACAACAACAACAACAACAACAACAACAACAACAACAACAACAACAACCTTTATTAGGCATTGAGAGAATAAAAGAAAGAAAGAAAACAAGCATTGGCAGGAAGGGAGTGGATTTTAAAAGAGAATCTGGGGAAATGTAGGGAGTGTCTGTTGTCAGGGGTGCAATTATTAAGATAGCAGCACCAAAACTTCAGAGTATCTTCGTGAGACCCTACTGATGATACCACCCAGGTTTGGTGGAGTTTGGTTCAGGGGGTCCAAAGTTATGGACCCTCAAAGGTGTAGCCCCCATCTCCTATTAGCTCCCATTGGAAACAATGGGGGATGGGGCATGCCCTTTGGGAGTCCATAACTTTGGACTCCCTGAACCAAACCTCACCAAACCTGGGTCATGTCATCAGAAGAGTCTCCCAAAAAATCTCTGAAATTTTGGTGCTGCTAGCCTAAAATTTGTGCCCCCTACAGGCCAAAAACGAAAAAACACTGAACATACAAAATCCCCCACAAACGAACCTGCAATTTTGTCGCCCACCACAAGGTGGCGCCCTGGGCAGCTGCCCACTTTGCTCAATGGGAGGAACGCCTCTGTACATCTTCTTTCAACTAGTAACAGCCTGCCTTACCAAAAACAAACAAAAACAATGCAATAAATCATAAAAACACCTGCTTAGCACATGCAGTATGGGTGGTGATGTGACAGCATCAGCCAAGGCCAGAATTCCTGGAGTACAACCAGAGATGGGATCCAACCAGTTCTCACCACTTCTCTAGAAGTGGTTACTAATTTTTTCTGAGTGCTGAGAAGGGGTTACTAAAGCAACCTCCCTGCCCAATAGGGACTGGAGGTGCGTGTGTGCTGCGGCGCCACTGTTTGAATCCCACCACCATCAGAACCTGTTATTAAAATTTTTGGATCCCACCTCTGAGTACAGCCCAGCAATTCCATGTAAAAAATGCCAAAGTGTTCTCTCATAGATACCTGAGCTGTTCTGAGCGCTCAAACAGTTGTATTCATTGACACTTGGAGATCAACAGAGAGGGGTCTGATTGTCTGTTGAGGAGTTGGATAGCAAAGGGGAAAGATTTCCATGACCTCCACAAATGTAATATTGCTGTTTTCTTGGGACACCCCCCATCCCCAAAACACAAACACACACATTGTATACTTGAAAGTGCTGAGAAGAATCCGGCACATTCAATTTGTCTGAAAATGCTTGAACACAGTAATTGTGGTAAAAGACATGATGGGTAATCTGCCACTAGAGGGCTTAGTGAAGATACAGTCTATGCTATTGAAATTCCAGAACAATTTCCAAAATGTTGTTTTTACATTGCTTCTTTTGCCCACTTCCATAGGTTTTGTATGAATGAATGGAAAGGTTGAGTCTTACATACATTAAGATACATGTGTCTTGTAATGTAGAACCTGCTGCATTAGCATATTGTTTAATTTCCAGAGCATTATTGGGAAGTGACTTCTTGGTACATGTATTTGTATGAAAAACTGTGTGATTAAGGTTGTTTTCAGATTACAAAACAATACATGAATTCATTTACAAAGACAAAACTGGACATATCTTATATCTGAATTCGGCTCCTTGTGCAGGTTAACAGATGCAGAGAAGGGGGCCAAGTGATTTTTCTACAAATAGAGGGAACCACCAGGTTTGCAGGGAAAATGTAAAAAAAAAAAATAGATGGAAGTTAGATCTGCTCCCCAAGACAGCAACACTTGTGCAGATGACATGCATTTACCTTGAGAGGGGCAGGGAGGAAGACAAGCAGGAGCTAGCTGAGTTCATGCATCTGGATCCAGCTGGTAGGCTGGCTTAGGCTCCACCACCTCTCCTTGGCAGGCTGACAGGCAAAGAAGAGCAGCACAAGCCCCCAGAATTGCCCCTGACACGTCATCATGTGAGTCAGGCAGGCAGATGGGTGGGGCGGGAGAAGGGGATTCATTCACCACAACTCCCCTGAGCCCCATGGGGATAGGGTGGGATATGAATCCAATCATAATAATGAAAAATAAAAATCACATCAGCCAGGCAGGCGGAGGCAGCAGCAGTGGTGCTGCAGCTGAGCAGGCTGGCAACTGATTGTGTGGCCGGCTGAATCAGAGAAGGATGGGATCATCCACCCCATGGTTACAGACAGCTGTGGGGTGGATGGGGAAAAGATGAGGTGAGCCAGAGCTGCCATCACTGTCGCAGTCACACATTTGTCAGGTAGACAACAGTGGGGAGTAGGTGGCCCAGTGAGGAGGGAGAAAAGGGATGTCATTCCTCTCCCATGAGTCTCCTGGTTCCCCACTTGTGAAATTATACTTTTTATTTATTTTGTTTTAGTTATTTGTAATCTGTCTTTCTCACTGTGACTCAAGATGAATTACACAGGGTAAATCAATGCAACCAACAGGCTGGGACATCCAATAAGCAATTTAATAGGATTAGGATTATAGAAAACTGAACCAGCAGAAGTCTGATACAGATGAAACAAAGCGTAGGTATTATCATAATATGTTAACCATGCAGAAGTTACATAACATGGTAGGATACACACAGTACATTCTATACACAGTAGTATAGCTCACTCTCTCCTTACTTCATGAATAATGCTGCATCTATCACAAACTACTCCAGATTTGTATTTAGTGGCATATGTCTCTTCAAAGGAATCTTATTGTGTTTTATGATATCCTGCTCTTTGAAGTCCCTTATCTACACATCTACCCACTTTTCTAATGACCTAAGGACTGAATCAATAAATAAAGTTCACTTTAGAGGCTTAAGGAAGTGTGCCCAATCTGCTGTTTCAGGCTGACAGCTTTCAGAAAAAGGGGCCAGATGAATCTCCGCTGTACCGTAGCACCGTCCTTGAAAGTTGCTGGGATCAGCCGATGGAAAGATATACAGGCAGAGATACAAAATAAGATCTAGCCTCAAGATACAAAGGTACAGCCTGTAGACTTCAGCGTGACTAAGATCCAGAAGAGGAACAAGGGGGAACAGCACCTGGGGCACGCGTTCGTCCTGCACCTCCGGAATACTCGCCCTCGCCCTGGAACGCCCTCACACTCATCATCATCAACGGCCACCACCCCTATGTATAAGTGATGTGCCAAGTGCTGGAGTCCCACCCAGCCCCCTGGGTGCTATGCCACTGCTGAAATCTAAAGATTGCTGCTGTCACCTTCATTGTAGATTCTGACTCCCTGCTCAAATTTGCCAATTCTTCTGCTCAAACTACTCCTCTGGCTGGATCCAGACTTCCAGCCTGATCCTGACTTTGAATCTTCTATTCCCTATTGCTTCTCTCTGGCAACTTGATTTCTGGTTTGAGTTTGGGTGTTTCTTTCCTCCCTGATGATCTGTGATAGAGAAATTGTATTACTCTTCCCTTTACATGGCTCTTCCAATCCCTACTGCTGCTCATGTTTTCTGTTTCAGTGGTTACTTAAGGTTAATTGCTATTCTTTGCACCAATTCCACCTTGAAGCCATTCTTCCTGATAACAGAAGACCTAAAGTGACCGTAATGTACAGAATAAGTCTTCAGCAGTGACTTTTAGCAAAGAACCTACAACTGCTCACCAGTACACTCAAGACCTAGAATCACAGTGTCTTCTTTGTGTAGCTTGCATCAAACTAGCAGATCATAGCTCTTCACAGTCTTGTAACCAACAATAGTCTGAAATCTATTTCCTGCTTATTTGTTCCCAGATGATGAGCCCCCACCAAATAACAAAAATACTTATTGTCTGTCCTCAGATGCATGACGTTATGTTTGGTATTACTGCATTTCATTCCTTTGTTCCAGCTAAGAAGGCCATTTAGTTCATGTTGCATAGTTTCCTGATTCTTCTCTGTATTTGCAATACCTCATAGAGTAGTATCATCTGCAAATGTCATCAGCGTTGTTTTTATTTCCCTCCCTGAAGTTGCTAATCAAAATAATAATAAAATGGACCTTGATACCCATCCTGAGGGGAGATGCTTTTGGTTATTTCATTTCAACTGGAAAACTCACTCTTCAGTTTTTTAACTGAATTTATCTCAACAGCCATTGATAATTTTTGCTTCCTGAAAATCATTTTACAACCTAGCTACTACTTGAACTACTCAAAAGTGGCTCCATGCAGCAGTTACATACAGTAAGCTGTTTAGGTATACTGGTTCTTAAAAGGGGGGATTTAACTCCAGGAATGTCAATAATTCTATAAGGGACTGAAATAAATATTTATATTGATTATAAAGCACTGGAGTTAGCTGGGCCCTTGTATGTAAACTGGTTTACCAAATTAGTTGGTTCTCCCAACATATCCTAGTGGCTTGGACACAAGATATTGTAAAGAGCACAGAGACAGATTTAAGCAGCTGGATAACACAGCAGCCATCTCATGAGGCTCTCGTCGTCTTATTGAATGCCAAACCAGTTCATTGAGTCAGCTGGGCTGGGAGACAGAGCTGAGGCCAGAGTTGCTGGCTAGTTTGTTGCTGAGTGAGAAGGGTCTGTTTGCTTACGGTTGATTGCTGTCCCAGCTTCCTGCTTCTGTGGCTGTTGAGAGATGGGGACTGTGAGCCTTTGTACTGCAAGCTTCCTCCCTGCTAGAGGGGAGAGCTATTCTGCCATTTCTGTGGCTATTGGCCTGGGGAAATCTATAATTCGTTCAGAGGCTTTCCTATTGTGGTGCTTGTTATCCCTTTAATCTTAGATAGACATTTGGTCAGGTCTGAAAATCTCAGGTTAGAAGGCCAATAGGCATTTGTGGGGAGGGGGTTAGTGGGAGATTTTTGTGGGGGAGGCCCAGAGTTCTGTTTCAGTACATATTTAGGACTACTGAATATGGATGGTGAGGGAGTTGCAGCAGTTATCTTTAACAGCTGTGGTATGTTTGCTTTTTTTTTGCCAGAGAATGTGGGTAACTACACCTGCAGCAAGTACAAGTTGGTCACTCTCTTGGAAGAGAAGGTTCAGCAACTTGAGGCAAGGGTATCTACCCTTTAATATATTAGGAAGCATGAGGAATAGACAGGGGATGTTTTTGAGGAGGGCAGTTCTCAAACATAGGAGGTACATTTTTGGAAGAATGTGACATAGAAGTGGAAAGGACCAGGAATTGTTCTGTAAATTTAAAGCTACAAAATTGATTTGAAGTTCTCCCCCTTGTTGGTGATAACAACAAGGAATAGCCTAATGAACAAAAAAATCAGTCCTCAGAGAAACCATGGGTGACCTTGGAAGAGTCAGCACATGGAATGGCCCCTGTCAATCTTGAAGGGAGATGTGTAGTGATGTTAAAGGGCTCCTGGCTGAGGGGAACAGAAGCAGTGAATGTCTTGAGATGTGTGCTGTCTCCCTGGGGCAAAAATCCATGATGTAACAGAGAGGCTGACAAGACTCATCAAGTCCACTGAGTGTTATCCCTTCCTTTTGGTCCACATGGGAACCAGTGCCACTGCAAGACATACCTTTCAGGATATCACAAGGGATTATGTGGTTCTAGGTAGGAAGCCGACGGACCTCGATGTACAGATTGTCATCTCATTTCTCCTCCCAGTTCAAGGATGTAGCTCGGGGGGAGAGAGAAGACTAGTGGAGGTGAATAACTGGCTTTGCAGATGATGCTACAAAGAACGTTTCTCCTGGAGTTTGTTGCACAGCAGAAACTGGAAGCTAAGCATAGTCAGACATGCATTCTATACTTTAAGAAAGCTGACAAGTGAACTGAGAGAACTACTGGGTGTGATCCAGAGGTGGGATCCAGCAGGTTCTCACAGGTTCCCGAGAGTAGGTTACTAATTATTTGCGTGTGCCGAGAGGGTGTTACTAATTGGTGATTTTGCCCCGTGATTTTTGCCTTAGTTACGCCCTCCTCTCAGCTGTCGCGCGCAGAGCTTGAAGCAGTCTAGCAGGAGGTGCACCGGCGTGCGTGGCAGCCTGCGCCTGCGTGCATTTGTTTTCCGCCCAAGGACCGGCGCAGCGGCTGCATCCTTGCCACAGCCCCGCCCAGGAATGCCCAGCCACGCCCCCGTCATGCCCCACCCAGCCCCATTGGCGCTACGCCACAATTTCAATCCCACCACCGTGGGAGCCTGTTACTAAAATTTTTGGATCCCACCACTGGTGTGATCCCTTTGTTAATATTAAAAGAAAAGGGAGTGCATGATGGATGCAAGTTTCTTAAAAGTGAGATATTAAAGGTGCAATTTCAGACAGTTCCAATGAGGAGGAAAATGGGAAGTGTCATAGGGATGGATGCAGAAGTGGGATCCAGCAGGTTCTCACCAGTTCCCGAGAGTGGGTTACTAATTATTTGGGTGTGCTGAGAGGGGTTATTAATTGGGTCCGCTTTTCCGTCTCCACACCCTCGCCTCCCCCTCTTTTCTTCTTTCTCATAGCCTGGAGCTTGCTGGCTAGTAAGAGGAGGGACCCTTTAACTACTGTTGGGTCCAGGGGACTCTTTAGTTGTTTCTGTTGGCAGTAGACAATAGGATTTGCTATAATGAGTTTAAATTATCGACAGAAAGATACCAGCTGGAAATTAGGAACTTTTTTTTTACAGTAAGAGTTTTTTACAGTAACAGAGAAATTATTAATGCCCCGCCCCCGGAATGCCCGGCCACGTCCCTGTCATGCCCCGCCCAGCCCCATTGGCGCTACGCCACTGTTTGAATCCCACCACCATGGGAACCTGTTACTAAAATTTTTGGATCCCATCACTGGATGGATGTCTAAAGAATTTTCAACTGAGTTAAGAGTTAAAAAGGACATGTACAAAAAATGGGGAAAAGGGGAAAATCACCAAAGAAGTAATCTCAGAACCACAGGCTATAATCTTCAAATTCCTGGAGAACAGGAAAAGTCTCAGCAGACTGGAAGAGGGAAAATGTCCCCATCTTTTAAACTGGGAAAAAATAAAATCTTAAACAATTACTGCCCAGTCAGCCTGACATACCAGGAAATATTCTGGAACAAATCATTAAACAGATAATCTGTAAGCACTTAGAAGGGAATTCTGTGATCATTAAAAGTCAACATGGGTTTCTCAAATCAAGTAATGCCAGATTAATTTTATCTCTTTTTCGATAGCATGACAAGCTTGGTAGATGAAAGGAATGCTGTGGATGTAGCATACTGTGATTTCAGTGAGGCCTTTGACCAGGTCCCCCGTTGAAGATGGAGCAAGCTTTTTTTCTACTGCTCCAGAAACTAGGACACAGAACAATGGATTCAAACTATGAGAAAAGAGATTCCACCTAAACTTTAGGAATAACTTCCTGACAATGAGGTCTATTCCACAGTAGAATACACTGCCTCAATGGGTGATGGAGTCTGCTTCTTTGGAGGCTGGATAGCCATCTGTTGGGAGTGCTTTGATAGTGTGCTCCTGCATGGCAGGGGATTTGACTGGATGGCCCTTGTGGTCTCTTCCAACTCTATAATTCTATGATTTATCATCAGTCCATGAACAATGCATAGATAGATTTGAGTGTCTTCAGAACTTCAGGGTTTCTCATTCTATTTTTTTTAGGGGTGGGGGATATTGACCATCAGTTAGTAACTGATAACATTTCTATTTTATATTTTTATACTCAGACAGAGAACTCTATGTGCATCTCATCTAGATGTTCATAAAATGCATATTCTTTTAATATACTGAGATGTGGATTGCAAGAAGAGATTAGAGCTCGATCTCCAAGTATTTAAAGCAATATGTGCCAAATTTCATATGAATGTATCCATCGTATTTGATAAGTACAAATTTTATAGTTGGTTATTGATACCCAAGTGCTAACTGCAAACAGCCCATGTGTCACATCAGACATTGCTTATGCAATCTGCCTCTTTCATTTGCATGAGGACAGTGGTGACATGGAAAGATACAGGCTACAGCCTGTGCTGCATGATATTAATAGTCATGGTGATCTTTTCTCTCACCAAATCACCCTGCTCATTAAAATATGTGCAAGGGCATCTGCATGATTGATGCTGGCTGGATTTTCTTTTGTGCCTGCCCCGGCCATTTTCCCACCTCTCTTTCTTCTCATTTACCAGGTCTTTCTTCTTTTATGCTGAATTTTCACTTTTCCAATAAGAACCTACATACCTCATGATGTTATCAAGCAAAAGCTACAAATTTAGGTTCCAGAATTTCTCCACAATGTTGGAAATTGGACTACTTAACTTGCCCTATTTTGATTTTAGAGTACGTAGAAGACAAGTAGGTTCATGAGTGCACAGTTCATATATATACATCTAGAAAATCACCCCTATGAGTGCCGTTCTAAAAGTGGAAAACACATATGTATTATATCAGACCAATGAGACAATGTTAAAAAGTGACATGAAATTTTGATAAACACACCCATAGCTATAACAGCATAACACACAAATACAGCCTGATCAACAGCTTCTTCCTATGACCAGAAGATGGCAGAGTGAGACTCAGTATATAGATTTTATTTATTTCTTTATTGTTTATTAGAAGATAGATGTGCTGCTTTAAGAGAGTTTGAGTAGACACTTCATACGCCTTTATTTTCTTCATATAAAATATGCTGGAAATCTACCACATATCATCTGAGGTGTGCATACTCATCTTAACAAGAAAGAAGGAACATAAACGAAGTAAGTAAGTAAAGAGCTAAACACCCTGATTTGTCATGTGCATCCACAGTAGGTATGCACTGGAAGCAGAAATCGATTACAGCTTCCATAAGTATGAGCAGCAGAATGGACAGGACTAGGGTTGTCAACAAGCTTGAACAAAAATGTCCTGAATCAAAAATATATTTAGTCATGATTTAGACTTCCAGGCTGTTGAAACAAAGATTAAGGCTGCCATATTATGCGCACTTGCTGTTCATGTTCCAGTGGACTTGGTTCATCTGTGCAGGTCTTTTCACTGGGCAGTCACAACTAGAGCTGTCAGGTCCCCTCAGCCATTAGCGGACGGTGGGGAGGCTGGGCTGCCATGTCCAGGCTGGGAAACACTTGGAGATTTGAGGATAGAGCAGTTCACCAAAACCCAGAGAAATAGTTCATGTTTTCTTAAATGCAATCACATTTGGGTACACCATTTAAGCCTATTTTATTGTAATATTTTTTGCTGCTATTTCATTTTTTGTTGCATGTGAAGTCTGTGGGAAGTGGTTATAAATTTTGTAAAATAAAGGGGTCAGGTCTAAAGAGGGGAGAAGGAAGATTCCATACCATCAGGAAGAATATCTGAGAGTAAAGATTACCTCTCTCCTTGTGACGGCCAGCCCAATCCAGATGGGAAGGGGGTGGAAGGCCATGCAAGTGCACCTGCCCCCCACCCCGCATAAGGGGCAACCCCACTGGTGCAGGGAGCAAACATGCTGGCAGCTGGCCACCCCTCCACCCTGCTACAGCCAGAGGCATAGCTCTAAGGGGACTGGGGGTGCACAACGCACCGGGTGTGCACCCCTGAGGGGGTGTGGAGAGGGCATTCCGGGGTGGGGCGGGGGTGCTCAGGGGCTGGGTCATTCTGGGGTGGGGTGGGGTGGGGCGGGGCGGGACGGGACAGGTGGGGGTGGGGCAGGGGTGGAGGACACACCAGTGCACTGGGCGTTTTTTCCCCTCGCTCCGTCCCTGGCTACAGCAAAATCTAGAATTCTGGGCTGTGGAGCACTGGGGGGTGGAGGGGAGCCAGGGCTTTCCTGGGCGTGGAGCGACATTATCTGGCTTCCACCAGCATTCCACTCACTCTACGCAGCATTCCACTCGCTCTACGCAGGCCTTCCCTTGCGTTTGATCCGGAAACTGAAACTGGTCCAGCACGCAACGGCTCGGTTGCTCACAGGGGGCGCCTTCCGAGACCACATACAACCTGTGCTGCGCCGTCTGCACTGGCTTCCAGTTGAATTCCGAATCGTCTTCAAGGTGTGGGTTCTGACCTTTAAGGCCTTACGCAGCCTGGGGACCCTAGAGTACGCTTCGGGACCGCATTACCCCATATGTCCCAGCTCGGCCTCTGCGCTCGGCAGAGGCCAATTTACTGGAGATCCCTGGCCCCTCAATGATGCGGCTGGCCTCCACGCGGGCCAGGGCCTTTACGGCTCTGGCCCCTGCCTGGTGGAACACTCTTCCTCCAACTGTCCGGGCCCTGCAGGACCTTGGGGATTTCCGCAGGGCCTGCAAGACCGAGTTGTTCCACCGGGCTTTTGGAGAAACCAGCCGCTGAGTGCCCCCCCCCCCCAGGTTGGAATCCCAATGCCAACGGGATCCATTATTGAGATCGATGGTCCCTTATACCACCGGGACCATTACCCCCTCTTGTTAAAGGGACTAGATCTAGATAGGACGCCATCCTGATATATTATAACTGCTGTTTTATTGTAATTTATGGATGTTTATGATGTTTTTATGTGATTTTATGATGTACACCGCCCAGAGCCCTTCGGGGATTGGGCGGTATATTAAGTCAAATAAATAATAATAATAATAATAATAATAATAATTCCAGCCCACCCTGGGAGCTCACAAACTTACATCACATTTTTGTGCAGTGTAAGCTTGTTCGGGCTATGTGACCTTTTGGGCCAGCTGGAGGGTTTGCTGTTTTTCCCCACTGCTGTGCCACCCAAAGTCCCTTTGGAGGCAGTGTGGTGCCACTTCAACACTCCCTCAGTGATCTGGATTGTGCTGTTAGTGGCAGAGCACTTCAGTGGGAGCTCCCATTTATTGGAGCTCAGATTCTTACTCAGCCCCTTTGTGTACTCATTGAGAATGTTATTATTTATCAGTCTCCACTCCACAAACTGTAAGAATGTCATAATCTTTCTAAGGATTGTGACTGAAATTGCTGTACAGCTACTTTAAAAGAATACGCCACCTGAACAGCTTTTTTAAAAAAAGGCTACCTAGATGATCTCTACATTGCTGTTACCTAGATAGAAACATAGCCCTGGGAGTAATTCCAAAGTAAATACAATGACACAATTGAGGCCTTCCTTTTGAATAATTGATGTCAAATTAGGAATATAGGAATGTTGTCCACTGCGTAAAAAGGAAGAATTACATAAGGATCAGTAAAGTGGGTCAGAACACTGGTAAGTCTTGCTCATTAACCTGTCATCAGCATTAGCCAGTCCTAGATGCTGCTGGGAAAAGTGCACAGGGCAATGGTAATTATACATGTCTTTGCTGGCTCCTAGTTTCCAACCTCCAAGAGAGATCCTGGTGCTTTGCCTTGCCTCCTGAGGAGTATATAGTGATGTCCATGTCTGGCAGGTTCTCATTTGATACATTTGATCCATGTGAGTTATATGCTTATCTGTGTGAATCTCCCACCACTACTGCCATTGGTTGTTTGGCCAGAGTCTAGGCAAAGGTAGCCAGAGCATAAATCACAGTGTACATAGAAAAACAAAGTCAGTTCTCTAGTATTGCTAAATATATTTGGGCAGCTTCTTCCCTCACTTCCTGTTTAGCGCTGATGAACTGCCAAACTAGGATTCTATGAATCTTCCATAGAGATATGCCACTAAGTGCTATTGATATGTATAACTTTGAATAGAATTTCAAGTCCCTTTTTGGAATCTGAAATACTGTTACCATTGCTACTTCTGTATGAACTTCAAAGGTCAGTTAATCTATGTAAACAGCAAAGTAGTCATTCTACATAAAATGGTATAACACGTTCCTTGAAGCCATTCTTTCCAAAATATTCAAAATATTCCCACCCTTATGCCGAAGAGCTTTTGTGCCCTATGAAAGATAGTCACCATCTCTAATCTTTGCATGGTATTTATCTGTTAGCATTCTGCTGCATTTGTTATATGACAACATGCAGGGGCGGAGCGAGGGGGGACTGCGCCCAGGGCACACGTGTGCCCCACGCCCCCACGCTACAATGCCCCTACCATGCCCTTGCTACCCCCTCTCAGGGGGCACGCCTGGTGCATCGCACGCACACACCCCACCCCCTTGGCGGTACGCCACTGACACCATGTGTATGAGTGTAAAATGCACTCAAGTCACACGTGACTTGTGGCAATCCAGTAGGGTTTTCAAGGCAAGAAATTTACAGAGGTTGCCAGCCATTGCCTTCCTCTGCATAGTGACCCTGGAATTCCTTGGAGGTCTCCCACCTCAATACTAGCCAGGGCCGACCCTGCTTAGTTTTTGAAATCTGATGAAATCAGGCTAGCCACATCCTTTTTAATCTTGAGCAGGCAGTATGATAGCTTTTGTGTTTTTCTGTTATTTTCCTTATCATCTGTAAAGATTTATGTAGTTCACTGAGTTCATATATCAACTGTTTTGCTATATGGATCCAAAATATTATTCTTGAAAGTTTATATCTAATCTAGACTCTAACATTATATCTCTATGCTAAGAAATATATTCTCCATTATTCATCAAATGGAACTTGATTATTTAAAATTTTATAGATTTATCTTCTAGGTATTTGAAAATTCTTCTGTAACTTAACTCAGACTATCAACTTAATTAGCTGTAAATTATTTGCATTGCCTATAAATTTTGCTACTTATCATTTACCTAGTTTTCAAAGACATACATTAAAACACACCAATAGCAACTGGCACATATCGTTAGATGTTATTTACTATTTACACCTCACTATAAGCTTAGACTATTTTTTTTCCTAGCTTTTAACAAAAGACACTTTGATTAGCTCCATTCAGGCTAATTTGTGTTTGTTGGTTCCACTAGAATATTTTATTAAGTTTCATTATGAAGTAATTTTTGAAATAAATCTTTCCATTCAACTCATACAGTAATACAAGGAAAAGAAGGATAGAACAGTGGAAGTGGTTTGAATGCATATTGTTAGTGGCTTATTCATTAGGAAATTGGGGGCTGATCCAAAATTTGCATAGAAATAAGTTTTGCCGGAACTGAATAAGTCTAATTATTTAAGCCATTTTAAAATGTTTAGCAGACTTCAGTCACACTGAGAAAAAAAATATTTTGTTACTTGCTCAGCTTACTGCCAGGTACTCTGAGGTCCAGTGTGCATAAGGATATTTTTGCCCAAGCTTTCATGAAGTAGGATGGATTAAAAGCAGCCATACATCATGCAATATTTGCTTCACAGCTGACCCTATGATCTACTATGTATGACACATTTATTGTGTATGTGATAATGCAAAGATCTGTTTCCCCCCAATATTTGTGTGAGTTTATTTAGTCACATGGGGTGGCATATCTGTTTAGTATTGTTTGTTGACAAGAAGTAAGGATTGCATGAGCTCATTTGTCCTGAAACCATCCCTGTATCTCCTTGTTAATAAATCCCTGTATCTCCTTGTTAATAAATGGATGTTATTTTGAGAACACCTGTCTCTGATGTGTGAACCTAAGAGCAAGAAATCTGACTATCCTATTCCTGATTTACAAGCAAGAAGTAATATTGCCCTCTACTTTCCCTGGTAGCTCAGATCTCCTTTTGAATGTGAAGAAATGTATGAAACTTCAGTTCCTGTACTGGAATCTACCCCACTGTCCATTCAGCATCCTGAACCAGGCCTTGGAAGGGTATGAGATACTTCACCCTTTATTTCAGCTCCATTCTCTCTGTGCACAAGAATTCACCACTGTTCATAGGGTAACAGCATATTGATTTATACACACTGGAGGCCTTAGAACTATGCATAAGTACAGGACTGGCATTACTTATATAGTTGGAGGGAACACAGCTTGGAATGGTTAACTTAATACCATTAAGCTCAGGAAGTTCAGATTTTAGGATGTGGTTTGTTTCATAGCAGAATAAGGAACAAAGGAGGGAAACCAAGATCGTTAGGGGGTTGGAGTAGTTTTTCCACGAGGAAAGGCTGGTGAGCCTGAAACTTTTCAGTTTAGCAAAAAACAGCCTAAGAAATTATGCACAGGGAAGAGAAAGATAGAGGGAGCTTTTTCTCCCTGTCCCATAATATTAGAACTTAGGGGCACCCAATTAGGCCAATAGGTACAGGATGGGCAAAAGGAAATACTTCTTTATTGAATAATTAAACTGTGTGGAATTCACTTCCATGAGCATTGACAACTTTAAAAGAGGGCTAGACAGACTCATGGAGGAGAGGTTCATCAATGGCCCCTACCCATGGTGACTGAAAGGAGGTTCCATTTATAGAGGCAGTGCTGGGAGGCACCAGCAGGGAAGGGAGTCACCCTCCATGCACTGTTTGTGTTGGCCTCTCTGTGAAACAGTATGCTGAACTGAATAGCCCTCTGGTTGGATCCAGCAGCAGGTCTTCTTATGTTCTTAACCATTTGTGATTTACAAATATGGTTATTACAGCTGTAGATCCTGCAGCACTAAGAGGGGAAACTGATTTTGTCCCAACAGGCCTCTTGAATCAAGCTGAAGATATTGGCTCAGTTCACTTCACACAAACCATGGTTATGTCAACTAGGATTAGTTTGTGAAACTAGGATTCAGTTCATAATCACAGATACTTCTTTGCTTCTGTTCAATTTCTTTGGCTGCAATCCTAAGAATAATTTCCTAAGAATAAGCATTGCTTCTGAGTGGACCTTTTTTTAGGATGAGGTATTCTCTCTGTCGCCTGCAGGGGCATGGCTAAAGAACAAGCTAGGGTTAAACTAAGATTAAGCCAAGATGACTGTATGCTGACATCACATGAAACCATAATTAAGACCAGTTAATAAACAAACTCAAGATCCTGGCTTCAGATTCTAGTTTGATGGATTCTAACTAAATATAGTTAGTCGACTGGCTTGCGTTTAGGCACTCACACTAACTATACTTGGGTTAATTATATCATGGCTCTGTGCAGTGTCTGAACTGAACCATTGTTATTTTGAAGGTATTTGAATTAAACTAATAAATGGAGCAATGTCTCATATTTTCTGATGTTGACTATTCCATTACACTTTGAATTGTTTAAGATGTTTCAAATTCTGTATTTTTAAAGTCTTTGAACTGTTGGCTGTACTGGAATAGAAGAAATTTTCAGCAGGGGGAGAATTAACCCTCTTCCTTAGATCTTATGCATATGAGATCATCAGAATATGCAGAAATACTAAATGTAGAAATTAGAAGCACATCTCTTACATTTGGGGTTGCCAAACTCAGACCAAGAGAAATATTTTGGAATCCTTGATAGCATTGTTATCTAGTGCTACACATAGAAGTAAAGAGAAGGTAGAATGTTGTGGGTTTTCCGGGTTATATGGTTGTGTTCCAGTAGTATTTTGTCCTGACGTTTCACCTGCATCTGTGTCTGAAGATCTTCTGAAGATGCCAGCCACAGATACAGGCGAAATGCCAGGAAAAAATACTACTGGAACACAGCCATACAACCTCGAAAACCCACAACGTCTATTGATTCCAGCCATGAAAACCTTCGACAATACAAAGAGCAGGTACTTGGTTTAACCCCTCATATCTCCAGGTTTTTTTCCCTGCCTGAGATTCTGGACAGCTTCTATCAGTGAGCTTCTGGAAACCTTCTATCAGTGAGCTTCTGGAAACCTTCTATCAGTGAGAAAGGCAACGATGGGACTGTGTTCACACTGCGTATAACTTAAGTTACTAACTGGCCAGCAAAAGAATGTCCTGTCGTTTAACAGAGGTTTACTATGTGGAAATGGGAAGGCAAACTTTTTAATGGCAAGGAACTAAATAATATCACCTGATAATGTCTGCAGATCAAACTGATAATAAAGAAACAGCGGGACCAGTCTAAAAGATGGCAGCTTTTATGTTTAAAGCAACTTCCTATGTACATGTCAAATTATAATCAAAGTGTAATTTTTAAAAATCCCCAGTTTAACTCTGAAATTTTGTTGTGTTTAAAATGTACACACAGAAAGAGATTTCAAACATAAATGTTACATTGCTGGAATTTTCCTATCAAGACCTAGACATCTTGAACATATATGTTGCAGCTGGGAGTTTCGACTGATAGGTGGCACCAAATTTATTATATAACCTGGTTGTGAAGTCATCAGACTGTGCGGCAAATGTGCCTTGGGGCCCACAACTGCTGTCGAAAGATAGAATGGCTTCCCAAAGCAGCAGAAGTTGCCAATTCCTCACCTATACTGAATCTGGTTTGCATATCGGTGTAAACATTCCTTTATGCTTGCCTTGCTCTACCCATTCAAAATAGTGAGTAGAATAGCCATGTATTCCTGATCCTCCCCCAAAGGAATCTATTTGCTTATATATTTATTTAAAGCCCACCTTTCTCCACAATGAGGACCCAAAGTGGCTTACAACATTCTCTTCCTGTCTTATCCTCACAACAATCCTGTGAGGTAGGTTAGGCTGAGAGTGTGTAATTGGTCCAAGATTACCCGCAAAGCTTCCGTGGCAGAATAGAAATTTGAACCTGGGTTTTCCAGATCCTAATCCAATATTTTAATCATTATACTACACAGGCTCTCATCACTGGCTTTGTATCTCATTGTCATCACTATAATGCCATTACCACATGCAAATTTCCCATTCCGAGAGCCCTGCCATTTACTGAACTGTGGAGCCTGGGACATTTAGAAAAACAGGTTCTTCTGCTATCCCACAAAGCCTTGCTGTGCCGACGCTGTTGCTATGTTTGGCAGTGACTAAGCAAGACCCATTTCTTGTTTCAGGCACTGACGTGAATTGTGCAAATCTGGAAGTGGTTACATTAGGCCACAGCATTCCAGAGTTCTTGTTTGGGCCAATAAGCTTGTGTGTATGCCTCAGTCTATTAATTAAGAATTGCCTGCTTAGCCAGACAGGGATGAGACCAGCACTGGAAAGTACAAAAGCACATTCAGGCTGGAGTTTTTAGTCTTGACATTCAGTTAAATCCAGTAGTACTGTAAGAGACGGTTTACTAAAAACCAGAGTCCAGACTTTAGACTGCTAACCCTGGATTCTAGATGTTATATGTAGCATGGGGAGTTTCATTCCACCTGTGAGGCTCTTACCCCCCCAGCCGCAACCATGCCATTTAGCAGCACTCACACTTAGAATAAGGAGAAATAAGTGGGTTCCAGATCAAATCAAGGCCGAATTTGCCCTAGATGCTGAAATTACTAAACTGAGGCTACTGTACTTTGGTCACATCACGAAAATACAAGTCTTACTGGAAAATAGAATAACACTATAAAAGGTTGAAGGCAGCAGGAAAAGAGGAAGACCCAACATGAGTTGGATGGACTCAATAAAGGAAGCCATGACCCTCAACTTGCAAGACCTAAGCATGCTGTCAATGATAGGCAGAGGCCTACTGGGGCCAAATGGCGCCTGGAAACAAAAATCCCTCCGAGCGCCCCCCCACATGTGGAACCCCGCTTACTCGTGAGTAAGCATGGCTTGCTCGCAAGTGAGCCATGCTTACTCGCGAGTTGGGCTCCAGCCCCTCTTCGCTGCCTACAAGCCGGGTGCGAGGGAAACTCGTGCCCAGCTTCTAGGCAGGGAAGAGGGGCTGCCCATTTGGTTACCGGAGGGGGGGGGATCTGGCGCCCTCCACGTGACCAAAAGGTGTGCGCCCGGGAACATGGGCTACCCCATGTCCCTAGGGCCGTACGCCACTGATGATAGGATGTTTCAGTGAGCATTAATCCATAAAATCACTATAACTGGAAAGTGACTTGACAGCATATAACACACACAGAATCAGGACCTTCATCCTATGCCCGCCAGAAAAAAACAAGTACTGATGCAGTATCCCTGATTCATCTGTCAGCTCAAACAATAAGGCAAAACATCTTTTGTCTTGGTCTGTGCAGCCTCTGATTGCCTTGGTGCTGTTAATGAAAGGAGAGGAGGTTGACCTTTCAACTTCCAGTTGGTTTCATCATGCCAAAACTAACTCCCCCACTTTGTTATTAGTATTTTACAGGAGAAGAGATGTGGCTTCTAACATGTTATATCTTGAGAATTCTAATAACAGAATATGGAGTCTGGTTTTGAATAGTGAAACCAACTATCCCTAAGGCAATTTGTAACTGCACAGTTTGCATTATGAGAATGGGCCCAAATATGAGATTTTCATGTCTTCTGAGCTTTATCTGTACATTATTATCCTTCCATTCTTCACGGAGTAGCAGACAGCATGTATGGCTGCCCTTTTCCCATTTTAGCCTCACAACGACCCTGTGAGGTAGCTGAGAAGGAGTGATTGATCCAAGGCCACCCAACTTCATTACTGAAAGTGGATTTAAACTAAGATCACCTATGTTTTACTCCAGAACTCCAGTTGTGTTATCCCACTGGCTGTCATTTCAGACAGCTAACACTGCTAAATGATATAAAGGTAGGGATGAGGATACTGATTCTTGTGGCAAATATAACAAAAAATACAGGCCTCATTGAGTGTTGAAGTGATAAAGAGTGAAACAGATGATGGCTACTGTGGCAGCATGGCCCCATTGACCTTTGAGTGCCACTCCGTTTGACCCTCCAAGGCATCTATGAGCCCAGCAACTGTCTTGAGTCTCCACCAGGCAGTGTGATGCACTCCTGGCTAACCCAACCCTTGGAAGGTTTTTGTCTCTCACTTCTCCTTCAATACACTGACACCAGTTACATGCCAAGAGGGTCAATATTCCCAGCTTCCCTTCCACAGTGCCTTTCTAACCCCTTCTGCACATGCAGAATAATGCACTTTCAATCCATTTTCAATGCACTTTGCAGCTGGATTTTACTGTGCGGAATAGCAAAATCCACTTGCAAACAATTGTGAAAGTGAATTAAAAGTGCATTATTCTGCATGTGCGGAAGGGGCCTAAGACTCCACCTACTGCCCATGATTCAGTAACTGAGAAATTCACAAGTTTCTGAATTAGCTCAAGATTGTTATTTGTTCTTGCAATAAGGAGGTCTGCTCTCTAAAAATTCATAGTCACTAAGTACTGTACTTGGTTTGAAAAACTTGGCCAGAGGATGCAGAACTCAAAGTAGATCCAAAATACCATAACGTTCAGAGTGTAAAATTCAGTATATACCTTGTAAAGATTAAGGACCAAAGCAAGCGAGTCAGTGTTCTGATAGCCGAACTGGTAAATTTGTAGGATACTTGACTGTCATGGACAAATGTGGCCAATAGCAAGTGGGAGGTAGATTATATAACTAGTGGAGCACTTGCAAGATTTCTTGTTGGGCAGAAGCTTTCCCAGTTCTAACTTTCCTTGTTTTTTTGTGAAGAGAAAAAAAAATCATGGGAGGTTGCAAGTTCAGGATTGTTCACGAACTCGCTTCATAACTATATATGGGTAGCTATTTTTCATCCCCTTCCCAGCAATCTTTTTAAGGAATGTAGCAGGCAATTGCTACACCATTCCCCCCACCCCCATCCCATCTTCACAGAGATTGTGAAAGCACATACTTTTGACGCGTCTGAAATGCATTTATGCCAATGTTACTAAAGTTCAGAGACTGAGTAATTTTCTCTAAACTTTCAGTTTCTGCCATAAGTGTTGAATTTTGGCAAAGACTTTAAGTTTCATGAAGAAAAGACTTCAGGAAGCTCATCAGGGCCCTTCAGTGAACAGATAATGCGTGTGTGTAAAGTGCCATCAAGCTGCAGCCAACCTATGTTACTTCTTAGGGTTTTCAAGGCAAGAGACTAACAACAGAAGTGGTTTGCCATAACCTTCCTCTCCAATGTTACCTTGGTGGTCTCCCTTCCAACTACTTCCCTGCTTAGCTTCCAAGATTGGGCCATCCAGGTCAGGGCAAACAAATAGTCACATGCAAATGTGTTCCAACTTCAGACTTGTTATCAAGTACCATGTCTGCACCCTACTCAATTTATTCCACTTCACTTTTTAAGATTTTTAAAAAGTGAAGTGGAATAAATTGAGTAGGGTGCAGACGTGGTACTTGATAACAAAGCTGAAGTGTCTCATGTGAGGGTAGTATGTTAGTGGCAGAGTCTGGAAAACATCATGCTTACTAAAAGAGAAATTCAGTAAGGCTCGAATGCAGCTGAGCTTCTGTGCTTTTGCTATTGGCCCATATTAGCCCTGAAGGCAAGTGATATTTGTGGACAATCAAGTACAAGCTGAGGGATAGCCTTACTCTGTCTTCCTCAGACTGGGAGGAAGAGGAGCTGCAAGTGTTGTTTCAGTATTCTCACTACCAGCCAAGTTTTTTGCTTGGTCCTTACGCACCATCCCTACCCGACTGGCGCCTAAGCTCCTTGGAAAAATACAGCAAGCGCATAATGAGATCATCAGACTGCCGTGTTCGGGAGGAGTTTGTTTTTGCCATCCCATGTGAAAAGAAATATAGACCTGGAGCTCTGCCATAGAGAGGGGCTTCAATAATAGCCTGAACTCCCTGTGGGACTCTCACGGAGACTGGCGTATGAGATGAGGAAAAGAGAGCAATGGGCCGGTTTTCATTCAGTTATGAGTGGAATGTGTCTGACTCCTTTCAGGAACACTGTGTTCCTTCCTGCAACATTAACGTCACCATCTACAAGTAAGAAGACCAGGCAGGAAGACTTGAGCTACCCTTCAGGTTCTCACCCTCGTTTACACTTGATACTGTGCGATTTTGTTATTTTGGATGTGATATAAACAATCCCTCCTTTCACAAGTAGGAGGTAAGGGAAATGAATGGAACAATAGCAGCATAGGCCAATCGCTAACTAAGAGGATTTAACTTCCTAGTTCCACAGCATTGAGCGCATAGTTCCCACACATAAACACAATGATGTCCTTACTTGTCCTGGGCCTCAAGGTCTCAGTACCCAACAACATGCCACTCTTGAAATTGGCAGTAATGCTTTCTTGCAGGCTCCTATGTTATCTCATGTGATGGGCAGCCCAGCCCATTTGGGGAGGGCAGCTTTGCAACAGCCAGGGATGGCATAGCCATCCCACCCACAAAGATGAATTGGGTGTGTGTGCAGAAATGAGGGGGGGGGGGCAAAATAAAAAAACCCTTTAACGCATGGCCCAAAAGTCACTATTGTGTATTAATGGACTATGCTTGCATTTTTGCAGGCGTAACTTGCCAGTATCTGAAGAGGGTGTTCCTAGGTTGAAGCCCTCAGGAAACCAACAAAAAGTTCGCTCTGCCCCCAGACAACACCCCTGGAATGCCCCACTGGCGCCTGCACAAGCTCCTGCTGCGGAGGATTACTGGCGTAACATTCTCACCGGAGTGCTGCAGAGCTTCATGATGCTTCACTGCTGGCATTAGCACGCCTTTCAGTGGTGCAGGTATCACTTATGCCAGCACCCAGAGGCGTAGCAAAGGGGGAAAGTGCCTGGTGCACTGGTGCATCCTCTGCTCCCGCCACGCCACGCCCCCACCATGCCCCCACAGGGGCACGCGCCTGGTGCGTCGGCCCCCCCCCCCGCCCCCTTGGAGCTATGGCTCTGCCAGCACCTCCCCCCTCTGCCGTGGATTGCACCTGTAGTCCACCACCCACAAACTCCCCTGAAGCTGCTTCCTCTATTTGGTGTTCTTCATTATGCGCTGCTTTGTAACATGTGGCAGACTCCATTGGCATTCTGGCCAGTGAGCATAGCTGTGCCTTTTTATAGCAAATGAATACATCCTAGACATGAGAGAAGCAAAAGGCTCCAATATCCCAGACCTTGCTTGAACTGTGTATGTCTCACACACGATGGGAAGAGGACAAAAATACCTCTGCTTCCACCAGGCAACAGGGCAAACAACAGAGTGCAGCTGTAAACAAACCATGGCCTCCTCATTCCTGACAAGTGACTACATCGTTGGCTATAACCCTTCTATGAAGGCAGAAGAGAGAGGCATCCAGGTTGCTGTTTCTTGTCCAGGGACCCACAGCAGTTCTGTCTTCACTGTCTGCGAATATATGTTTCTTCTTTGGAATAAGTACCTCCACACCCAAGCCTCAGAAATGTATATTAGAACCCGGAAAAGATGATATCTGAAGAATGCTCCACATCAGCACCAGAATGGTTCAGAAGCAGTTCTGTACAATCTTCTTTATTCAATTAGTAGAGTCTCAAAAAGGAAAACAGAATCTAAGTGTTTCCTCCTGTTGGCCAGATGTGGGACATGCCTGCAGGAACAGCATAACCTCACATAGCATAAATGCTGCTAGGATCCAGAAAGTGGTTTGAAATTTGTGAAGCTAAAGAAAGGAAAGTTTTGTCATCGCAGTGATGAATTCATTGGATTGGAGAGCAAGAACCGTTCATATAAAGAACCACAAATCTAAACATATTTGATTAAAGGTCTCAAACAATGTTTTGTTTTGTTATGGCTTGCAGTAGCTACTAAGGAAAGGGCGGGACAAAAATGTAAATAAACAAACAAACAAACAAATAAAGCTGAACTGAAAATAAACCTGAAAAATGTTGTTTAGGCTTTTTTGGGGTTTATTTTTGGCCAGAAAAAATAGTCACAATTTAAGGAAGCCAAAAAGCAGATCCTGAGAAATGTCTAAATTTCCTGGCATTTTTCAGGTTGCTTTGGACAGCTGCCATTAAAAAAAACACTCCCACCCTCCCTCTCCCCCTCAGTTTCCTGCTGAAGGCCACCTCTAAAAGTCCAGTGGGCCCAGCATTCAGCTGTACACCTCCATCACTTCCAAAGTTCACTTAGACACAGGAGGCATTTGGAAGTGCAGGGCTGAATGCTGGGTTCAGTTGAGGGAAGGCCGGCATTCAGCTCCTAGGCTCTGAATTGTTTTGTGGTGGTGGGGAGCTTTAAAAAAACCAATTTTTTTGGAAAAGCCCTTAAAATCCAGGAAAAATCCCCTACCCTACCAGTATGGGAGTTGGGCTTCTTTTGGCTTTTTCAAAAAAAAAAACAACAACTGGGTGTTTTAAACCTGACCTGCAATGCTACAGGGTGGCAGATTAATCCTCCTAATCTCATCATCAATCCCCTTCTTAGGTGATTAGAATTAGGTTGTAAAATAAGAGTTTTGTATAATTTCAAGAGCAGTTCTTTAGTGCCAGTCATCATTAAATGAACACTAGTCCATTCTTCCAGTTAATCTTTCACAAGACCTAATTCTTCTCCAAATGAACAAAAGAATGGGAGGAAAATCTTCCATCCATCATGTGCTAAGACAACTGTTCCTTTAGAAATACCAAAGATTTCCATTGCAAATACTTTCCAATATTTAAAAACAATTTTTTGGAAACTGGAAAAAGGGATACCATCCTCATACCCGAAATGTGATGAATCAGTCGTCACTATTTTGCAAGGTTCTAAACACCATTTAGCGCTCTGTCATTGATATCACCAGTGTAGTTCTAGCCTTGAGTATACCTGCTGGACAAAGAGATTATTATAGCAAAACACTTTGCACCAGTGGAATACAAAGATAGGGTCACGTAGTGCATTTATGCTGGTGTAGCCATCCTTCTGCCATCAAACCTCCATTTTCTTCCTTCTTCATTTTGATGCAAAAGCAGCTTCTTTCTGCCAGTCACATGGGGCCAAGAGGTTTCAGGCTATTTGCAAGACAAAAGGCCTGCAGAGAGGGATCAGGGTTCTCCAACTTCATTATGTTCCAGAGAGATCCAGACCTACCAAGATCTGGGGCTTTCAGACCATTAAATGGGTCTGCTAAAATGGGATTGCCAGCCTCCAGATGGGGTCTGGATATTTCCCAGAGGAATCAGCTGAGATTTCCAGACTGCAGAGATCAGTTCTCCTGGAGAAAACAGCTGCTTTGGTGGGTGGATGCTATGGCATTATACCTCATTATACCTCCCTTCCTCAAGTCCTGTCCTCCAAATCTCCAGGAATTTCCCAACCCAGAGTTGGCTACCCTATTCTAAAACAATGGATTGAGAGTATGCATAGTGCAAAGGAGCAGGGCTGATTGGAGGTGGGTATGGGAGAACTATTTGGCCTGAATCTAATGCTCAAAAAGGTACCTCAAAGACCTTGTTAAATTATTGGCATTTGATAAGTTTTGTGGCTTGTTTTTATGTGGCTCAGTTGTCCGCATTTTTTAAAAAATAAATTGTTATGGCTAGGGGCCTCAAAAGCTGGAAGTGGCCCAACCCTCTCTGGACCATTGAGAGGATCTGCAAAAGAATCCTGCTGCCTTAGCGTTTCTGCACACAAAGAACTAGTGTCACACTGACATTTTCTACTAAGAGGGTCTCTGTTCCAGGTAATCTAATTTGAAATGCTTGAATTTCCCACTCAAACTGTACACCAATGCAGCAATCAGAGATTCCTCCCTTTCTCCACCCAGAGATGTCCCCATTCTTTCTTTAGTTGAAAGTTTTCACAGGATTCAAGAATTTACTTACCTTTGATCAATCATAGAGCATTCCTCTCTACCCCTCTTTCGTTCTTTCGTTCGTTCGTTCATTCGTTCTTTCGTTCTTTCTTTCTTTCTTTTTTTCTTTCTTTCTTTCTTTCTTTCTTTCTTTCTTTCTTTCTTTCTTTCTTTCTTGCTTGCTTGCTTGCTTGCTTGCTTGCTTTCTACCCACCCAATGGAAACCTAAAGTGATTTATAACATTGTCCCACAACAACAACAACTCTGTAAGGTAGGCTAAACTGAAAGATCACTCGGACCATTTTCCACAGTGGGGTGTGGGAGGGATGGGATTTGAACCTGGATCTCGCAGATCCTTGTCTAGCACTCTAACCACTATACCACCAATGGTTCCTAAGCACAGAATTAAATATTTTGTTTTTAATTCAAACCTCCAATCCTGTAACTGAGGCAAGAATCTGCTGCAAAATTGAACTCATCTTCTAATCTTAATGTGTACAGGGAGTGCAGTGCCGCACCCAGCTTCACAATGCTTTCCCCTCTGGACAGAGATTTTAGATGACTGGCTATCTAGGTATGTTGGGAACTCAGCCTGAGGATCTGGATTTCTGCACAGAACCTGTTTGAATAAGTAGCTACAAGCCTCTGCTTTCCCCTCTTGCTCTATCTCTTTACCCCTTGCCTCTCCACCTCATTTTAGATCTTTGCCTCTCAATTGTGTGTTCTGGTATGTTACATGGGTGTGTATGCCTGACATTACTGTGATTATATTAGACATGGCAGGCTTCCCATCCCAACACTGCTGCTACCACAGGAGTAGTTAAATCAGTGAACACCTTCCCCTTGTCAGGGCATAGCTTCTCTTTGTTTTCCACTGCTTCAGCCAGCCTTGCTAACCAGGAATTCAGTGGCAGCATGTCAACAAAGCTGAACCTCTGCCTGGTGCTCCTCCTAGGGCTGGAGCGGGGGTGGGGGGGGTGGGGGGAGGTGTCATTTGCTTGTGCTGTTTGCCTCAGTCTCAAACATTGGCAGCAACATTGGCCCCTCAGCAGTGTCAGCTGTTGCCTCCTTTGCAGCCACTGCCTTGACCAAACCACTAGCAATAGCAGGGGCACTGAGGATGGGGTACGGCTCCTGCCTTTCTAGTTGTCCGGGGGGGGGGGGGTGTTTCCCGGTCACTAGAAACCCACCTGACTACCTGGAGTGCTGCAGAGACTGGCACACCAGATATTATCCTGTATTGAAATAGCACTACCGTGTTGTTCAACATACACAGAATAAATAAAAATTTGTTTCACTGAATTGCCAGCAAGGGCACCAAGCAGTTCAAAGTGAAGAGGAAGGGAGAGGTGCTTCCTGTCAAACCAAACACGAGGTGTCATTTCCTTTTTAAACACAAGAAACAGATTGTGCTGAAAAGGTCATGCTGAAGCAAAAACGGGGTTTTTCCTGGTGTAAAATACACCAAAGTTTTCAGAGGAAGAGACGAATTATTTGTGATTTGAACTTGAGTAGAGGATGATGTGATGTTGAAACAGGGAAAAAAGCGTAATGAATCAGGTGACTGACATGAGGAAAATCCTCTGTATGAAAGCAGTCACAGTTTTCAATAAGAGTTCCCCTATTGGCCATGTCATCTCAGATGCAGATATGCTTTCTGTACATAACAAAAAAGGTACCACTGTTGGTAAATGCTAGCCAGACATTCCCCTGCATTGCTAACTACTGCTGGCCAGACTTTTAAGATACATTTGAATGAGGGCCAGAATATATGGAGAAAAGTATATAGAAACTACATACAGAATTCCATGCAACCCTTTCTTGTCTCCTAGAGGGAAATAACTTGTGCAGTAACTTCTTTTTAAACCTTGAACTTCTTTTTGAACCTTCTATAGCATAGTAATGTGGATGTTTTTCATGTGGGAACTCTTCTAGACCAATGGTTTTCCATGTTAAAATGAGGAAGCAAAGTGTAGTAATGCACCGCTGACCCAGCAGCACCGTGGTAGAACGTTGGCACACCAGCGGACCTACGGCCTTCTGGTCGCACCGCACCCCCACTCCTCATCCCCCTATGAGTCACGGGTCAGTAGACACTGTCTGAAGCTCCAGTCACCGGGCGCATGGGACAATGAGTCTTGCCCCCAGGTGAGGATTAGGCTCAGGCATCTTTTTACGCTCCTCTCCCAAGCTGCGTAGCCAGGTGCGGGAGATCATGCATCACATGATGATCTCTCCCTTCACTCTCCCCGCTCTCCCGGAACTCCTCCGTTCCTCCCTCTACTACGCCCAATAGAATCAAGCAATAAAAGGTGCCAGGAACCAGCCGCAGCGCTGGAGACTCTCAAAACTTAGGAACACGGACCTCCGGCGCTCCCGCTGCTGGCGATCTCCACCAGATGTTATCTCCAGCGCTCGTCACCGTTCTTGCGCTGACCCACGTGCGGTCGAGCTTACAAGCTGGTGCCGAAAACCCGGGAATCTCCGAACCTCCCACCCTGCTGCATCGTCGCCTGGGAAAGTACCGCGATACCGAGATTCCCGGCTGGATCGGGCGCATCCAGGGACCACCGTTTCGGTATCGCCTGTCCCTCTGAATCGGCGCATCCAGAGAACATCGCCGTCCTAGGACACTCTCTCGTCCCACGGAACACCCGGTGAGTATGGGAGCTTGCAAAAAGCGGCGTAGCTTCATGACAAAACGTTGACGAACTGAAAGCCGTTAGCGAAATCGGCAGGAGTCCTCCGTAAAGAGAAGGGAGCTGGGCGCAAATTGGTTGAGGAGATTGAAGCTCAATGTCCATGCGTAAATCCCAGAGGGGGGGACATTGAATCTTAAGGACTGGGAAAACATCGGGCGCACTCTTACAAGCACAGAGCCTCGTAGCGCGCCGATGTCACTGCTACTGGCCCGTGGAGACAATGTTATGTCGCCATCAGCCCTGCAGACCTATGGCTCCCTTGCCGTAGAGTCAGCCTCTCACTTTCGATCTTTCACCTTCAATTTCAGCCCCGGAATTTTCTCCTATCCATCCTAAATTGGACGCCTGTCCTCCTTCTGCCCCCCCTTTGCTCCTCCGGGCCCCATGTTCCTTTAATTCTCCAGCGGCTCAGCCTTTACCTCCCCTTGCTCCCCGCCTTCCATTTCGAAACCACACGCACCTCCGTCAGCGCCCACTTTGTAATGGCGCGGGTTTCGAAACTCTCGCCCAGAAGCCGTGATTAGCCCACGATCTGCAAAAGAAAGAAACCCTGACGGAAGACGATGTCGATATTCTCGCGTTGTGCCCCGTCCATTTCTGCCGAGGATACCGGTTGAGTGGGTGGTGCATTGTTCAGCGGGTTGTCGAGTACTGCCCCCTAGGCTATAACATCCTCACTGAGCTCCGCAAAGCGATGCGGGATGCTGTAGGAGTCACTAGCCCCTACGGTGAGAGGCATGCTAGAGGCAGTCGCGAGGAATCACTTAATGGTTCCGGACGACTGGAAGACCACCTTCCGCAGATGTCTCCAGGGAGCCCTACGCCATTTGCGATCTGGGAAAGCGAGGTTCCGCCAGCAGTAAGCTTCAGCAAGGCAGCCACCTCAAGCCCGGCGCTTCTACACCGCCAAGCATTGTGCTTCTACGGCTTCGTATGCCCTTCAGTAACCCCAACAATCAGATTATCCTACCCGAGGCCATCCTTGCGAGCGCCTCCGAGTGCGCCTACAAGGCGTTTGTCAAAGTTCCCAATGCCAGCCAGCCCACTCAGAGCTTCTCCACCATCCGGCAAAAACCCCAGGAACTCCCTTTGTACGCCGAGCTTTTGCTTAGAGCAGGCTCCAGGAAGTTTCCTCAAAAGGCAGAAGTTGGACAACGAGGAGGCCCCAGAGGCTAACTCCTTAAGCTGCCTTTGCCAAGGAGAACGCCTCCGCTGAGTGCCGCCACAAGAAGCAATCACAGGAAGTCTAGGTAGGGAAACCCTCTGAACTGGCCCGACATGCTTAAAGCTTGCCAGGATATTTCGGGTCTTTTCACTCCACTACCACGGACTCCTCCGGAAGCCAGAGTCTTCCTCTCCATTGTTAGGAAACAACCCCTGGCTGGTGTTTCAGTTGCCACCAGTCCGGGATACACTCTCATTAGAGATTGCAGGCTACTCCAGTAGGGGGGCTCTGCAACCCGCGACCTGGGGGGGAGTCTCCCCTAAGGGGAGAAGACCCTCCCCAGGGAGGTCCGTCCCCCGGTCAACTCTTTTCACCTTTTAATTTGCAGCCCAGGAACTTTATCCCTTATTGCAGGGGCCGCTGACCTCGCTTTGCTCCGCGGGCCCGCGACATTTCACCCTAATGCCGTGGGCGTGGTGTCCTGCAGGAACAGCCTCACGCAGGGCAGCCCGCTGCCGCCGGGCTCCTACGCCCCTAAGAGCATCCGCGCACTCCCTTCACACAGTTCTAAGAGCCCAGGTAAAACTCCCAGGGTGCAGAGAGCTCGCACGGCCATCGGCGAAGTGACCGGGCGGCCTGATCAGCATGGCCGGCTTCAGGGCGCATTTGCGCCGCTTCTGGGAAAAGGGAAGGGGAGCCGGGCTACACCGGAAACCCCCCCCAGAATCCTCGGACGGTAACTCAGCTTCGCCCTCCCCATTTGCCAGCGGGAGAGCCTTCGAGATCGAATAAGCTTCCGCGCCCCACTGCCCTCACCCTCACATGGGCCACCAAGACCCTGTAGTATGGGTAGAAACAGTGGCCACTGCCCAGAGAAAAATTGGACTGCCATGCACCAACTTCGTGGAGGAATAGCTTTGGCTGCGGGGCCAGCATTGAGGCCTCTTAACATCACCATGGAACACGCCTGTCTTTGCGGGATAAAGGCAAGAGTGGCTCGGCGATGGCCGACATTGCTACAGGATCCTCTTAGAGCAGTAAATGCCTGCATCCAACCCATGGGCCCTCTTTCAATGTGGTTTACCCAACTCCCAACCTTATCCCCTCGGACTACCAGGTCCCTGGGTTGTTGACCTTTTGAAAGATTGTTTCTTTTCTATTCCCCTCTCTCCCGAAGATCCGAGAATTGCATTTTAAGCTTTCCACGGTGCCGGGTGCTTTAATCATCAGCAGCCTAACGGCCAGATACTAATGGAAAGTATTGCCCCCAAGGAATGCCTCAACAGTCCCACCTTTGTGTCCAGTTTTTGTCCATCACGCCTCTTAGCCCCGCTTTCGCGTACTAAGCGCCTGGAGCCATAATCATCCATTACATGGATGATATCCTAACATAGCCGCATCCTTCGACTATCCCCGCAAGAGTGGATAACGGCTTGCTGGCACGGCACATTAAAACAGTCCAGGCTCTATACATCGCCTCCCGAAGGTGCAAAGGAACGAGCCATTCTTGTATCTGGGGCATAGACTCACTCCATTCCTACTCCGCCCCTGTCAAGTACCTTCCAGAGATGCAGATCCCAGATATCACACCCACTCCTCCCTCCAGCTGCAGCAGCTGCTCGAACCCTCAACTGGGTCCCCGTCCTTTCTTTGCCCTCACTACCCCTTTGCTCAGCCCACTGTTCTCGCTACTCCCACTCGCTAAAAAACCCAGGGGACAGGATCCAACTCCTACCCAGAAGCACAAAGACGCCTTTTCGGGCAGTAAGGGAGGTCCTAGCTCCACCGATGGGTGGATCGGGTCCCCACCCTCAAAGATCAACCTCTCTCCCTCTTCCTCCTTGAACACCCCCCTCTCTCCCAACCGGAGTCCCTAGGGTACACCCGATCACGCAAGAACCTCTCTTGGTTGAATGGCCTCACTCTACCTCACGATGCCGGCAAAGAATCTCTCCACTCCGGGCCAGCTTTTACGCAGATCTCATCAACCAAGGGCGCCAGGCGCACCATGAAGCCCAATGGTGGGGGTGGGGACCCCGAAAAAATCATCATGCTTACTCCTAAACAGAGCAGAATTCCAGCATCTCTTGAACGGCTTCTTCACCCCTCCAGCTGGCTCCTGGAGGATTTCGCTGCGGGAGATCCTGCTTCCACCTCCCCCCGGATCCTCGCCTCACTCTCCTCCACTCTACCCCCCTGTCCCGTTCGGGCTCTTTAGCAGCCTTCTGTCCCCACTCCAAGGCGCCCCCACCATCTTCGCCCGACGGGGGCAAGCCCAGCGTCGGCGCCATTACCGTTTTCAACAAAATGGCCAATGGCAGACCGCTTACACGCCGCCTGAAGCTCTCCGGCTCCAACGGAGCGAACTTCGCCCGCTAAGCTTTCATTCTGGCGCTTTTCAAACCTTCCCTCAACCTTTCAACCTTTTGGTCCATTCCCAATACGTTAAGCATGCGTGATAAGCCCACCTACCCGGAGCCTACGTTAAGCCTCCCGGATCGACTCAAAACCTCATGAGTCTCTTCCACTGACATTACGGAACCTACTAGCATCCAGAACCTCTCAATACTTCCATTGGGCCACATGCGCATTACCACCGCTTCCAGGCGCCCCTCAGCGAGGGGAACCAGCCGCATGCAGGACAAGCGCTACCCACATCTCCAGCACCCTCTTCTCCGACCCGCTTTCAATCACCCACTCGATTTCTTCCACCAGGGCAAAAGCACTTTCGCCTCGATCCTGTAAAGCATCCTCCCTCAACCAGGCACAATCTATCGTTGAATCTTGTGCTCAATGCTCCACGCTTTGGCCCCTCGTCCAGACCCCGGGGTAAATCCGAGAGGGGCCCTTTTGGCAAATGACTTGTGGCAAATGGACGTGAAACTCCTGATCCTCTTTCGCCCTCTAGCCCCTGGTGCTTAACCTGCCACGTAACTTATAGATACCTACTCGAGGTGCGTCTGGGCCACCCTACTCCGAAGCCGAAACCACCAATCACGCTTCGGCATCCAGCACCTCTTTGCATGCACTTAACCCGTTACTGGGCCGCCCCTCATACGGGGTAAAACGGACAATGCGCCCGCAGCCATGCTCCAGTTTTGCACTTCAATCTGGGGAATCGTGCTGCTAACACACGGAATTCCCGTACAACAGCACCGGGCGAAGCAATGCGTTGAGAGAGCAAATCGCGAACTTCAAAGAAATTCTAGCCAAACAAACCAAAGAAAGGGGAGGTAGCCTCCCATTTAGGCCACATACAACGAAGGACGAGGTATCAAAAGTACTCTTCACCCTTTTCATCAATCATTTAAATTTGCTTGCCTCTACCATCAGGGCAACAGATCACCCCCGATGAAAGACACTTCAGGCAGTCAGACCCCCTCCCCCACGCCAAGGTCTACTACCGCCAGCTCCCAGACCGAACCTGGCGGGGACCGGCCCCCCTCATAACCTGGGGAAGGGGGTATGCTTCAGTCCTTCTCCCCACAGGCCCTCTATGGATCCCAGCCCGACATGTCCGACCAGCTCGAGGAACAATGCCGAACGAAGCCAGCCCCGGAGTACCCCGTCCCATAGCTTCAGCAGACCCACAATCAACATCGGAACGACCTGAAGATCCAGAGGGATCTCACAAAGGCGCCAGGAGCTATGATCAGCTCTGAACCCGAAGGCTCCCCGCAGCAGCCGGCCCGCCTCAAGGAGCACCCAAGAACCCCAAAGTTGCAACCTCTGCGGCTACCGCTGCAGATTTCACAGCCATCAGCAGCTACTTACACAACTACCCCCCGCCGGTGGCAATCGGCCACCCCCTGCAGGATCTTCATCTACAACCGCCATTCTCTCTCCCTCTCTGCCGCCCCCTGGCTGGAGTTTGAAGTTGCAGCCAGGAACATTCCTGATAGGCTAACCTTTGGAACTCTCCTCTGTTTCCAGCCACCTGATTGTTATCGGAACATGCCTTCTCTGCGCGGCCTTGCTCGATAGAGAGTCAACTGAACTTGTAATGCTAAGGACTATCTTCGTGGTAACTCTCTCTCTACGTTCTTGAGAAATCCATGGACCTTACTACCACCACATCGCCTTCTTAAAGGCTTTAATTTGGCTCACACAACAAGAGCCGTGCATTGGACATTTATGCAGCCATGGGCTGCCCCCCCTTTTTTTTTCCTTTCTGGCATCACTCATAGCCTTTGTATTGTTTAGCTATGATTATTGTTTCCATCTGAGAGCATGATGCCCTTTGGAGCTGACCTCCTCCAAAGGAATTATTGAGTACTGTAACCCAGCTGATCATGGAAGTTATTGCACGCTTTAATCTTTTGTAGCATAGTGTTATTTGTTGTTGTTGCATCCGGCTTCATTGAACCTTCTGCTGCCGCTTCACCATCGCCCTGCTCTCTGTGGCTCCACCTCCTGAAGCTACCGCCGTCGCTCCCCCTTTCCTTCGGCCCCTCTTTTTGGCCGGAGGAGACGCGGCTGCTCTAGCCATGAGTATGTTTTCTTCGCGACTTCCTTTGTGGGAATCACCTGACTTATTTCCGTGGTCATCACTCAGAGACTGTCGACCGCTCTGGCCTTGCGCCCTTGCGTAGTCCACCAATTCTGGATCGGCGGCCGCCATTGATTGTTTGTCATTGTTGGGATTCATATTGAAAGTGCATGAGTTGCCAGATACCGTACTACTGTTCAATTCTGCATTGGTTTGATTTCAGTATGCCCCATTACCGCCGGGTCAAGGTTTCTGCTCATCGTGTATCTAATATTGCCTTTGTAACAACTCCGTGTAAGAAGCCCTTTCTAATTTCCCCGCCTTCCCCGCTATTGCTCCTTAGCCAAGTTAAAATGTTGCACAAGCAGCTCGGGTCAACTCGACCAAACAGCGGAGGAGACAAGCGTCCCCCTGAATCGCGTCCTTGCATTTCGACCTTCCCTCTAAAATGTAAAAAAGGAGGAGATGTAGTAATGCACCGCTGACCCAGCAGCACCGTGGTAGAACGCTGGCACACCAGCGGACCTACGGCCTTCTGGTCGCGACCGCGAGACTCTACCTTTCATCATCCCCCCCTATGAGTCACGGGTCATGAACTGGTCTGGCCTAGTCACCGGGCTTAGGGACAATGGTCTTGCCCCCAGGTGAGGATTAGGCTCAGACGCTTTACGCTCCTCTCAAGATCGTGAAATAGGTGAGATCATGCATCACATATGATGATCTCCTGACCTCATTTCTCGGAACTCCCTCCGTTCCTCTCCTCTACACGCCCCCAATAGAATCACAATAAAAGGTGCCAGGAACCAGCACGCGGGAGACTTTAGGAACATCGGCCTCCGCGCTGGCCCTTCGCTGGTAATCTCAATTTCAGATGTTATCTCCGCCTCTCGCCTCGTTTTATATGCTGACCACGTGCCTTACTCACACAAAGCTTCACTTATGGCGGCGCAGTTTTTCTTGCTCAGAAATAAACTGTATGACTCAGACTGCATAGGCTATAAAATTTGTAAAGTCATATCTGACTGACTGAGCCAACTACATTGTTAGCAGAGTATGCAAACTTCTGATTAACTCAAAACATTCTTTATTTGAACATTCATCTAAGCCTCAACAGAGGCCGTGAGCCATTTCAATAGTGGTTCTCAACCTGGGGGTCGGAACCCCTTTTGGGGGTCGAGTGACCCTTTCACAGGGGTCGCCTAAGACTCTCTGCATCAGTGTTCTCCATCTGTAAAATGGATAAATGTTAGGGTTGGGTATAGACCAGCCGTCGCTTTTTCCGATGGACACTCGCCACGCTTTTGCGCTGATGTAAAGTCCCGCGCCCTACCGGGCTTTGGCATTGTCCCAATTAGGCAATGTGCTCCTGCGCACGCGGCCCGATTAGGCAATGTGCTCCGTGCGCACGCGGCCGCAGGAGCACACTGCCTTTTTGCGGCATGGGCGCCCCGCTATTGTCAGAACACAGGGAAGTGCTCCAGAAGGCATCTTCGCGGTATTGCAGTGCGCTTTTCAGGTGGCACTTCCCTGTTTTTTGACCGGGAGTTTTTTGACCGGCACTTCCCTGTTTTTTGACCGGGACTGGGGCACTTCCCTGTTTTTTGACACGCTGCCTTTTGCGGTGGCGCCTTTTGCACAGTGCTCCCCAGTCAGGAAACAGGGAAGCGCCCCAGAAGGCACTGTGGCTGCCGCAGTGCCTTCTGGGGCGCTTCCCTGTTTCCTGACCGGGGAGCGCCGCGCAAAAGGCAATGTGCTCATGTGGGTGCGCGCATGCGTGCCCCGCTTTTCAATAGTAGAAATTTGGTCACCTTAGGGTTGGGGCTCACCACAACATGAGGAACTGTATTAAAGGGTCGCAGCATTAGGAAGGTTGAGAACCACTGCATTTCAAGATGCCAATTCCCTAGATGCTCATTATCCTGGTCCCCATTATATGCCTTTCCCCCCAGTCATTTATTTCACTTTCTGCCTGCTTGGAACGAAAAGCTGTGTGTTTCACATTTTAAAAAATTGCACAGCATCCAGGAATATCATTTAATACCCAGGAATAGAGCAAACTGTAATTGGGATACTGCCCAGGCCACCTTAAAATAGCTCAGTGCGTAACCTTCAGTGCCGTGCATCCACTCTGATGCCTTTAACAGATGGATGGACTGGTCCCCCCCAATGAGCATATCTGCCACAAATGCAATGCCATAAATGACCAGAGCACTGTCTGTTGCTCTAATTGGTCGATGGTACTGGGACAAATAGGTAACACTGCCAACCTAGCTACCTCTTTCCTATTTCCTTTAGCCTATGCACCCTTCCTCCGTCATCCCATTACCCCCCATAAAAGCACCTCACCACTGCATTTTAGATTTCAAGAACTTATGGAATGCATTAGTGCTGGACAAAAATATTACAGCTCAGTTGCAAAGCCATGACGTCAGCTGTCCCTGGAGTTTGGAAGAGAAGCTATAAACAGAGGGATGAAAGGAAGTTGTAAAGACCATCTGCTTTAACGTCCATGGACACGTATTATACCCGCACAGACATAAAAGGTAGAGGAGGAGGATGGGCTTTTTTCTTTCTTGAGTTGGCCACTGGTTGCTGGAAAATAGTTGAAGCAGCTAGAAAGCGATGCAGAAAATCTGTTCCTTTGGACTTTATTCATGCCTTCCTTGATTCTTTTTATTGGTGAGAAGGCACAGAAACTGCTGCATGAAAATTGTTACAACCTGCTGGCATCCCAAAAGGGTCTTGAGAAGAAGGCATCAGGATCACAAGACATCTATTGTATTCCTCAGAGAATCATGTTTATATACTAGAGATTTTTGGAAGTTTGCAAGAAAATAATTTCACAATGGCCATTTTCTTTCAATAAATGTCTTTTCTTTATTCAGAAGTCCTGTGGCGCAGAGTTCTAAGCTGCACTACTGCAGTCAAAGCTCTGCTCACAACCTGAGTTTGATCCTGACAGAGGTCAGTTTCTGTTAGTTGGCTCAAGGTTGACTCTCCTTTCATCCTTCCGAGGCGAGTAAAATGAGTATCCACCTTGCTGGGGGTGAAGTGTAGATAACTGGGGAAGGCAATCACAAACACCCTGTAAACATAGTCACCTAGTAAATGTTTTTAGGTGACACCAACCCATGAGTCAGTAGTGATCCAGTGCTTGCACAGGGGGACTACCTTTCCCTTTTACTTTCCCTTTATTATTGTAATAGATAATTTTCCCAGGCAGCAGTTATCAATATTTATTTTTTCCTCATTTTTCACTCCAATGGTGATCCAGTGCAGTTTAGAACACATTCTCCTCTCCTAGGCTCCATTTTATCTTCACAGCAACAAGCCACGAGGCAGGTTAGGCTGGAAGAGGGTGACGCTCACTCACTGTGTTCCCATGGTAGAGTGGTGATTTGAGCCTGGTAGTGCTGGCAGGTCCCCCCAGCAACCAGTGGGCTATGGGGGGTAGGGTTGCCAAATCCAGATGGGGAAACTCCTGGAGATTTGGGGTTGGAGCCTGGGGAGGACAGGGCCTCAGTGGGGTACAATGCCATAGAATCCACCATCCAAAGCACAGGTGTCAAACTCATGCCCCTCCAGATGTTGTGGACTACAGTTCCCATCATCTCCTGCCAGAATGTTGGGAACTGTAGTCCATAACATCTGGAGGGCAGCGAGTTTGACACCTAGTCCAAAGCATCCATTTTCTCTAGGGGAACTGATCTTTGTAGCCTGGAGATGAGCTGTAATTCCAGGGAATTCCCAAGTCCCACCTGGATGACCCAGATTCTAGTCCAGGATTCTACACTACATCATGCTGGTTCTACTGTCTTGTTCCCATATGCGTGTGTGCGTGCACATGCGCGCGCATGCACACACACCCCTGGATAAGTATGAGGGGAAAAAGAACCAATCATGTGCTGCTAACTGAAGTTTTGAACTGCATCTGTTTTTCAAGCTGTCTCATTTGATTTCATAGATAGCACAAAAGATCCAAGGATGAGGAACTTTTATACTTTCCGCACATGCAGAATAATGCACTTTCAATCCAGTTTCAATGCACTTTGCAGCTGGATTTTACTGTGCGGAATACCAAAATCCTCTTTCAAACAATTGTGAAAGTGGATTGAAAGTGCACTATTCTGCATGTGCGGAAGGGGCCTACGATAACAGCACTTGAATGTTCATTTCTGACTATGCCATATTTAGGTAGGCATATGAAAGGAGTCTGTTCACAGTCTTCTCACTGACCATGTTTAAATTTATCATTAGTGGTTCCAGTTTTTTGTCTGTTTTCATGCATATCACACTACAGGTTGCTGTGTAATTATTGGGGGTCTATGTGGCACTTAATACGGTTATGATTGATTGTCAGCTAGTTTCAGATACAGAGAGTTGTTGTCCTGAGATGGTTGTGGGCCCTGACACTTGGGACGTCCCTGCGCCACCTGCCCTACAGAGCCCTGGAATGGCTGGGGAAACTCCATGCCACAGAAAGCCAACTGGCCTCATGCTGCAGCACCTGGAACAGCCAGACAGTCTCTGCGCTGCCTGGAGCTGTGCCACCTCTCCCCAAACCTCAAGAACGTCCAGGGAACCCCTGAGCTCCACTGAGCCAGCCTGCTTTGCACAGGGTGCCCAGGAAAGGCCAGGTAGTCTCCAAGTCACTCAAAGATGCCTCAGTGCACCTCCAAAGACCCGGGGCTGGTGGGGAGAGCCCCAGAATGCTTGGTCGCATCTCCACCCCTTCCCCTGGGAGCTCAAGAGACGGGATCTGCTCCCCCCAGCATATGGTCTCCAAAATCACTCACCAAGTGGGAGTTTGGGAGAGTGCAGTTACAGGCCTGGGTGCCTGCTACAGCCAGCAAGTGGAGCCCAAGCGAGGTCTAGTGGAGGGCAGAACCCATGCAGGAGAGACACAGACAGAAAACCTTTATTGGCATATAAAACATACCAAATAATTATAATCAAACTACAAACAAAATCAAGGGTAAGCCATAATTGCAGATTACAGGTAGAATAAATAAGCACTATTTATCTTCCAGTCAGCTGGTACAGTCAGCTGGTGCAGCTTTATAGCATCTTGCAAAAACTGAGCAACTTTCTCGCTTATTTCAGCATTGGACTTATTCAAGAGAAGGAACAACTTTTCAAAATCAGAAAGTCCTGTCCTATTTACTAAAATAGGGCTGATTCTTTGTTCAGACTTCTAGATAAAAGGGCAATAAAATACAGCATGATGGATAGATTTAATGTTGCCCACCTTACAAGGGCAATGCTTGTCTGAATATGTTACATGTTAATATTTTCCATACAGGATTTCGGATGATATAACATTGAATCTGGCTAAGGAAAAAGCTCACTCTCAGCCATTTAACCACATAAGTAAGGCACTGGTTCAAAACCTCTACTGTGTCACCAGATAAAGAGAAATACAACTGGGCTGTCATCAGCATATTGATGACAACTTACTCCAAAACCACAAATTATTTCCCCTAAGGGCTTTACATAGCAATTGAATAGCAGGGGAAATAGTATTGAGCCTAAAGCAGGGGTTTTCAACCTGGGGGTCGGGACCCCTTTGGGGGGTCGAACGACCCTTTCACAGGGGTCACCTAAGACTCTCTGCATCAGTGTTCTCCATCTGTAAAATGGATAAATGTTAGGGTTGGGGCTCACCACAACATGAGGAACTGTATTAAAGGGTCACGGCATTAGGAAGGTTGAGAACCACTGGCCTAAAGGAACCCACACAAGACAGGTTCCACACTGGTCCTCAAAGGCAACCCTCTGTGTCTTGTCCTTCAGAAACAATGTAAACCAATTCAAAATATATCCCTTAATCCTTATTTCTACCTGTAATGTCTGAACAAGATTGCATGATCCACAGTATCTGAGGCTGCTGACAAATCCCTTACCAGGAACAGAGAGGTGCAGCTCTTATCTACTTTCATACAGAGATCCTTGACTAGAACTTAAAAAGTCAAGGGCAGGGGTTGGCAACCTTTACCACCCAAAAAGCCATTTGGACCCGTTTTTCATGGCCCCGAAGATCTACTGAGCCGAAGAGGTGGCTCTACTTGAAGCCGCCTCCGGTTTGGCCCCTCCCCTCTCCTTTCCTTCCAGCTCTGGGAGGTGGAGGTGCCAGACAGAGAAACCCCCTCTGCCTGACGGAGCAGGCAGCCACCTGCTCCGTGGGGCAGAGTGGGGATGGCAGCTGCAGCCTGCCCGGTGCCACTGCCTTTCGCACTGTAGGAGGCATGGGCGTTGGTCAGGGAAACCCCCTCTGCCCAACGGAGCAGGCAGCTGCCTGCTCCGTGCAGCAGACGGGGGGATGGCGTCTGCGGCCTGCCTGGTGCCGCCACCTCTCGTGCTGCAGGAGGCAGCAGCACCAGGCAGGGAAACCTCCTCTGCCCGCCTGCTCCATGAGTAAGGTGACCAGATTGTCACCTTTTAAAACCGGGAACAGGGTGGGCGCACACGGGGGCGCTCCCCGGTTTCCCGCCCTGTCACAGGGCGGGAAACTGGGGAGCGCCCCAAAGGCAGCGCGCTCCTGCGGCCGCATGCGCAGGAGGCTGTCGCACTGCCTTCTGCGGCCACAGGAGCGCACTGCCTTCTGGGACGCTCCCCTGTTTCCCGCCCTGTGACAGGGCAGGAAACCGGGGAGCACCCCAGAAGGCAGTGCACTCCTGCGGCCGCATGTGCGGGAGGCTGCCGCACTGCCTTCTGGGGCGCCTTCCAAAAATCGGGACAGAAAAAAAACCCGCGGCACGCGGGACAAATTGGTTTAAGACTGTCCCGCCAAAAACGGGACGTCTGGTCACCTTGTCCATGGGGCAGAGGGAGGTAGTGGTGCCAGGCAGGGAAACCCCCTCTGCCTGACAGAGCAGACAGCCGCCTGCTCCGTTGGGCAGAGGGGAATGGTGGCTGCGGGATGGCAGGGAGGGGGTGGCGGCTGCTCTGGAGGGACATGCTCACGGTACCCTTCAACCTCCAGGGGTTGGCCAGCGTGGGCGTGTCCCTCCAACCCTTCATAGCAGTGCTGGAAGGAGAGGTGAGTGGAGGGGACTCGAAAAGCGGCGCCCTCACGCACGGAGCCACCTCCGGTTCGGCACCTCCACTCACCTTTCCTTCCAGCGCTTCTCTCCGACCTCCAGGCCACGTGGAGCTGCAGTAAAAGGCTAAAAGAGCCGCATGCGGCTCTGAAGCCGCAGGTTGCAGACCCCTGGTCTAGGGCAGCTGAATTATCCAGGAAAATCTAGAGTTGCCTTGCTAACTTTGTTTTTATCATCTAGCCCAGCCAAGGCAAATTAGAAACCAGGTGAAAAATGGCCACCGTTTTCCTCTAGCTATAGTTTTTAAGTAGTAATTGGGTGACCACTTGTTTTTGAGCCGGAGGAAAGACATCCTAAGTCAGTAACTGATTTATAAATAGACATTAGGGACTTATTAATGTGACCCTCACATGCTTTTAGGATGGGAAGTATCCAAAATACAAGTAGAAATACTCACATACTCCAAGATCCTGTCAGCATCCATCGTGGTAACTGGATCAAAGTGATCCATAAATAGGGATGCCAGGTCTCCAGTGGCAACTGGCAGGAGATCAAATGGACCCATCACCAGCTCTCAGCATACGAATCAGAACATGTTTAAATTTTCTCAGGGGAGAAAAACCTTTCAAAACACCAGTTCCCAGACAAGGCTCAGATTTGGAGCCAATAAGTGCCAAAATACTTCAAACAGCTGAGCTGGGTGTGAACTAGCTGATGCAGTGGTTACAGAGCAGTAGGAATTTTTTTGCTGCTGTCACCACTGCATCATCTACATGAAACCAGGATCCAGAGATCTGAGCTGCATTGTCACCAATGCACAGGTTACTATCAGCTCTTATCTTGCACTTCCAGTTGATCCCAGGGAGGCTGTAGAAACCCTGAACTGGTGTCTGTAGGCAGTTTTGGAATGAATGGAGGCTAATAAACTGAAACAAAATCTTGATAAGACAGAAGTGCTACTTCTGAGTGGAAGGTCTGATCCAGGATTTAAGGTGTCATCCGTTCTGAGTGGCCTTGAACTGTCCTTGAAGGAACACTTGGGAGTACTCTTCGACCCAGGCCTACTGCCAGAGAAGCAGCTGGCACCTGTGGCCAGGAGCACCTTTTACCAGCACCTTTCTTGGGCAGGAAAGGTTTTGTCACTGTGTTGCATGCCTTGCTTACATCTACATTGGATTACGGCAGTACATTCCATGTGGGGCTGTTGGACATGAACCATAATATTAATGTTCCACCTGGTTCTGAAAACACTCCTTTGCTATGGATAAGTTACTGGGTTCAGTTCAAGGCTCTGCTTATCACCTAAGAAGCCTTAGACCCACAGAACTACCTCTCCAGCTATGTCCTCCTGCAACAGCAGTCTCTTTCATCAGAGTAAGGCCTTCGGAAGATGCTACTGTAACAGGTAACAGGTAAAATCAACAACTGTCCTTTCACATATGTTCTTTGTGATGGTTCCCACCTTATGTAATAATCTGCCTGAAGTAGTCAGGACATCAATCATTTTCACAGAATGTACAAAACTGAAATGTTTAGGACAGCATTTTTACTAAAGGATTTGAGTGGTGGTATAATGATCAACATAGGAAATCGCTTCTATAAGAGAGAGTATTGTAGTCTACTGCAGCATTTATTGAAAATATCCCTTCCCTTTTTACTGCAGTGTCCTCTACATCGATGATCTCAGAGCGGTCCTTATTAAATGGACTGTGCTTGCAAAACATTACAAAAGACTCCACCCAAAACTACCCCAGCAGTGCACAATGATGACTGAGCTGTCTACATCTTGAATTTACTGAAGCAGAGGCAATGAGAACATTCTCAAATCCAATTTTGGATTTGTGGCAGAGAGAGAACCAGGGAGCTCCCTAGTTCATAACTGTCCTGCCATACTGGGTTCCCTAGAGCCAAACTACACACATGTTTTTAAATTAGTTGGATCCAGATTTCCAAGATCCAATTTGGGTTTCCTGCAGCCACAACTGTGGCAATTTGGGTTTCCTGCAGCCACAACTGTGGCAACTGTGGAACATGGCTTTTAAAAAATAAAGGAGAGCCCAAATAATCTTGGAAAACCCCTCTAAAGGAAGGAATACTCCCCCTAGCCATTTTCCTGTGTGGAAACGGTACTGGGGGAAGTCACTTCATGTGGAGTATTCTGTGACATTAAGCATCACAATGAAGGAGTAACTCCCCCAGCACTGTTTCCATAGGGGAAGATGGGGTGGGGGAGAGAGGGGCCCTTTGTCCTCCTACCATGGAGGACATCTGAGATTGTTTGGGCTCTCATTTACTTAAAAGCCATTTTCCATAGCTGCATAGGAACCCAGACCCAACTCAATAAACCTAGGGCCATCTTATTAAACCAAACATGTAAGGTCCCTATGTTGTAGATTTTTGGACTTGGATCAGGATTCAAATGTCCACTGCATTATGAAACTTAATGTGTGCTTTTGCACCAGTCATTATCTCTCAATCTAACCCCAGGAGGAAGAGTAGGATGCAATGTGATAAATAAAACAAGTAGGGTAATACATAGAATACCACCCAATCTCCTTGACAGGCTGATGCACATGAACAACTCCTTATTTGGGTTCAGTCTTCAGCAGGAGCTACATAAAGCAGAATCCATGTGGTAAGTCTGGGCTAGTTGACATCCCTATGGAATTCTCTCTATAAGTTCTTACATTTCCTCTTGGAACTTCGATATGTGATCACACATGGATATCTGCTCCCTATGAATGTTGAGTCTTCAGATATTTTTGTTTTGCTGTACTTTAGGCTCTTAGACATGCAAGATTCTCTGAACTATTCCGTGTACAGCACCTCTTTAAGCATGCCTGCAACCTACAGGTACAGTGGGGTTTCCCCATTAAGTGCAGATGTCATATTCCTGTATATATGAATCTTTACAAACTCATACATGATGGGCCCCAATCAGAGTTCCCAGGCCATGGATGTACAGCTTCCACATTTTATGAGTTTGTGGGCAGACATACTGATGCTACACTGGTGCATAAAGAGCAATCACGTTTGCATTGTAAAGTGTGATTCTTCTGAGACAGTTTTAGTTGACACAGTTCCTTAATCTTTGTACAGAATCCGAGTCATGTGTACTCTGACAGGAGCCAGTCAATACCCACAGCTACAAGTTAGATTTTTGATACCATTTCTTCCCCTTTGCAGAAGTATTTTGAGGGTAAGCAAATCACTTTGTAGTTCTCAGTTTGCCAGGAAATGTGTATGAGCCCACAGGCAGGATAATTAACCAGGGAAATCCCATGACTGGAACAGGCAGCGATTATCTCCCAAGAATGTCTGTATGAGAGAAACCAATGAGCACAGCCAACGTATGTCAGATGAACTTGATGTCTGTTTTGACTTGTAATGAACCAGCATAGACAAAATTTAGTTTAATTACTAGTGTCGCCAGCAATCAAGGAGGAAAACTTGCAGTTTACTTTAGTCCATAATGACCTACATACCTAAAGCTGTGCTTAACAACTTCCCAACTGAGGTCAACGCAGATAAGACTTGCTTCTTCCTTATCCTGTTGCACCAAAGCCACGCCAAAACACAAACAGCCACTTACAAAATGAGCCCAGCTCGTCATCCATCTCATTTAATTTTGCTTTTCAGTAATTACCTGTATGGCGTAATGTAACTGTTGGTACTATGCTGGATTGATAACAAACATTATGTATTCATGGCATTCTATGAGCTAGCAGGCACACGCACAATCCTCTTTTAAAAGATAATCTGCTAAAGAAAGTCAAAGACATTGTGCCACAAGGAATGCACCTGGAAATAATTAACTGGGTGTTTACAGTTAGAATCCCTGCTCCTATGTGACACATATGCTGGGTTGGCAACTGTGGGCTGGGAAAGTCCGGGAAATTTGAATAGTGGGTCGGTGAGGTTTGGGAAAGGAAGGCATAAGAACATTTTCTTCAGTGGGACTGATCTCTGTAGGCTATAGATTGGTTGTAAGTCCAGGAGCTCCCCAAGGCCAACCTGGAGGTTGGCAACCTTATATTTGTGTATGTGCTATAATTCCTGGATCATGCTGATTATGTTTTCTTTCTTGTCCTTTCTGTATGTATCTCTGTGGGCTTCCGTAGTTGTCTGATCATTTACACCGGAATTGTACTTTTTTTCCCTGTCGACCTGTCAGTGATGACAATGCTTACCGTTAAGCGTGTGTGTGTTTTTGTAGCACTGCATGGCAACCAACTAATCCTGAAACAGGTTCCTGCCGACGCTGAGCAGGCCTTTTTTACCACTTCGTGACAAACTGTTTTGTCAGCAACAGGAAGCCATGTTATTGCCTTCCTCACAAAAGGGAAACTCCTAGTGGTTGCCATGGGGATATAGGCAACTGTGTAATTACAGACTTATATAATCTTAAAGTTATACACACAACTTTTGTGTTTCATTCAAATGGAGGCATATTAAAGAGCACCAACTTGGAGAGACAGTCAGAACACCCTAATCATAAAGATAGTTAAATAAAGAACTGTCTGGGTGTCTACGAATGTAGGTAAAATAGCAAATTATTATGTGTGTGTATATATATATATTTTCTAGTTAAGATATTAGGGATTGTTCAGAGCCAGTAAAAATAACTTTAAAAAAAATAACCTTGGCTTTCTCCTCTATAATAAATCACTGAATGCAATTAACGAAAAAGTATTCGAAAGTGATTGTATGGCCTTGTGCCCTACAGCACAAGCTGCAACCAGCTGGGTTGGGTTTGTTCTGGAACATGAATCATGCCCAAATGGCTCCTTTGTGCGTTTTTGTCAAGTGTCTGCTTAGATTGTAAAGTCAAGGGGCTGCCAGGTAATGCTTTCTATTGTTTTCTAAAATACATAAAAATCTCCTGTGGCTCACAGGGGAATTATATTCTATCAGAAATTCAATTAATCAGTTGGTGGGTGTATGTGTTTGGACTAAGGCTGCCAAGGTTGTATTTTTCCACTGATGGAGATTTGGTTTAAAGGTGGAATTTCATTGCACAGGCCACATCACACACACCTATTTTATTCTGAAATAACTGTTACATAAAGAAGCACAAGGGGGAGAGCATTATTACATGGAAGAATAAAGTTCCTTGCAGATTTTATTTCTTGCTTTGTGACTTTCTATCTTGTCTATTCTCCAACAAGCTTGGGATGATATATGTGGTTTAGCCCACCCATTGTGCTTTTTTCTTCGCAATAATCTTGTGAAGTAGGCTACACTGAACGTAATGACTGGCTTGAAATCATTCAGTGAGCTTTCTGAGGTTTCAGTCTCTGGATTTACTCTTTCAAATTCCCTCAAAAATGTTTGTTTGTTTGTTTGTTTATACATCATATTTGTTGTACCGCCCACCCCCAAAGTGCTCTGGGCTGTTTACAACTTTAAAAGCTGTATTAGGAACATTAGAAAGATAGGAGTTTGGAAGAGAATGTAGAGAAGTTTATTTGTGAATATGATATTCAGCTGTCCATGTACATACTGAACATTAGGAAATTTTCATATCTTCTTTGTGCTTCTTTTTGTATCTTGAGTTATCATTCTTGTTCTAATTTTCCTGTTCAGTGAAAATAACAGTACACACTAAACCTCCTGACTTAGGCTATTTGTCACTGACAAAACTGAAATGTATACAGAAGATGTTAGCAGTGAACTGTTGAGGGGGGTAACTGCTATCAGCATAGCCGCCCCATGTTTAATCTGTGGCCACACATCATCCTGAACATCGGGCTTTGGTTTAGTGATTAGCACACTTCCAATGAAGTCACTGGGACAGAAACTCCTTTTGTCTGCACCTGTGCAAGCCTGTTTTGGATGGCCTAAAAGCAGAACAAGAGCCGCTGGACTTTAAAGGCATAAAGCTTAAATAACTGTTCATGTTTCTCTTATTTTCTTTTCTGGCACAGTTAACCGCATTAACACCCTTACCTCGATAGCTCAGGATAATCCAACCTTGTCAAAGTTCAGAAGCTTAGCAGGACTCTGGTTAGAATTTGAATGGGATCAAGGAAGTCCAGGCCCACTTCAGAGAGGCAGACAATGGCAAACCACCTCAGAGTGTATCTTGCCTCGAAAACCCTACTGGTTTGCCATAAGTCAGCAGTGACTTGGCAGCAAAACAAAACCCTGCATTAATTGTACCCCAAAAGGAAGGAAAAGGTGGGCCTTGTGGAACAGATTTTGTCTGAGGCCTAGGGCTAGCAGCATGTGAAAGAAATCTTAATCCCATAAATAGAACATTGGCCTTGAACCTAAAAATGGGTGGCTCATATTCCTGATTAGCTGCAGCCTCACAATTTGGCTTCAGGGAAGGCATAATTGGATGGCTTCAATTGCCCATTCACAAAATGGGAACAATTAGTAAGTCTGTGAAATATCCCATATGCAAGAATTATCTATACACACAGTAAAGACCACACTAGTATATGCAGGCTATAGACCTACACACAGACACTCCTATGGAATTGTGATTTAATTTGCATTGCATTAATACCACTGTTGCAGTATGTATACAGCAGTACCCTGTGTGCCTTGAAGTGGCTCTTAAGAAAACTGTGTGGAATTATTATCATAATCACTGACTTTCAGTGATGAACAGCCTCTCATTAGGCTCTGCTTTATGGAACAGGCAATACCAGCACCCCACTATAATTCCATAAGGTTGAGATTATGAACAATGATCAGCCAGACTCCATCCAGAAACCCCCTTCTGCTCTTCCCTGCTGCACTTCTCCCTTTGCCATCACACACATATATATGCCTTGCCCTCTCAACAGACAGAAAGAGAACCAGGATGCACGGCTGCCATTAGCACTGTCACTGTGTTTCTATGGCTCAGCACAAGGGAGAGAAGCCCTGGCCTTGCCCACTATCCTTTGCTGATTGCGAATCTATGCTCTTAGTTCAGGAGAAAACAAGAGACCCGCTAGCCTCTGTAACTCAGCTGTCAGTAGTGCAAGGAAGCATGTGGCAGGGCTGATTTGGAAGCTTTGTGCAGGTCACTGCCTCGTAGCGGGCCGGCCAGACTCAATTTTTATATCAGGGAAGTGACTTGATTACAGCCCTGCCCTAACACACACAGGATAGATACAAGAGAAATTGTAGTAAGACCCTAAGCTGTAGAAAAGTAGTCCCTCAGATCACTGAGAGTCATTGAAGCTGGCAGATGTGATGTCTTAATAGATGTTCTTGCATGTTTTCTTACAATATGTTGCAGGAGAGCAGGGCCTTCATCCAATCCCTCCACTGCTGTGCTCTCCCAGCCACTTAACAGAGAAGTTTGCACAATTGGATCTGATAATACTTGTGATAGTTACAGGGCAAAGACTGCTAGATGTAAGCTAGGTTCCCTTTTCTCTGTACACGCAAAGACTGCTAGATGTAAGCTAGGTTCCCTTTTCTCTTTACGGTAAGTGATCAGAATAGTCAAAATTGACAGTACTGCTAATCATCTTTTGGGGAATGCATAGCTGCAATGTGAGCTTTTGTCCCCACTGGCAGTAACCACTGAATCGAAATTTTTGTGGAGATCTTTGATTGGATTTATTACAAATCATGGCACAGGTCTTTTCATTTGGGGCTATGTAAGTATCATTACCAGCACCATTTCCCTCCACAAAGCAAGCTGTTACGAATACGGCCTTACTGTGTGCTAGCTAGCAGGCTTTCTGGACTCACAGCTGTAATTTTTCAACTTCAAAAGAAAACTCTTTCAGGAATACATTTTTAATAGAAATGTCATAATTTATTCCATGTGTATAAAAAGGCATAATTATAAACAAAAAACCCAGATCTTCCATCATAAGAAGAAATATATTATTTCACATCATAAATAAATCAGCAAACATCCTACTCTTGGCAACCACAGCCACAACCACTCCTTTGTGCTTTCAATGTCAGTGCTTAGGGAACAGTTTAAGAGATATTTACAAGATTACAGTACCCAAAAAATACTGAGGTATTTGGTTTTTCTTTCTTTTTTGAAAAAGAAAGACTTATAAAGGTAACACACACACACACACACAAACACTGCATAAAAATAAATAAATACTGAGACTTCCTTACACAAGGGGACAGTGTCACTGTAGCCTAGCACACCCAGGAACGAGAATACTGTAAGGTTCGCTATCAAAGCACAGACTGACAAAACAGAAAGAGACAGAAAATGTTAAGAGGAATAGTTCAGGAGTAAAAAGCAATGTTCACTGTGCTTTGTCTCCTTTGTAGGCATCCAAATGTTGGTCAAACACACATCTCAGCAAAATCTAGCAAAAAGAACCTCGTTTTCTGGATATGCTGCTCTGTCCTGATGACTCTGTATTGCTTTGCAGCTGAAAGGAGCAGAAACCTATGTGTGCAGAGGCTAACTGTCCCCCGGGGTTATTGCACTTTTTGAGATAACAGCCACAGTATCAAATCTTGTTTTGAGAGTCAGTTTGCTTCTGCCTTTCAGCAGCTTGGAGAAGTGGTGATAGGGCTCTGAAGGTAGCTTAGTGCTTTGGCAGAAGGATGGACAGGGATGGAGACTGGAAAGTTGAAGACGGTTGTCGTGGGAGCCCCTCTGTCCAATGCAGCCATGGCAGGGCTTCCAGCCTCTGCTGAGCAATTTGGAGCAAGGACCTGAGACTCAAACTGCAGCAACTGTCCCATGAAGCTGAAGTTGGGGGAGATGATGCTTCTCCTCTGCTTGACAAACTCAAAGGCTTCGTCCAGTTTGACTCGGTTGGTCCTCATAAGGTAAGCGAGGCAGATGGTTGCTGAGCGGGAGATGCCAGCTTGACAGTGAACAAAAACTCGTCCGCCATCATTTTTAACAGAATCTGCAAATAAGTGGAATATCCATGTTAACAAACAGATAGCTCTTGTGCAAAAGTTCTTCATCTGACCTTCAAAGTTTCCCTTCCTAAGAATGTACAGTATTATGCTACTTTGCTGGGAATGGAGTATGAGGCAAACCAGTAGGCATGCATACTCAGCTCTGACTTCAGGGTTCTTATGTTGTCTAACCATTTCCCACTAATTCTTGTTTGAAAAACTGCATTTGGAAATGCTGTCAGCAGGACATTGGCTAAAATTACTAGCCGATGCAGTTATTTCAGTAAACCGACTGACGTTCTTAGCATTTGACAACACCATCTTCCAGTGTGGCTCAAGCGCCCATACAGCTACAGATTTATTTCAGGCCATGCTATTTTAATCCCCGAAGACATAATATCCCACAGCTCAATTTTTAAGGGTCTAGAGGCTTCAGTTAAGACACTGACTCCCAGGGACAATATAAGCTAATTACTGTGACTGGTAGGCTGCCGAGAGAAAACTCATTTACCAATGAAGTCGATGGCTTCATTAAACCAGCAACTGATGTCAGCCTTGTGGTTATCCTCTACAGGGATGCTTTTGTACTGATAGTGCTCTTCAAAATGGTTTGGGCAGTTGGCAGAGACGTTGATCAAGGCTGTGATCCCCAAAGCATCCAGCATATCTTTCCTGGAAGCATGGTAGGCACTGCCCAAGTACAGGAAAGGTAGGATTTCCACTGGACCACCCTAAAATAGAGAAGAGAGAAGAAATCAATCCATTAATCCTGCTTCAAAAATAGCTTCCGACACTGCTGTCTCTGTTTGATTGCTGTCTGTCACCTCCAACATTTCTTTTGTTTTCAACACTCTATGGTTCGAAACAGAATATATCTGTGGATGCCGCCCCCATTTCAGACACACCATTTCCAAGCTAACTGCTGAAAAACGAGTATTTCCCCCAGAATAATTGATGCTTTGTGACTGACCTGATCATACAGAGGAGTCCCGCAGGAGCTGCAGTTTGAATCTGCACCGCCAGACATGTGGTTGGTGCTGAGAGGCAGACTCAGACCCTTTGGAGCAGACGGCTTTGAGCACAACTCAGGGTATGTAGACAGCAAGGCTTCGTATCCTCCTGTTGGAGAAAATTGAAAAAAGATGGGATGGTTAGCTATTTTCAGAGAAGTACATCTTACGTCTAGGGTTTGTGTATGAATGTCTAGAAAACTTCCTTTAGTCCCAATGATCCTAAACACACTGCCCCGTTTGTCTTCATGAGGAGTTGAAAACCTTCCAATTAAAGGTTTTCTCTCTTTGAAGAAAGAGATCTTAGGGCTCTTCAGCAATCACACTTTTTAAATTATTTCCTAATGTCCCCGTGGGCCTGTGTGGTGTGGGCCTTTAGCGCTGTGTGTGTTGATTCCCAGCGAAGGAAGTGTCTGGGGATGGTGATCTGCTGGCAGGTCGAGAGACTCACCCTTGAGGAAGCAGATGCGGGTGTCGCGGGCTTCTCTGCACAGGGTGTTGAGGGCCAGCATGAGGGTGCTGTCTCTCTTGGGCGCCTCAAGGTCGGCGCTGCGCTCGTCCAGCAACACCACGGCGTGATAAAGCCCCTTGTGCAGACGGGAGCGCACTTCTTCGTTGGGCAGGATGTGATCCAGCCCCATGGCCCCCTTGGCCCTCCGCCGGACGATGGTGCTCAAGCGGACATTGTGCGAGCCGCCGACGTGCGAGGAGTTGAAGGAAAAAAAGGACCGGCAGTCCAGGAGCAGGCACTGGAAGGACCTGTCCTTCAGCAGCCCCTGCAGCGTCTCACAATCCAGGGCGCACACATCCATGTTGACCATAATAGCTGGGGACTGGGTGGGCAGCGCTAAGGCGAGCGATGGCCTCGGGGAGCGGACCGGGACGACCAGGGCTCCCTTTTGTCTTGGGCTGGCAGGCGGCGTCCTCCCCAGGTTGCTCCTTTGTTCTTGCTGGGAGGGTTTCTTGGAGCTTTGCAAACCGAAAGCTTCGCGGATTGCAAACCAAATCTTTCTTTCTTTCTCACCGGGTCTTGTTCTTTGTATCCCAAAGGTAGCTGGACTTGGCGGGATAAATGAAGACGACAACGCTTGCTTGGCTTTTGCGCGTCTAGTTTATTGGCTCTTCTTGCGTGGCTGGTACGGTTTGCTTGCTCGCTGGACGCGGCGCCTCGCCTTATATAGTGTAGCTGCAGTTTGCCGCTTCGGCTTTTTTTTTGTGAATGGAGCTGGGTCACGTGACTACTTTTCGTGGAAGACGTCACCGGGCTGAGAGCCAGACCGGCGACACTCCCCAGCCCCGGAGCGCTGACGTCATCCAGCAGGCAGAACAGCCAAGCCGATTTGAATGCATCCATACACAAAGCCTTCCTCTCCTGAGGGATATAATCGACTGATGTAACCCTTCGCTCTAGTTTCCCTGCTAGCAAGAGCCTGGCTTTTCAGAGAGGAATTAAAGTGGTCTCGATGTAAGAGCAAAAGTCAGAGCCATTCTCACATGCAAAAGCCCCAATTCATTCTTATAATTGACTAACACCAGTCCGGTGTGGTAGAGTTGATATTAATTTTATATTCCTATATGAAGTCTAGACTCATCATTGCCCTCTGCTGGTTGGAATAAAATCGTCAACATCGTCACTGATGCCATGAGCCAACACTGAGCCCAACATCCAGTCTTTATCTCTGGTTTATGTGGAAGTCAAAAAGGAGGATTTCTTAGTCCCCTTATAAGCAAAATAAATATAGCATTTGGGTAGCAACTACCTGATTCCTAAATGGGAGTTGATGTAAATATAGACACCGTTTACCTTCCCATCGTGGTTTCAAGAGGGCAAGGGTCTGGATCATACAAACCATGGACCAAGTGCGAACAGACAGAAGAGATGTATTCAGTGGCTGTTCTAAAACTGTGGAAATCTGTTCCCAGAGACGTCTATTGGAGTCTCAACCAAATGATTTACTGGCAGAACTGTAAGACTTTAGGGGCTTGGCTTATAATGGTTGTAGTTAAGGGTTTTTTTAAAAAAAGGTAAAGGTAATTCCTGTGCAAGAACTGGGTCATTATTGACCCATAGAATGACATCACATCACAACATGTACTAGGTAAGCTTTGTTTTATGGGGTGCTTTGCCATTGCCTTCCCCAGTCATCTACACTTTACCCCCAGCAAGCTGGGAACTCATTTTACCCAACTCAGAAGGATGGAAGGCTGAGTCAACCTTGAGCCAGGTACTGTTTTGATATGACTGGGGACACCCTTCATCTTCTGTTTCTTGTTATGTACCAATCGGGGTTGTGGGTCCCTGGGATGGAACAAGACAGAAGTTGGAAAAAATAACTGTTGTGAGTGCCACCTGTGTTGATTGGTTGATAATCTTCTTATCACAATAATCACAATAACCTATATTGGCATTAGGTATGAGACAGTGGTTATATGATAATCTTCTTTATCATACAGAATGCTTTGCACACTTAATACAATATCATTCTAGGTCCTAGGATCTAGGATCAGGATCCTCAAGTGTATGGTATTATCATGGAAATAGTTCCCATACTTTGAGGTTTGTAGTTGCCATTAATCACTCCCTGGAAAATATTAATTGTCAGAGACCAAAGAGGATCACTCAAGCACCCAGAATAATTTCTATTGGATTAAAAGACGGAGATCTTTATCACAGTAAAATTTAAAGCAAGGAAGTGAGATATTAGTAATGCAGATTTATTCCCATGTTATGTGAGAATGACAACATGTATCTTTGTAGCAGAAGGACACATTATTGTGAGTTTATTGCAAATCTTGTGAATGTGGACTTCATGAAGCTCCTAAATCACATGATAAAAATACATTTGGCATTCCTGTGTTCTGTGCTGACCAGCAGGGGCATAACGAGGCAGCCCTGGGCAAACTGTAGCCCTGGGCAAAACCTGAGTTGGATGCCCCCCTCCCATGGGCGGCCACTCCACCATGACCAAATTTTTTTTTGCACCAGGACATTGGTGCCTGCAGGGGGTGCATTTTTAGACATATCAGCACCAATATTTCAGCATATCATCAGGAGACTGTCTTTATGCTACTCCCCAAGTTTGGTGAGGTTTGATTCAAGGAGTCCAAAGTTATGGACTCCCAAAGGGGGTGCCCCATCCCCCATTGTTTCCAATGGGAGCTAATAGGAGATGGGGGCTACAGTCCATAACTTTGGCCCCCCCCCCTGGAACCAAACGCTGCAACAAACTTTAAAAGCTATCATCTCCATATGATTCTGAAATTTTTCGTGCCCGACCATCCGCTAAAAAAATGCACCCCTGCAGGAACATCCTACGGTGAAATTTGCCCAAAGAATCTTTGTTCTGCATTGAGTTTTCTGCATTGCTGTCAATGGGGGGTTACAGGCTGTGTGTGGGGGGGGGGGGGGACATTTCTGAAGGCACAGTCTCAAAACTTTCTTCAGGGTCTCATCAGGAGACTGCCCTAATGATACCCCCCATGTCTGGTGCAGTTTGGTTCAGGGGGGCCAAAGTTATGGACCCTCAAAACTGTAGCCCCCATCTCCTATTAGCTCCCATTGGAAACAATGGGGGATAGGGGCACCCCCTTTGGGAGTCCATAACTTTGGACTCCCTGAACCAAACCTCACCAAACTTGGGGGGTAGCATAAGGACAGTCTCCTGATGATACGCTGAAAATTTGGTGCCGCTAGCCTAAAAACTGCGCCCCCTGCAGGCCAAAAATGGAAAACCACTAAAATACCCCAAAACGAACCCAGCATTTTGATGCCCCCCACAAGGTGATGCCCTGGGCAGCTGCCCATCTTGCCCAATGGGCATTACGCCAGTGCTGACCAGCCCTTCAAGGTTTACAAAATGTTAACATTACTGAAACATACTGGGGAATGGTCACATGGGGGTCGTTTTATTTCCCTTTCTCTCGGTCTAGTGCCCTACTTGTACAAGCCTTTGCTCCTGTTACTTTTGCTCCTGTTACTTTTACAACGATGTCAGTGGAACAAGAGTGGAATTTACTCCCAGAACATATGATCCTTTAGTTCACAGTCTGTCACTGATTCATGGTGTTATTGTGATAACATCATCAACAATAAATAAATAGAAATGAAAAAGAACAAAACTGCCAGTTTTTATTTTCAAGACAACAAAATCTGGCTTGTCTTTTAGTCTAAATTGTTGGCTGTAAAACTACTGAACACAAACAATTATACAATCAGTTACATGTTGCCAGATTTGGCATAGATTTTTTTAAACTAGAAACAATGGGAGTATTATAATAAATTCATAAAACATAAAAATTCATTAGAAAACATATTTCTAATACATTCAACTGAGATATGCTGTCAGACTTAAAATACAAAAAATACAAAAGACATTAAAATAATAAGTATCAACTTCAGAGAAGATTCTGGAAGGTTCTGGCAATATTGATAAAATAATAACTTTTATGAAGAAGTGTTATACTGAGACTATTGGTTTAACTTCAATAGAGTACTGTTAATCTTCTACTTATTTACACTACTATTAGTTGATCTAAAAGATTCTGGAATAGATAATAGTCTACAATTCTGAAAATACTGGAAAAGGTGACAATGTTCTGGAAGAATGACATCTGTATAAATGTAAGAAAGACAGCCAAGGCCGTCTGTGAGTATTCTAATCATGGATTAGAAAAGAAAATATCTATCAGAGAGGGGATATTGAAATAGAAAGTGTGGTCTAGGTGATATAATTGGAAAGAAAATGAATAAAAAACCAGTTATATATTAAGGGACAGGCACACACACACAAACACACACACAGAGTAAAACTGAGGTGAAGAGGTTTGAGGATTCATAGGTTAGAAGTCTGCCAGTAATGGAACACAAGTGGAAGCAGCCATCTCTTAAACTTTGGGTGACGGCACACTCCAGTTGCTTAGGATAAACTGCTCTGTTAAAAGAGCACAAAAGGGGATTCAAACTACTTTGGTTACTCACAGTCAGTCCTGCGGTGGGGTGGGGGTGGGGGTGGGGGGTCTGTGAAAAATCCAGAGCTATTGTTACTTCCCATGAGAGGCTGGGAAATACTAATTAATGTGAACAGGCATTCCACAGAGCTGATTCCTGAATGTGGAGAGATCATTTGAAAGCCCTCCATGTAGTCTAAATTGTGTGAATAAATTGGCAGGGAAATACACATGAGGGAGAATTATTAATCCCAGTATTAAGCAAGTGGGACAAAATTGACTCAAATCTATATCCTTTCCAGAAAATACTCTGTAGCCTAAAAGCATCATTTCTATATTTGTGTTGTAAATGGCAGGGCCAGATCTAGGGGATATGAGGGGGTGGGGCAGGTGCCGTGGGTAGCAGGCAAAGAGGGTGCAGTGGCAGGAGATGAGGGAGGGTCAATTGCCCACAAGAGATGGCTCATTCTGTACTGTACATGCCTGTTCCCCGATTAGGGTGCTGCTAGGATGTTGGGAAAGCTCAATTCCTGTGCTCTAGTGAGCTACTGCAAGCCCTGGAGCAGCCTGGAGTAAAATGGAGCAGCCTGCAAGGGAAGAGGATGGGTTGTTCTCTTGTCCTTGCTACCCCAACTTTAAAACTGGGAGCTGTGATATGCTTGGTTTTGCCAAAGACCATGAGTAGACCTCATCTGATAGGCTTGACCTTCCCCAAGGAGCCTGATTTTGCACCTTGGGAAAGGGTGGGGGGAAAGGAGGGCCTATTCATGTTATGTGCCATCAAGTCATTTCTGACTTATGAATCAATGATCTCCAAAACATCCTCTCATTAACAGCCTTGCTGAGGTCATACAAACTGAGGGCCTTGGCTTCTTTTATTGAGTCTGTCTCGTGCTTGGCCTTCCTCTTTTCCTATTATGTTCAATGTTTCCTATCATTTTTCCAGTGAATACCCTTACAATTTTTTGGTTGTGGTGGGTTTTCCGGGCTTTGTGGCCGTGGTCTGGTGGATCTTGTTCCTAACGTTTCGCCTGCATCTGTGGCTGGCATCTTCAGAGGTGTATCACAGAGGACATCTTCAGAGGTGTATCACAGAGGGAAGTTACAGTGTGGGGTAAGCACAGTGTGTAATTTTGGCATAAGCACAGTGTGTAACAGACTTCCCTCTGTGATACACCTCTGAAGATGCCAGCCACAGATGCAGGCGAAACGTTAGGAACAAGATTCATCAGACCACGGCCACATAGCCCGGAAAACCCACCACAACCAGTTGAATCTAGCCGTGAAAGCCTTCAACAATACACCCTTACAATTTAATAGTGTATGAAGGGGCAACTTTCATATAGGAAAGATGTGGGCGTGTGTGTGTGTGTGTGTGTGTGTGTGTGTGTGTGAGTGTGTGAGTGTGTGTGTGTGTGTGTGTGTGTGTGAGAGAGAGAGAGAGAGAGAGCTGGGATCTTTAAACCCTTGTCTCATCACAGATGCTTCTAAGTAAAATTAAAAGACAGTAATGTTTTGTAAATCTAAAAATGACTGAATGGCTAGGACACTGAAGCGGCAGCTAGAAACTCTATGGCTGAACACTGTCCAAGTGGAATGCTGTGAAATAGTTAAATGTGAGGGACTTTGGGAACACTAATAATATTTTGAGCCTGTGAAGAAGAAACAACAAGGTCAGGCAGCACCATTATTCATTTCAAACCTAAGAATCTGCAACACACCATAAGTTTGTATGTTAGGTATATGCTGCTAGGAATGGTGCTGATATAAAGTGTTACAGTGGAGACTGAGAGACAAGTCCCACATATCTGTATATTATTTTGAAATTGTACTACAGAGGAAACTGAGGTATAAATCCCACATAAATGTATAATGTGCTAAAATTTCAGAGGACTGTTTTGTGTATATAGTAGTAGAGTATTTTAAGTTTTTAAAACATATTCAGTCTTGTGACTGCTATCCATGTGGAGGTTGACAATCCTAGATACTAACCATGTTGTTATATGATGTTAGGACCTTCATGAAGTCTTCAAGACTAGTAGTATACATATTAGTGGATCCTTCTGCTACAAAGATACATATTTTCATTCTCAAGACTGACAAAGATTCAGAAAACTTTGCATTATCAATATTTATTTATGCAGTAAACCATTTACACCTCATGTATCTTCATGATTCAAGGCAACTTGCAATAATATTATTGGGGGCTGAGTGATGCTGAATCAGAGGAGAAACCTCAACATTATGCTCACTGTATAAAATTGTTTTTGGATTCAGTTATGCATTGTTAATACTTTCCCAAAACAGATTTGTGTAGGCATGCTTATTAATACTGAATAATTGTACCAAAGCTTGTAACAGCCTTCTTGATTAAATGACATTTGAAATACCTAGGTAAGTTTGACTGTGTCACCTACTTCACGTTGAGAAAAGTTATTTCAAGGATTGTGGTTAATGGGCCTTGATCTCCCACTGGAAAGGAATATTTGTCAGAGAACTTTCCCAAAAAGATTCACTTGAGTACCCAGAATCACATTGGATTAAAAGCCTGAGATTGTTATTGCAGTAAAATTTAACCCAGAGAAGAAGCCCCCAAGCCTAGGTTATGCAACTGCAAGACTGAAGATGGGGTTAAATTTGTTAAGGAATACAACGCTGCAGAGGCTAAATAATAGTGTTGCTGGTAATGTATCGGCACCCTTCACAGGTATTGTCCTCCACAAGTATTATCAGGGAACTGGCTATGCCAGAATCCTTCTGTCTGACAGAGAGACAGGCGGGCAGATAGTCAAAGCGATATTCAAACATATTACTACAGCCAGGAAAAATCATGTTTCTCTGAACATTATATTGATGACATTTCATTTCTTGTTTCTGTAAGGAGATGTAATAATGCTATTCAGTTGTTAGTGAAGGAGTCTCATTGGAGAACAGCTGTGAGGAGTTTTGTGGCCTATGGTCAAATCAGAGGCGATGGAGATGGGATCCACTAATCCCCACCCCCCCCAACCACACATGAAGTGTCAAAAGCAGTTTGTGGATACTAAAGATGTCAAGTGAGATCTGGCCTAGTTCCACAGGGCCTGTAAGACCTAGCTGTCTCTCCAGGTCTATGACTGAGGGCAGCGATGGTCTACATCTTTTGGTCGCCCTCCCTCCCTCCCTCTTCCCTCCTGCCCCTCTTTCTCTTCTCCTTCCCTGTTGTTCCTTCCCCTGTCCTTTTTTCCTGGACCCTATTGGATCTTTTACATCTTTGTCCCCCATTGTCCCTTAGGTTTTCCTGCTATTGCACCTTAGGACTAACCTCACCCACACTAAGGATCCATTTAAATTCTATGCAATGGCCCTTTCTGCACAAAGCAGTTACAATGTTTACAGAACATTTTCAAAACTATCTTTTCTGTGGATTTAGTCCACATTCTGACTTGTAAAACATTCTGCAAATGTTTTAGCTTATCAAAGTAAAACATTTCAGGTAGTTTGCACTGAAAATGTTTTCAATTTTTTTTAAACATGCATGTGTGGATTTGATACTTTGAAGGCTTGAAGGTTCAAAGACATGGCAATATTCCTGTGATCTGATTGGATATCAGTGTTGCTGCCTTTTCTCCTTAGACTCTATTGGTCAGCTTTCTGTTTCTGGAGTCATTTTAGCTTCTGATCTCTGCTTTGGGGTAAGCACAGATCTTTGCAGAGAGTGAATGATTATTTTAGTGCCATTTAAAATTACCTTGGAGTTTTAATATTAATTATTGCTGGTAAATATATATTTATATTTGTTTTTTGTTCTATTGATACATGATGTAAATTATGTTATTATTAGCCCAGAACCCCACATGCTGGGAAAGGGTAGGGTAAAAAAATTACAGAATACACACACAAACACACTCCTATTTGCATTTCTGTTCCAGCTGTTTAAGCTCCTGGAATGATTTATCTGATCCAAAAGAATATATCTGGATACTGAGCCACACAGTTTCACAGAATGCTAGTAATTCACAGACCTTTAGAAATGATTGTCTCTACTGATTTGGCAGTCTATAAGAAATATCACACCCTTGTTGGGTTATATAAATTAAAAACTAGCGTGTGAGGAAAGCAGAGCTGTTCTCACAACATTTCCTTACTTTATCTCGTATTTGTTTGTTTTCCAAATACCCTTTTTTTTAAAAAAAGGAACAAAGGACCAGTCATGAAAAAGCCAAGAGACACAATGCTAAGAGTCACATTTAAATAACTCTAATGACTTAAGTTTGGGTTGGACTTCCTTCCTGACTTAACAAAAGCCAGGAAATTCAAAGTTAACTTAATGAATCTCAAATAGTTGGCCTTAAAAAAATTAAATAGGAACTTTGTTGTGGTGTGCAAAGCAGATAATTGGTTGTTTATTTAGAGTATGTGGATCCAGAGATATTCTTTAGGGTACCTACTGATTCAATTCAGGTGCCAGAAAATGTGCACACAGGGTTTTCATGGTAAAAGATATTCAGAGGTGGTTTGTTATTGCCGGCTTTTGCATAGCAATCCTGGACTTCCTTGGTGGTCTCCCATATCAAGTGCCAGGGTCAGCCCTGCTTAGCTTCTGAGATCTGATTAGATTGAGCTAACCTGAACCATCCAGGTCAGGGCAAATCAGAATTTGGCAAATCAGGACTTGCTCTATTTTTTTCTTCTACAACTTAAGCTTGACTTTCTCCCACCTTCACAATCTATTTGACTGAGAGGCACTGACCAGTTAATTGAATGCTGAGTCTTTCTGAGCCAGGCAGTCAGTTTCCCTTTTTTTTTACTGTTAAAGCACTACATCTACATATTGGACTTGAGTCTTACTTATTTGTATATATTCACTTGTGCAAATTCCCCCCTCTACCCCACAGAAAAGCAGAATCGATCAGTGAAAAACTGCTTTGGGGAAGAACTGGAAGATGGGGTAGCGTAGCAAAGTCAGAGCTCAGCTGACTTCTTCTGTCGAAAAAAAAAACCAATTTCCCCTGATTTTGATCTGGAATAATATTGTAAAAGAACTATGAGTCTTCTGCAACAGTGGGCTCAGTGCTCAAATTATGTACAGCATCAGCAATGTACACCCTTACATTCCTCGGCATTTCATATTGCTTTAAAAAGACAGCGGGCCGAGGAATGGTTACGTTGTTCTTACTCAGTATATTATTAACTAGCTCATGGTGACATGAGAAACACATGAGGATAATGCTTCGTCAGACTCACAGGGAAGGAGACTCATTTCCCAGCCACCTCACCATGATTTCATAGTCAGATTTATTATGTTTTTAATATATTGGGTCTCTTTATGGATAAATATATAGTGGAGTGGGAGAAAGGTCCACTATTTCCCTTGCTTTTTTATATGTTAAGAGAAAAGAGGCTACAAAGCCAGTCTGGCATTCATCTGGATGTGTAATAATTAACTACTCGTGGAAAATGGGTACAAAGGCCAAAATCAATGGTGATTTACTTAGCAAACTAGTGACGTTAAGAGATAACCTCTCTGGTCTGACATCACTTTGCCTCTATGGACTTTATTCCTTCCACGGATAGGCCTTTATGTTCCAAAGCGTTTGGCTGCTGAAAAAAGTACACAGGTTCACATTTGGAACTCTTCACAGATAATGCAGCTCCACAGACATCAAAATTTAAATTTATCCTGAAACTGGCAGCCATCCACAAAGGCACGGGACATCAGCAACTACAATGTCTGTCCTACTCTTCCTTCTCTGGAATTAGGGTTTACAAGATAAAAGAATATATGGAAATCTGAAGACAACTCAGATTAATGTATTTAGGATGTGTGGCACTTCAGAAAACACATTTTGGAAGCAGAACACTGCTTCTGTTTTTGAAAACCATGGCTCTGGGTCCACTTTATTCACTAGTTCTTTTCCAACTGAGAGCTTAGAGGGCTGGGAACAGACAGGTCATGAATGACTGACAAGTTGAGGTAGATAGGAAGACTGTCCTTTTATTTTACTGTGGCTTCCATGACTAGACTTGTCAATTCCAGGTTGGGATTTCCTGGAGACTTAGATGATAGATTTTGGGAAGGGTGAGATTTGAAGAGGGGAGGGAGCTTAGCAGGGAGATGATGCTATAGAACCCATCCTCCAAAGCAACTGTTTTCTGCAAGGGAACTGATCTCTAGAGACCAGTAACAATTAATTCTAGGAGATCTCCAGACCCAACCTAGAGGTTGGCAACCCTACTGTTAGCAGTCACAGTGATTTAATCAGCACACCCAGCAGATCATTGCTCACTATATCTGCTCACCTTCAATCAACTGGCACGTAGGAAACAGTCCAGGCACTCTCTCGGGAAAGTACCCTATCAGTTGAATGGGTAACAAACCATTAAGCCTCTTCTACCCTTTGTGAAAATCCTGGAAGAACAATCCAATCTTTATTTTTTGGCTATTCTATGGACCAAGCAAGGAAAAGGTAAAAGCACCTCCTGAAGCACAATCAGTTCCAAAAGCTCCAGAACCAAAAGAGTACCTGGCGAAATGCTGAGCCCTTGTCCACAAGTCTGAACTTCACCTTAGCTTTGGAGACATTTCTTGAACAATGTCTTTTGAGCCATTGTGATGAAGAAGAAGAATTCTCAGTAGAAAGAATGAAGGATAAGTAAACTGAGGCACAAAGTTAAACTGAACTTCTCAGTTCAGCAGCAAGAAGAACTAAGGGGAAAGGGGGCCCTCTCCTTTTAGGCACACTCCGATGTGGCAGAAAAAGCTATACATGCGCACTGGGGTGAAGTGTCCCCTCCCTGTCCTAGAAGCTGGAAAATTCTGTCTACAGACAATCATGCGCAGTCCCAAACTGGGACTGCACAGAAAACGGAAGACAAGCAGCTAATTCTCCGTTCTTTGGAACCATAACCTACAACCTACAGGTCTTCCTACAATAAAGGTTTTGAATCCCATAGAACCCCGAGCAGACAACAGGAGAAGAAAATAGTCAGGGGTACAAAGAAGACACTGTACTCCAATTCCAACTATATGTCCATTCTATGGACCAATGGCCAAAAGAAAGTATGTATGTAGAATGTATAAGTAACAGCCTCCTCCTCCTCCTCCTCCTCCTCCTCCGCAGACAATTTTTGAGTTCTACTTTATGGTCAAGGAATATACATAGATAGTGTTAATGGCACTTCACTCATCTGGTTTGTATTTGTGTTTGTGCTGGTGGTGTGCCACAGCAGTTACATCAGTGCAGAAGTGATATTCTGCCATTGTAAATCCACTATGGCTGATATCTTTGGGGCAGTTGAAGAAAATGTAATAGTAATGCTGCTCTCATCCATCATGCATAATTCAAAGAAAGGATTTTTCTGTTAAGCACCTATCTGTTGCAGAACAACGTACATGAATGTACATATGCATACATTTACATATGTGGTTTGTACACATTCCCAAAAATCCCAATCAAGTGCTACTATCTTTAGAATCTGTTAAGTTCTATCATTGCATATTTCATTTCAGCATAGACTTTTAAAAATGGAGTGCACTTCTCTTTTGCAAAGTCATGCTTTAGCACAGTGATGGCGAACCTATGGCACGGGTGCCAGAGGTGGCACTTGGAGCTCTCTCTGTGGGCACACACACACAGAGTTCATCATGTGGGGGTGGAAAATCACCCCCCCCACACACACACACACACATCTAGGCTGGCCTGGGCCACTGAGCACGACGTGCGTGCACCGCGGTGAGCAGGGAGGACTCGGCTGGCAGGCCTGGTACTTGTGCTTCGGGTGGCTGCTGCCCGAGGGGGGGGGGGCGCAGAGGAGGCAGAGCAGAGGTGGGATGCAGCCTATTCGCACCTATTCGGTAGAACCGGTTATTAAAATTTTCTCAGTTCGGAGAACCGGTTGTTAATGATTAACTCCAATAGGGACAAAAGGGGTAATCACTGTCCCTGGGTACAGCAAATCTCATCAAGTGGGAAATGCAAAATTGCCCCCTAGAGCCCCCTGTGGCCCCCTTCCCCCATGACACCCCTACCCCCCACCCCAAGGTGCCCACCCCCATACATTTACCTTCATTTCAGAGCGAGATGGGAATTGGCAGACAATCCCTAACTTGTCTCTTTTCTGCAGCCGATAGCTTTTGCCCTTAACAAAAATGGCTACAGTAAAAGGGAACTATACCTGGGGCGCATGTGCCCTGCGTCCTTGTCACAGCCCCGCCCAGGAATGCCCCGCCCACCAAATGCCTGGGCACACCCCTGTCGTGCCCCGCCCAGCCCCATTGGCACTACGCCACTGTTTGAATCCCACCACCATTGGAACCTGTTATTAAAATTTTTGGATCCCACCACTGAGGCAGAGATACTAGAGAGGCACAGAGCGGTGCGCGCAGGACTTACTAGAGGCTAGAGCAGGCTGGCCCCTGCTCAAGCGGATGGGGCGGAGGAAGAGGGAGCCAACCGTTTTTTTCTAAACTAAAACCTCAGCATTCAGGTTAAATTGCCGGGTTGGCACTTTGCGAAAAATAAATGGGGTTTGAATTGCAATTTGGGCACTCGGTCTCAAAAAGGTTCGCCATCACTGCTTTAGCAGGAGGGAAATAAATTTGAATATAAAATAAGTGATGCTTCTTGTAACAAGGAAGCATTAGGAACACTGAGAGTTGTGCTTACACTGTGCAGAAATATGAGACAGGATCTTTAGTGTTAGTCACCTGACTTAAGATCCTCTGGGTGCAGTTCTTGTATTTGAATTCTTAAGCTGTGAGTAGCCCATAGACATACACCTTCTGTGCTGTGAAGGATTCTCTTCAGGGTATCAAAACCCGTAATTGTTCTTTGAACTTTCTCCTTTTTAAAAATTATAATGTAATTATGAAACATATAACTGCAACTGCCCTAAGCAGTGAAGAGAGTTGGATTCGATAACAGTGTCAGAAGAGATTAAATCATTATTGCCAACTTTTAAAATTGTATGTGATTCTTCAACTCAGAGATAACCTTTAGGACATGAATGTATATTTCATGCCACTTCTGATTTGCACTGTTGAGTCTAACAAAACCTAATTTCTGGAGGATAAAAGTAACAGTATGAGAGCAATGTTGATGGTAAACTGCTATTGTTTTGTGCTTAATATTCTTTTATAATGGATAAAGGACTAGAAAAGTGACCAACAGGTGCCATCATAAGTGACACTAAAAACAGCTTTGAACTCTTCTTTTAATGTCTTGAACTTTTAATGTTGAGATGATTTAATGTTTTTATTTCACTGCCTTGGGATTCCTATTTGGGTAGGAAGGCAGTACTAAAGAATTTTTTTTAAAAAAATAACAAATCTGTATTTTACGTGAACGATTCACTTTTTCACAGAACTGAACAGACATGTTCTTATAGTAGCACGATTTGGAAATGCCTCCTACTGTCTGTTTAAAAAGAGATCTCTTGGTGCCACAAAACTTAAGAATACTTATTCATTTTCTCTGTGAAGTAAGTACACTAACATGCTCCCTATAATACATGACTGTCTCATGTGACTGTGTGAGGTGATGCTTGTGTCTCATAAAAGGCTATCGAAAATATAGCATTAGTCATAAAAAGGGAACAGTACTTGGCTGTTCTGAATCTGAAAGTCCTCAGGCTGTGGAAAGTCAAACCTTGTAAGTTCCAGAAGTACATCACAGTGTATACAGATTGATTCATGTCGTGTTAAGCTTTCAGTAGTGAACTAAGGTCATATAACAACTCCAACATGTTGAGACTTGTCACTATTCTTTGCTCATGTAGCAGTGTGTTTGGCCCTGTCCTCCCAGCACTCTTTCAACACTGCCATGTCACTTTGGGATTATTCACACATTACTTTTTGGTTTGTGGGGTTTTTTGCTTTTCAGTAGTGCAAGTATCCAGTTGCATCTGATCTCTAATTTAACATGCTCATGCTTTACAAAACTCAATGGTTTCTCGCTATTGTAGGTGGTTTGGACATCATGACCAGCTACCATAATTGTATATATTCCCTCTCAAGTCAACTTTATCTCTATTGTGAATATAATGTACAAGTGAGTTCTCACATTGTACAAAAAGCCCAACAAATTATTATTTAAATACATCCCAAAGAAGTCACCATTCTATAGAATCTTTTCATCACAACATTTTCCAAACGTTCATTTCATCTGTTTTTCTCCAGCTCTTTGACAAACCATTTCCCAATGGGAATGAATAAATGATGAAATCATAAGCAAGATCTGGCTGAACAGAAGTTGATTAAAGATTGCCCTTTCCTAGCAGGGTTTGGCCAGACATATTCCAACCCTTACGTGGATTCTGGAATTAGATGTGAAACATTATTTCATCTCCCAATTTGTAGGGCACATCAAGGCCAGTTTAGAGTAGGATGGAACTTTATTCCGTAGAGTAGGATGGAACTTTATTCCAAGAGTGTTTCCTTAAGAGAAGGTGTCAAAACAATTTGTCCAGAGACATAGACAGGCACAAAACTGGACTGGGGCTAAAGCCATCATGTACAGCTGGAACGTGAGGGTCCACCAGATGAAAAAAGAGGATTTTGTCTTCAGACTTTAGTGGGCAATGTGTATTAGGCTTCACTCTAAATAATCAAGATGCCCAAACATCAACTGTAAGAGGACATATCTGTTGCAACCAAGACAAAATGATGACAACCATTTGCAGCAGATCACTGACCGTGCTGTTTCAACTATCCCAGTCATGCACTTATGGAAAGAGCTTCTTGGTATACTATAGACAAGAGGAAACTGATATGATGTCTTTGCTATGGGCTTTTGACTAGATCTAACTTCATGGATCTTGAATTATGTTATTTGGAAGATGTTCTGAAAGTCTTTTAGTGGGGCAGAAAATCAGACTTGTGAGAGGACACTGCCTACTGGCTGTATCAAATGGTTACACATTAGATTTCAGATTAGATTTGTTGGCAGGATTTTAGTAGAAAGATTTATGAAATCAAAATAGAGATTTGTAAAATTATGAATGATACAAATATGATACTCCTATTCATGATACTCCTATTCAGGTTCACTCAAACAAAAAAGAACTTCATGTATAACAGCGGTGATTTCAAACTTCTGCCCTATGGAGAGTCCTTTCTACACTGTGTCAGCTGTGAAATTCTTGCACAATGCACGTGATTCTATTTCATACGTTCAATCTATGCAGACTGCTTCATCTATATGTTGGGTTATCCTACTACATGAACTGAAACTGTACCCAACAGCATACCCAGCACCTGATTGCTTCTATGCTTTGCAGTAAAAGGACAGTACAGATGGGTAAACCAGCTTCTAGGAAAGCCATTTCAAATATTCGCACCTGAAGAGCTTTCAAAGAACACTGAGTGTTTCCCCCGAACACATTTTGAAACCTTTCATGAAGGTAGTTAATTAGATTTATTATAAACCCCTGGCTTTAAATAGTTACGCTAGAGCTGGCCTTGAATAACACAGAATCTCATTCCAGAGCTTAAAGTATGAATTTCAAACCATGGCTTTTAAAAAATCTCTAGATAAAAGGTAAAATAAATTGAGAACTAGACTTATCATATGAAATTGATTCAACAACAACAGGAACAACAAGGGGCATAGAATATGTTGTCATCTTCCTCCCTTCCCCACTTTCTTCTCATGTGTTATTTTATGCACCAAACAGATTTCACACCTAGCCTATAAAAGACAGAAGTATTTCCCACGTTATTTGTCACAAAGTTATGAATAAGAGTATCACACGTCAGCCTTAGAGTGACTCTTCAGCTGATTTGTGTGCACGTGTAAAAACTATTTTTGTCTTAAATGCTAATTTATCATAAAATGGTCAGAACATCAAACAAGAGAATTGTTCAAAGGTGGTAAATGTTGTGATTTCATTTTTGTTTCTGATCTGTTCGTTCTGTTCCTGTCCTGTTTCTATCACTACGCTATCTTACACCATGATGACCAGTTTCCTGCCCTCTGAGCTGAATAGTTTTTTTTAACAAAATGAAAAGGAGGAAGAAGTGAACATTTACGAAAGGCCTGAGCAGACTCTGAAACTGTAAATACGAGAGGTGCATGAATCATCCCCGTTCAGAAATGACGAGGGAGGACGAAAAAGACAGCCGTTTGGGAGACAAAAGCTTTGTTCTACCCATCTGAATGAGCTCTCTGGACCTAGAGTGAATCACCCAAATATTTCAATCATGTTACCAGCAAAAAAAGAAAAGAAAATAAACAAAAAATGCAGAAAAGTCCCAAGCTAAGGCAAATCTTGATATTAAGAAATGAACGTGGTAGAAGATAACAATGACAATTTTCCGAAACAGAATGTACAAACTGATTAGCACATGTACCAGGTAGGAAGACATGCATCTGTAATAATTCTGACAACAATACAGTAGTGCGGAAAATATGGGTATAATTTCTGTCATATAGCTTCTAGAATAACAAGATATTTCAAGATACAGATTTTGAAAGACATTGCAAATATGCACACGTGTGTGTGTCATACACACACATTTATATAAAATATAAATTTTAATGTAGAAATGGCGGGATTTAATTAATCGTCTTTCCAATGAAAGTTGGGCAAATAAAACATTAAAACTGCAATACTGAATCTTTACATCAAGCCTTTAATTTCATATGTTAACCAAGCAGAAGACTCCTCCTCCTCCTCCTTCATGTCTAGTGGCTTCTTAACATTGTTTCATGGCAAAGAAAACCCACTCCCCAAAGAATATTCCTATAATTAAAAAGACCTTATTCATAATATGCTGACTTCATGCTGCTTTTGCATGGTATCAAATACTATACTCTGTCTTACAGAAAGATGCAGTCAGTAGCTGTGTGGCAGATGTTCCTGCTTCTGCAGCAGAAAATAGTCCTGAAGGACTATGAGCAGGCCTGTGAGTGAGCAAGTGAGCACACAGTGAGTTGGCAGGGCTGGCAGGCCTGGCTTGGCAATTTGGGTGGTGGGGAAGGAACCGGGAGACTGTTGTGGCAGTTGTGTGGTGTCTTGCCCTCATGTGTACCCAGCCTGGTGTTTGTGATTATGGGGCGGGGCGGCGACTTTAGACACACACCAAGCCAGGCTAGCCTTTGATTAGTGCTGTAGAGGCTTGGAAGAAAGTACTTGTGTCTTTCACTATGTGAGGAGAGCCCCGCTGAGCCTGTTCTCCAATGTACAATACGTGCAAAGAGGAAAAAGTGTAAGAGTGCAAAGGAGAATGTGAGCCATGGGCACCAGGGCTCCTGCAGTGGGAAAATAATTTTGTATTGACTAACGGGGGGGGCGGGGGGGGGATTCCATCAGTCTGGAGAACAAACTGCCTGAGCATGGGAAGCAGCTTTGCTTTCTCGCCATGGAGGTTTCAGACAGGTGACTGCGAGCCAGCATCACAGTTGCCTCCTGGCATGGGAGTGAACAAAGTGGCCCAGGCAGGTTTCAAGTGTGTCTTCTTTGCAGGGCTCTGTTTTTTAATTTGATTTTCGAGCAAGGGCAGCAGGGGGGGAATCTACTGCAGTTGAAAGATTGGGCAAGAAAATGGATCCAGAGTCTCAGTTGTGCTTCCTAATGCCGTGTGTCTGTGTACTGTGTTGTGGTTGGTGGCATACACATGCAATGATGTCCCAGCTAGAGCATTTGAGGTGACTGTTTGCATTCAGATGCCCCAACTTGGTGAGGTCCAGGAAGTGGCAGCAGTTAAATTAAAAAATCTCCTGAAATCTTTTGGTGAGACAAAAGTATAGCCATGCCCAAAGATAAGCATGCCCAATTATACATTGATTCATATTAACCAAGGGGACGTTAATCGGAAGGTTCATTAGCAGAGTTTCCCAACCTTTTCAACGTCACGGTACCCTTAATCTCACTCTTCATATCTCACGGTACCCCTACCATCCCCCACCTTCCTCTCCCAATGCCCCTTCTTGCCATCCCCCAATCTTCCCCTCCCAGGGTGAAGGGAAGCACTGGGCGGGGCGGGGGGGGGATGGTTGCTGACCTTGCGGCAGGCCTTGCCCCCCTAGGCCAGCTTCATGTCCTTGCTGGCACCGGCGGGAGACACCACAAAAGTGAGGGGGGGGGGGCAATAGTGTTGCCACGGTACCCCTGGGACATGCTCACGGCACCCCAGGGTACCACGGAACCCTGGTTGGGAATTGCTGGGCTAGAGGCTAGGACACACTCAGGTATAGGAGCCATTTATAAGAATTGGTATCTCCACATGGGGCGTGAATCCTACCCATGAGTTTATGGAATGAGTTGGCAGAGTTGATCTTTCCTCGCCTCCCTCTTCTCCAAGAAGTTAGTAGTTTGTCATGAAATTCCTCTCTGAGAAAGGTTGCCAACACTGAGGTGGGGTAGTGGAAATCTCCCATATGGGAGATAATCCACAGCAAGGTGAAGTCACCTACAGTGATTGGAATTCAAAATTTTATAAAGAAACCTAATTATGAGTGTCAGAATAACAAAACTAAACTAAGAACCTTTAGTTCATCGTACACACAAGAAGACCTAGAATCAAGCTTGTTCCATTTTATTAACTGAAACATGTTAGTAACAAAAGCTTATCCCATTGATTCCTTCCCTTTCATGGTCAACTCATTTGAGCAGAGGTCTCAAGTCAGGCTACACTAAACTATTTTTGTTTTGTAAATTATTATTACTTATTATTTATTATTATCATTTCTATATATTTTAAATTCTACTTTGTTTCTAAATTTGAGATTGCCCTGTACATATATTTACCTTTTCCTTCCATATAATCACCACCTAGTGTCTCATTTATTTCATGTGACTGATGGAGCAATTCTATGCAGAATTATTTCAGTCTAAACTCATACAGAATGAGTCAGAGAGTGTAATAGATGGGTGGAAATTTTCCGCCCAGCTAACAAGAGGAACAGCCATGGGGGGTCAAGAAGCTGGTGCTTTGTTTTCAGCTTACCGGATAATGCTGCTTGGAGGAACCCAACTGGAGAACCTATGAGTCATTTTTGTTACTTTTATCTCCTGCTGATCTATGCTTGTTTCAAAATCCCCCTTGCTCCCCCATGTCCATTCTTTCATTCACTATACGTAGTTGAAAAGGGAAGAAAAGGCAAAAACACAACTGCCTCTCCGGCACAGCATGATAGCTCATTTGCAGCAGCAGGATTACAGTTTCAGAGGGTAGCCATGTTGAGCTGCAATAGGACGCTTAAATTTGTCCAGCAGTACCTAAGCGGCCAACAACATTCTCAGGATATAAGCTTTCAAGAGTCAGTTCTCTTCGTCAGACACAGCAGAGTAAAAATGTAGATCTCTACTATGTCTGACAAAGAGAGTTGACTTTCAGAAGCAAGATTACATAATCCCTTGCCTTCTTTGCCCCATTCTAGCCCATAACCAATCCTCAGCTCCATAGTAGTTTGCCTAGCCAGTGAAGGGAAATAGCATGTGATGTATGTATCTGACCTCCTCAGAGAGACAGGCCCCAATTAGTTGTTCTATCCCATCCACAATCTCACTGGCAGTAGCTGCCCTGATTGTTGCGTCTGTGTAATATTAAAAATTATGACATTATCACAGATGTTATTTAAGAAGGGCCTAAGAGAAAGGGAAATCTTCCCTGGTGGTTTTGCTCACAAATGATAATACCCTCAGGACTCAGATTCTTCTACATAACAAAAGACTACCTGTGAACATGACAATACTGTAATTATAGGGTGTATAAAAGTAATTACAGCAGATACTCTTGAAATCCACTGCTTTTTTTGCAATTTAATTTTGAATTAAACAGATCTCTGAACCTTGTTGAAAATCTCTCCTCTGTCTACCAAAATCTGGTATGTCACCCTTAGACATGCCATCTTTCAGCTAGATATGCCAGTATGAATAATTATAATTACTATATAATATTAATAAAATCAGCTATACCAAGGCACTACTTCAGATTCCCCTGCCTTCTCATATTAGGTTGGTAGCAACCAAGGGCCTTTTTGGCCATGGCGCCAAACTGTGGAACTCCCTCCCCAGAGATATTTGTCTGTCCCCTTCTGTCACTGTTCTTTTCCAGTGGGACCAGACTTGTTTTTTTCATCTGGCATTCCTTCAATGATCCACGCTTCCTGCTTATGTTTTAATTACTGTTTTATGTGTTATTAGTATGTATTTTTATTTTGGTTTTAATTGCTTTTATGATATTTTTATAATGTTAGGTCTTAACTTTTAACCCCATTGGTGACCTTCATTCAGCAGAAAGGCAACACATAAAATTTGCAAATAAATATAATAAAAATATGAAACAAATACAAAGGAAGTATGGGTAAAATGGAGAGGATAGAATTTGTTTAGAAACTGATGCTGGTTGAATTTCAATGACATTTCAGATCTTTTCAGTTATTTTAGCAGTTCTGTTCAAAATAATTTCACAGCTATGGAACAGCTTTTATGCTAAGCAAGACTAAAATATTTACAGTCTTCAAGCTTGAAGGAAAAATGCGAACACAAGAAGATATTGATAACAAAAATATACTACAAATTTAATTGCAGAAGAAAGCAAGGGGGGAAACAGGAATGCACTTATCTAAATTTCCTGAAACTGTTGGAACATAATGTCATTTATAAAGAATGTCTGCCCATCCCCAAGATCCAGAAAGTTTCTATTAGTGGTCAGGAGACCACCAAGGCTAAAAATATTTCAGATATGTTTAAAAAACAAAGCTGCATTTAATTTTCTATTTTTCTTATTTTTTTAAAAAAGTATTTATAGTGTCTAATCTTATTAAAATCTTTTGTGTGCAAGTTGGTTGGATTCCATCCCACATACTACTAGGATAATGTAGTTTTATATAACTATGTAGTTACAGCCTTTCTTCCCAGTGATTTCAAGATTTTTTTTTGCCACTGGCAAAAATATTATATTATAGTGGAACCTCGGTTTTCGTCGGTGATCCGTTCAGAAACACCCAACAAAAACTGAAACCGACAAAAACCAAGGTATGCCATTTTGCCAGCGCAAGCTATCAAGCGCATAAAAGCATGCGTACAGCAAAGTTCCACTGTTTAGCATGAGGCAATTTAACAATAAATAACACACAGTTAAAAGTTGCAAAGAAGTCACTCTCGAGAATTTCATCAGCATGCCAACGAAATCCGAGGTGACCGACAAAAACCGAGGCAATACAATGGCTGGCAACAATCAACAATAACCGAAACTGACAAAATCCGAGGTTGTTGTAAACCAAGGTTTCACTGTATTTTAGTGAGATGTGAGTCTAGCAGCCCCTGAGAGAGCATCAGTATAAATACCTAAAAAATCTTGTTGATCTCTAAGGTTCTATTAGTGTTGAATGTGGGCATTCTGCTGCAGACCAACAAGGCTACCCACCACAACTATATTATTTTATGTATTACAAATATGCGTACCGTGCTTTTCTGTGAAACCTGCCTTTGTATAGGCAGAAGAGAGAATGTATGAGCATCACAGATATCAGATAAACAGAATTAATGGATCAAAACTATATTAAATGTCTGACCAGATCTGTAGTTAGTAATTCTAGAGGAACTATTGTCAGAAAACGGCCCAGGCTGAACGCATGCAGGTGGGTGAAATTCTCATCAATGGAACACAAACAGCAATGTTAGACAAGGCATCAGCTGTATGTTGCACATATACTGGAGACTCTTATCATGGCACAAAGGCATTGGGTATTATCCCAAAGAGACCAATTATGTTTATCCCCAAATGTGAAACAATAGATCATTTTATAGGGAAGCCTCAGTTTGGCCCCTTCCGCACAGCAAATGTAAAGTGGGTTGCAGTCAGGATAAAGAAACCCATTTTCCTATTTTTGCATTCACATGCATCTGTGAGGGCAAAGGAGGCCACAGAAGCAATCTGGGTTACTGTTGCACCTTTGCAAGGAGACATGTCTATTTTTTTAATGACTTGCCATGCATGCGTAGCTACACAGGCATGCACAAATGAACCCCCACAGCCATGCCGATCTCCCACAATATGACCATCTGCATTTGAGTAGCTACATAGATATAAGCCATGAAATTTTTAAAAAGGAAAATGGAGGAGAATAAAGTGCCTCCTGCTTGGCCATTTGTTCACAAATGGTTGCAACCCCAAGATTTTTGGAAAGACTAGTTTATTCAGCAATTAAAAAAAAACCAGGTTGGGGGAAATAACATGGAGCAGTCTCGTTTTGGGGCGGGATCTGTGCAAACTCCTCTCCCAAAATGTTTTTTTTATCATCTTACACCCATGTCTATTGGCCCGTGTAGAAGAGGCCTTTGGTCGTCAAAGCCAGTGGGATAACAGCTGACTACTAGGAGGGGTTAAGGAATAAAAGAAATCCTGTGCTATTCATTAGAAATTACTTAAGAGCTGCATGACATAATTAAAAGCCGCATGGCATAAAAAATGGTTAAAAGCAGAAGACTCTAATCTAGAGAACCGTATCAGGAGCTTCTTCCTAAAGTTATAGAGAGAGGAGAAGTTTTCAACCAACATTTACTGGCAACAATTAGAGGAGAAGGGTCTTAAAGGGCATGAGGTTGTTTTGGCCCATGACTTTTTCTACCTGGTATCTATCTTTGATACCATGCTGAGGAATCCCATGGTTCAGTGACCACATTTTTCTGTTCTGCTCTGTTGGCCTTTAGGTAAGGTGACCAGATTGTCACCTTTGTAAACCGGGACCCGGGCGGGTGGGTAGGTAAGCGGCCGCGCACGCGCACATCAGCCGCAGGAGCGCACTGTCTTCTGGGGTGCTCCCGTTTCCTGCCCTGTCACAGGGCGGGAAACGGGAGCGCCCCGGAAGGCAGTGCGCTCCTGCGGCCGCGTGTGTGGGAGGCTGCCGCACTACCTTCTGGCCCCAGCCTTCCAAAAATCGGGACGGTTCAAAAAACAGCCTTCCAAAAATCGGGACGGTTCAAAAAACCCGTGGGACGCAGGACAAATTGTTTTAAGGCGGGACTGTCCTGCCAAAAGCGGGACGTCTGGTCACCATACCTTTAGGGGTTATGCATGTAAGTATGCACAGCCTAACACCTGATTTGTTGTTACAGGAGGCAGTGGTGGGATTCAAATAATTTAACAACTGGTTCCGGTGGTGGGAGTCAAATAATTTAACAACTGGTTGTTTACAAGCACCATTTTCACAACCAGTTCTGCTGAAGTGGTGCGAGCCTGATGAATCGCACCATTGGGAGTAAGTCATCAGATTAATTTTGGCAATGATTTTTTCCCTAATGGGACTGTAGGCTTCAATGCACCAGGTGTTTTGAGAGGATCTCGTTCATCAACATTTACCTAAAAAAAGAAACAACATTAGTTTGACTTCTGTTCACTCTTTGACCTTTCTTGCTGTGGAGGATCCAACAACAAGCTTCCAACGGTTTTGTCAGAAGTACCTGAGGCTTTCAGATTAAAGGGTGGAGCAGACATCTGGGTTATGTGTGTTAACTCCACCCCATGACCCACAACTCTCCCATCCATCTCTGAATCGAGAATAAGCCACAAAAAGTTCCAGGGAGGGACTCACTTGGGGTAGGAAATTATTAAATGAGGCGAACAGCTGAGGCAGCAGCCCACACAGGAACACATTTGAGGATGACTTCACCAACAACCATATGGAAAGCTGTGTGGAATTCTTGTGGGGAGTAAAATATCAGCCTGTAGAAGAAACATTTTCATTTCCTTCCCAGGCCTTACATGGTTAGGTTGCCATCTGGATCCATCAATTAAACCTTTGTTTTCCATGCTTAGGGCAAAATTATAGCATGAAACTTGGCACCTACAGCAAAAGATGATGCAAAACAGAGCTGCTTTGGTAAGAACTCGGAAACACCCGAAAGCCCTTTCTATGTCCAAGGTGAGGAAAACCTAACCTGAGAAGGAAGAAGTGACAAAGCATTCTTGTTACCTGCCTTGTGTGGCCTAGCGTTTAATAAGACTACCTGCCTTAACACCTACTAGACTCTGTGTGTGTGTGTGTGTGTGTGTGTGTGTGTGTGTGTGTGAGAGAGAGAGAGAGAGAGAGAGAGAGAGAGAGAGAGAGAGAGAGAGAGAGAGAGCTTCCTGCAGGGCGGGCGAAGATGGGGACGGCGGCTCGGCCTGGCCGGCCGCCGGGACAGTGCCCGCCCCACAACCAGCGGGGCGGGCAGGAGGTAAAGCCCACGGCATGGCCTGGCCGGCCACGGGCAAGAGATGCGCCCGCCCTGCTTCCTGCAGGGCGGGCGAAGATGGGGACGGTGGCTCGGCCTGGCCGGCCGCCGGGAGAGCACCCGCCCCGCAAGCAGTGGGGCGGGCAGGAGGTAAAGCCCACGGCACGGCCTGGCCGGCCACGGGCGAGAGATGCGCCCGCCCTGCTTCCTGCAGGGCGGCTGGCGATGGGGATCGGTGGCTCGATTCGGCCGTCAGCCTGGAGAGCTCCCACAACCAGCGGGGCGGGCAGGAGGTAAAGCCCACGGCATGGCCTGGCCGGCCACGGGCAAGAGATGCGCCCGCCCTGCTTCCTGCAGGGCGGGCGAAGATGGGGACGGCGGCTCGGCCTGGTTTCTATGGGCAAATCTTTCTACCCTGGTGGCATGGGGATGGAGAGTGCAGAATTTGGCCAGTGTTTGGTTTCTGTGGGCAAATCTTTCTACCCTGGTGGCATGGGAATGGAGAGTGCAGAATTTGGCCAGTGTTTGGTTTCTGTGGGCAAATCTTTCTACCCTGGTGGCATGGGAATGGAGAGTGCAGAATTTGGCCAGTGTTTGGTTTCTGTGGGCAAATCTTCCTATCCTGGTGGCATGGGAATGGAGAGTGCAGAATTTGGCCAGTGTTTGGTTTCTGTGGGCAAATCTTTCTACCCTGGTGGCATGGGAATGGAGAGTGCAGAATTTGGCCAGTGTTTGTTTTCTGTGGGCAAATCTTTCTACCCTGGTGGCATGGGGATGGGGAGAGGAGTTTTTGCTCAGTGCTTGGCTCCGTTTTGCAAAACTGTCTACCCAGGTGGCATTGGGGTGGAGTGGGGAGATTTTGCCCAGTGCCCCTGCTGCAGTACCGCCCACCCTGCTCTGGAAATCCCTTCGCCCAGAACGCCCAGACCATGCCCTCGCCATGTTGTGCCCCACCCTGCTCCGTTTGGCACTACGCGACTGTTTGAATCCCACCACCATCGGAACCTGTTGTTAAAATTTTTGAATCCCACCACTGGATATAGCCCCATTGTGCTGCCATGAGCCTGGAAGTAAGTGTTCCATGTGTAATGGGTCATTTAAAATGTTTTGAGGCTGCAAATGAAACGTTTTGGGGTAAAAACCATGTGGAACTCTATGAAGAAAATGTTTTATTTCTTGCCTCAAATGTTTTAAAAGGCTTATGTGGAAAGGGCCTATGTTTGCCAGACTGCAGAAATAAGTTCCTCTTGAGAAAAAGGCAACTCCGGAGAGCAGGTTCTATGGCATCCCTAAGCACAAAACACATTGTCCCATTCTCCTACATTCTTTGATATCATAATCTGTGAAATGTTATGCTGGTATAAAGAAAAATTTAAAAACAAACAAAATATTCATTTCAAGGAACCAGGAGGGTGACAGTTTCATTGCTCACAGTTTCATTGTTACATTCTCAAGATTTGCTTTTATGTATATTTTTCTACAGTATTGAATTAGGGAAGTATATCCCGTGTCAACCAGTTCAGTTTAGAGCCGCATTCAAAGGATGGGGGGCAGACAGAATTCTCCAGTGGAAGTGGCACAGGCTTCAGCTGGCAGAAACACCCACCTCCACCACTTACCCCATGGAGGGGTGAAACTGCCAGCATGTGGTTGCAACCAGCCTCCCTCAGCACTGGAATGCAGCGCAGGACACTGTACCAACGTCCCAGCACCTCTGCCTCTGCCCGAGCAGTGGGGGTGGTTTAGGGTTGTGGCTAGGGGAGGAGCCAGCATTAGTCAGCTTCCTCCTGACCATTCACCAGTTTGCACCAGCAACAGGAATTTGTACATAAGCGACCTTTTTGGGTCACCTAAGTCTAATCAGCCTCATAGAGGTGTCGCTGTGGTAAGGAGAGTGTTTTGTTTTTCAATCCTTCCAGTGCCGTCAGGAAGCCTCTCTGGGAGTGGCAGGGTAGCTCCCTGCCTTACTGCTTGGATGGGGCTGTTAACCTCAGTTATTGCTGTGCTTATACAATTTTTATATACTTACAGTAGCTTATATGCTTACAATAGCAACAACTTCAGGTAGGTACATAGGTCCGGTGCTGAGGTCTAGTGTATTCCATCTAATATCTTAAACTTGGGTAAAGGTGATACAAGAAAACTTTGACCTTTAAGAAGTATATATTAGATGCATAATTCCATTTGGGCTCTCTGCACATTCTTGACGCCTTCAGGCCTTTCAATAATGCTTCTTCATCAGTTCAGAGTTAGTTATTACTGATGGTGAGTTCTGAACTGGGATTTTAGAACTACTGAATTTAGTAATGTTTAAGGAGATCACTCCTGCAGAAATTTTACTTGCGCTTTTGCCAGGGTTTAAATCTAGGCTGAAAGCTTTTCACATAGGTCGTTTCCCCACTTACCTGGGTGAGGGGTCGCTGCGTGCTAAATCCAGTGCGCGTCATTTCTGATGCGTGCCCAGGCTTCCCCACGACTTTCATTATCTATGGACGTTTTCCCACTTACTTCTGCCCCGCACTACTGTAGGCAAGTAGCACAGGGTCCCCCGGCACTCCCCATTACAGTGGCTGCGACAACGCAGCCGCCCCGACGCTGCCGCTGCCGCGGTTCCTCAGCGCGTGACATTCCTGCCGCCTTTTGAAACGGCTCTGCGCGGGGTCATCAAAAGGCGCAGTTTCAAAAGGCGGCAGGAATGTCATGCGCTGAGATGCCCCGACAGTGGCAGCGTCGGGGCGGCTGCGTTGTCGCCGCCACTGTAATGGGGAGTGCCGGGGGACCCTGCGCTACTTGCCTACAGTAGGGCGGGGCAGAAGGTAAGTGGGAAAACGCCCATAGATAACGAAAGCTTGTGAAGCCAAAGAAGTTTCCTCATGTTGGTTCTCTAAAGCCATTTTGTGACTACTGGTTGCTTTTGAGGAATATAGGTCCATCACACATGTGTTGAGAAATTATAACATCAGGACTTCAATCTTTTGCCCTGAAAACTGCTTTTCAATCCTACCCCTACCTGGCTGACACAGATACAGTTCCTTGGGTGTGCTGTCATGTTAACAAATGGGCAATGTTTCCTAGTGTAAGCAATACTCTTGCGAAAGAGTTGAGAAAACATGCAAAGTACATCCCATAGCATTTTTCTTCATCATCCTTTTGGAGAGTACTTGATCCTGCAATGTCACTGTCCCAGTACACAGTGTTCAGTTGCTCCTCTGCATTCCTTGCTGTGTTACAAAAACCACAAGAATGTTAGCTACTTTCTCTTAAAAGTTACTGTGACTTACAGAAGCTGGAAGGGAGTATTTTCCTCTCCCTTCCCACATGGCTGCTTATCACTGTCTCTTCTATGAGCTCACCTCTCAGCTTTCATAATAGGTAAAACAGCTTCCAAAGTAGATGGATTTAAACTGTGCTTTCCCATGACAGTAGCACCCAATTATACAAACTGCTGATTGACTGGAATATGTGATGTCACAATCTCACCCCATCCCCAATTCACAGATTGATTTTGAATTTTTTTAGAAATAGATTTTGTTTCTTTTTTAAAAAAAACCCTAAAGTGAAAATTAAGATTTCAGTGGATATCTACGTAGGATGCTTCAAAATAAAATTAGAGAGGGACGAGTTACCTGAAGCCTGGGAAGGGAAAATTAATGACTGCATCAGGATCGGAATCACTGGTCAATCTGGCTGCCTTTACATCATGAAGGCAAGAGGGGTCTGGACTCACACCAGGGAAGAAAAACATAGGGTAGTCTACGGAATCAGTGTTGCCTGTTGCCATGCTGCAAAGCCAACGTGTCATTTGTGGGGGAGGGGAGAATTGGTGGGGAGAGAACTGATTTGTGTGATTGCTAGTCCCTGAGAAGTCACTGTCCATCTCTGGAGGATTCCTGTATCCTAAGGAATAATCAGAACTTTTGGTGAAAAGAACAAGGATCTAGATCTTTGCAGTGTTGAGCTTTTCCTGAAAGATGATGAGTCATTTCAGGAAATAGGATTGTCAACAGTCTGGAGACAAAAAAAGTCCTTTCCCTTTAATGAAAGCTTAATGTACTGATATTTAAGTGCTGTGATTTGTCTCCATGCCATGAAATGCTTCAGCTGCCCATTTCTACGCATTAAGCCTATGTTAAAGGACTCTATATTGGCAACAACAGGAAAAAACGAAGGATGGGTGGATTAAGGGTTGCTAGTTTATTTATTTTGAATATTTGTATGCCAACCTCTCCAGACTGGCTCAAAATAAAAAAAGAAAAACGGAATCAAGTAAATAACAGTAAAATCAATAAAACAGCAAATCACACAACAGAACAAATGAAAACAAATCAATTAAAACATGTTAATAAAAACAAGCCAAGGTCTAAAAGCATACAAAAATTAACTGTCTAAAATTATCCTGTTAAAACAGTCTCCAGGCTAGGAGCTAACTAGAAGGCAAAAAATGTTTTGGCCTGGGGTCTAAAGGAGACTAATGTAGGGGACAGGCAAGCATCAGTGGGTAGGAATTCCAAATGCAAGGCACTATAAAAGAAAACAGCCTGGCTCCATCCACCTTACTTTGGCAGGCAGAAGCACAAGGATCTCAGTTAGTGGATGCGGACCAGACAATGTGGAAGAAGGCGGTCTTTCAAGTACCCTAAAGTACCCTAAGTAATCTAAACTGAATGTGATCAGATCGTTGTGGTCAGACCACCCAATTCAAGGAATGACCAAAACTTGCATCTCAGCCAAATCTGACAAAAGGTGTAAAGATGTAAAGTTAGAGGAGACCTGAGCCTCCAACTTTAGGCCAGGATACAGCAGCACCTAAAGCTATGAACCTGGTCTTGTTGGAGTGTTACCCCTAGGACAGGGTGACTCCCACTCTTCGTTCACCTTTATCACTGACCAACATTATTGTAGTCTTGTCTAGACTGAGCTTTTGTTTACTGGTTTTCATTCATCACAGTATCTTCACCAGGCTTCTTTTCTGGTGGATGTTTTATCCAAGAGGCAACTTCCTATGGATCTTTATTAGGAGTCATCCCCCCAAAAAGGGGGGGAGGGAATGCGTTCTGCAAGGATGAGGAAATTTCTATCAGGTAGACTAAGGCTTACCAACTTCAAGGTGGGATATGGCTTTCATGGTGAATTACAAGAAGGGTCTGAAACCAATGCATTCCTACTAATTAACTGGCAAACATGGAAACAGTCTAGTTAAAAGATTTCCCTTGAATGCAGTTATTATTGCTACTATTTGCTGAATAAACCCTCCCTGTTTAACTATCTCATTAAAGCACTTATTCCTGGTAACTGTACGTCAATGCAGTAGGAACCCACCAGAGCTGATACAGAGGCTGCTACTACTGGAATGCCTTCAAAGCTTGTCTCAGATCTTATCTGCACAGGCACATTTTTAATCTGCATTAACATAATACACTTTTGAATAGTAACTTGTGACTAACACCTTGATTCTAAATCAAATACATTCAGAAATGTGCAGTTGAAATCAATACATCCACTGTCAAGTAAAGTGGAATGCAACTTGCTATATAATTTGTCAGATAAAAAAAATAACATGTTTAAAAGCATATGTAAGCTGGGGACATTTACACGGAAGTCATCCACAGCTTGACAAAATGGTGCCTGTTTATTTGCCATGAGTCATAATGAGTGGGGCCACCCTGGAGATCTCAACAGCCTGAACAATGAAACATAATTTGAAACCAGTAGCTTTGAAGGATCAAATGAGCAGAGTTTGGTCACATAGAATAAATATCAGCTTCTGTTTGTTGTACAAGTAATACAGGCAGTTCTTATCTGAATAAAATGACTTACATTTAACGTGGAACTTCTCTCTCCTTCAGTTTGTACTACGTGACAGAATGTCCTTGTCAGCAGTGGGTGGTTCCATTTGCTACCGTGGGTAGTCATAACCTTTGTGTGGTGTTAATTGCCTTCCTGAACTATCTCTTCATAAATGTCCTATGAGAAATGGCAGAATTTCAGAGTAACAAACTGTGCGTGCTTCTACTGTGTCAGTATGTACTTTTAGTGGGTAAAAGAAAGCTGTTTGTTGGACTGTTTTAAACCTTGAGAGTCTGGAGAAGGTCATTTATCTTCACAATAATGTACAACAAACACAAATGCAGATATCAGTTATCTCTATAACCTGCAGCAGTAATTACTGCTCCTTTGTACTAGCAGATCCCTCCTGTATGGTTGCCAACTGATCTCCTGGAATTGTGCAGGCCAACACAAACACATGTTCCGTTTAAGTTGTAAGATCTTTACAATGAAGTTCTAAGAAGAATTACTCCTTTTAAGTCAATTGAAGTCAATGGACTTAGAAAGGTATTACTCTGCTATGATCGCAATTATAATGCCTTTCACAGTCCAGGGACTTAAGAGAGTTTCTTTCCATATGAACCCTTTTACTCTCTGAAACCATTATCATTGAGGGCTGTTATGAGAAACAAAATAATTTCCAGTGAATGGGACAGTCTGTTGGGTACTTATTCCCGGATGCTAAAATAGTGTTTCAAAAAAGGAACCACAGCCTCTCTCCCTCCTGGCCCTTAGACAACTGAGTAAAAAAACCATTATTTCTGGCAAGTTTTTCTGCATTAATTAATTTAGTTATTTATTGACTGTTTTAAAATGGAGAGATAATGAAGTGGTTGCCAATGGTTTTATTTTTGAGAATGTAGTGTGATGTTATTGTTTGTTTTAATTGGTTTTTAATATTGTATTATAAACCTTGAATATTTGGAAAGGCAAAGGTAGAAATGCTTTAAATAAAGAAAACTGAACATTTAATTAGTTTTTGTTTAAGGGCTCTCGGTTTTTATCTATGGACATAAGTAAACATGATGTTCCTTTTGACATGTACAAAAAACGAATCCCTGTATGTTTTTTAAGCTGTAATTAGTGGTGGTAGAGAAACAATTCAGATATTTCACTAGTCATTTGTTCAGAAATTTATGTGCTGCCTCTATAGGGAACCAGGTAATTTCTACTAGTTAAACTTGTGGTTTATGGCTTGGATCCTAAGCCTAGTTTCTGTTTGTACCCCTCTGTGTCAGTCCTCCACTGTGGACAACATGCCTCTGGCACTAAGCTCATTTTGACTCATTGAAAGGCATTGGTCTTGCATGAACAGAAGTGCCTTACCCCAGAGGGACACTATTTTTATTTTATTTATTTATTCATTCATTAGATTTCATAGACTGCCTCATCCCCAGAGGGCTCTAGGTGGTTCACAACACAAAACTAAAGAGCAGTCAATAAATAACTTAAATTACCTCTAAAAACATTAAAATCAGTATGCAGCACAACATTCCCATATTAGCAGCACCCGGTCTTAAGGCTGGGAGGGACTGGCAGCACCCCAGATGGAACTAATATAAGGCACTGCCAGAGATGACATATGACAGGGCCTCACAAGGGGGCTGCCAATCCACGGCCGGCCTCACCAAAAGCCCGGTGGAACAGCTCGGTCTTACAGGCCCTGCGGAACTCACTAAGATCCCGCAGGGCCTGGACAGCAGTGGAGGACCATGTTCAAAATGGAAAAGAGTGCTATGCACCTGGAGATAAGGCTAAGAATTCAAGGCCATTACTTTAAAATTTTTATGTTATAATTTGGCTTGGCTTGAAAACATAACTCAGGATCCCTCATAGATGACAAAATAGAAAATGAATAGTACTTAAAAGCAATTGTCTCAAAGGGTTGTTAAACAGGGCCTAGCAACCAGTCGGAGTCCAGCATGTGGTGACATGAGGGGACACCATCAGCAATAGTGTGATGTCACTTTCCGCAAAAACCTTGTACTGAACCACTTGTCACTTGTACTTTTTATTTCATTCAGTGAGGAACTGGAGGAACTTTAACTGTCTGATCTATTCCTAGGGTACAGAATACTTAGGTTGTACTTTATAACGTCCCCTTTTCCTAACCACTGCTCAAAGTCTGTGGTATGCTCAAATACATATCTTTCATTGAATTTAGCAGTTTGACCCTGTGAAAGATAATCTAGTAGGTGTCAGTTGACAGATTAGCATGAATTATCCAGGACTTCCCACGGCACTCAGAACAAGAGATGTTTGCTACTGTATACTTGTTCTGCTTTTGGGTATAGCTTCAAGGCAGGGGAATGAATACTTGCTATCATTGTCACTCTGTGGAAAGAAAAAAAGGATAAGAAGTGCCTGAGCTGAAGAAAATAGGAACTGATACCAAAAAAAATCTTATCTACAGAAAGCTTCTGTCTTCTAATTTTCCATACAATAAAAGTCATGTGCTGTTCACATGCTCCATCAACATCCATCTCATTAGTGTCCACATTCCTCTAGATGGAAAAACTAGCTTGTGTTGCTTACCACACTATTCTTGTAATTTCCCAAATAAAAATTTAAAACATTTATTGTAAAATAGTGAGATGGAGGCAATGTGGGAACTAATCACTTTCCTGGATCCACACATATGATCAACTTTCTTCATACTTTACTGGGAGAGATATGAAGAAACTAAGGCCGTTTCCGCACGGCCGCCATGCGCCCCCACGCCGCCAAGAGTTCTGCCGGCGTGGGGGCGCAAGCCCGTTCGCACGCAAGCGTGCGAGCAGGCCAAGCAGAGGCCCCCGCAGGAGAGGCGGCTCCGCACGGAGCCGCCTCTTCCCCCTTCTCCACCCCACTCCGCGATGTCTCCGTCGTTTGCCTGCTGACCGTCGAAGCCCCGTACGCTGCCCTCCGAGGCCTGGAGGTGGGAGGACAGTGTGGGCGAAGCTTCTGTGCTTTAAGCGACAACGAAGACATCGTGAGTGGGGCAGAAAAGGGAGACAGCGTCTTCCCGGCGGCTTGATTCGCGCAGCATGCGCGGGGAAGACGCCTCCCCCCCAACAACAACCCTTTAAAGGGTTGTTGTTTAGAAGCCCGACCTGGCGCCAGCCTGAAGCGGCACGCACTGCAGCCCCAGGCCGTCGTTGCACGGGCGTCCGTGAAACGGCGACTCAGTCACAGGAACTCTCATCACTCTGCTGGTTCTCCAGTTCTGGTTCTTACAAAACTAAGAATCTTTCCGTTAGCACGGCCACAGGGAGCACATTGCACTAGTCTGCAATGACTAAATCGCTACAATTGTCAAAAATCTGGAGAAAATAAATTATCCTGCAAAGGTTTTGATGGAATGTTATTTTTGCCATGTGATATTACTTAACTCAGTGTCATTACAATCTTCATCTGTGCATTTCCGTACATCAAGCCTCCATTAAAGGAGCAAGCCATTTTTTCTCTCTCCAGGATGTTTTGTTGACAACCCTTTTTATCTTTCTAAGCAAGATTCACAGTACCAAATGGCTTGATCTCTCTTATGTAGTATATATCTGGTGCTGAATTCCCTTTCAGGTTTTATTTAAGTATGGCCAACAGTGAGTTTGAGGTGGTATACAAAAGGTGGGAAGGGTCGAGCGTATGTGAAAGGGAAACAGCACAATTTATGGGTTTATGTGTAGTAGACAATGTTGATACTAGGTTCTTCTGTGCTATATTTTCTTCCGGTTTTAGCTCTGAAATGGCAGCACAGATATAGCAGGCCTTTGGAACTGTTTGGAGAGCTGGATTTCCCTCAGTAGTAGACATCTCCCTAGCATCTCTTTTTGGTGACCAAATTCCTTTGTTGACCAGGAAGTCAAACTTTACATTATGCTTTACAAAGTTGCCCCAGGAAACAAACATCTTTGACTCTTCGTAAACTAGCTCAAACCATTTTTTGGCAATTCTCTCACTTTTGTTGCCCTCACTAATCAATAGACTCAATGCACTTTGAAACTGGATTTTACTGTGCGGAACAGCAAAATCCACTTTTAAACAATTGTGAAAGTGGATTGAAAGTGCATTATTCTGCATGTGCGGAAGGGGCCCAAGACTGTGTATTCAGAGAAAGAGTATTCAGGCTTTTGACACGATTACTTTTTACCTGCATACCCTATTGCAGTTCTGAAGAAAACTGGAATGGGCATAGGAAGAAAAGAGCTATGATTAAGTTATACAGCATCTGTTTCACATACAGAAGTTCTCGTTTTAAATCTTTGCCATATCTAGGTAAAAAAATTAGGTAGCAGGGGGTGTGAAGGGCTCCTGTCTGACACCCTGGAGAGTCAATACCAGTTTCAGGAGACTTCACTGATCTGGGTTGACTTATGATCTGAATAAGTAGAAAGTGGCTTCATGTGTGTTCTAACAGAAAAAAGCAATCTGTAAAATACTAGTTCACCAAGAGTACATTACACCAATATACAATGGCTGTATCATATTCAGGAAGGTTTGCTAGCAAGCTGGAGAAATAATGTTATCTGCTTTAACAAAGACTTAATTGAAGAACTAAGGAAAACATTTTCCTTTCAGCTGGTCATATCAGTGTATGGCTTTGACCCTCTTTCACCCAGTATTGTGTAAAAATAAATTAATTTAAATATGCTGAAGTGTATGTCATTTTCAAGTAAAATTTGGCAACCTGTCATACTTCGTAAATTTAATTTTAGCAGTTTTCATGGGAATCTGCAACTTATTTCTAATATTATTTAATTATTTTAGAACACAAAGTAAAATTGTATTTATTTTTCCATCTAAGAGGTGTTTAAACATTGTTTGCAGTAAATAAATACAGACTAGTCAGAGGGTTGAAGAAAGGTCAAAGATTCTTATCATAGGTAGTTAAGTTAATGTAAACAAGTATCCATGAGCCTTATGAGCTGGCCTGGCTTGATCAAGGCTGTTACCAGTTGATGCTGAAGTAATCAAAGTCTCTTTCTGTAACTAAATCTGACTTGAAGTTACTCATTAATGAAAATAACTTAACCTCTTGTAAACATAACCAGAACACTTAGAATGATGGGACAAATCAGTATGTTGATCACATTTACAGTCTGCAGTAAAATCTTCACCTGGGAGGTTACCCAGCCCCCTTAAAAAGAGTGACTCATTTGCCAGGGAATCCAGTCCCATCAGGATTACTGAGTCATCTGTTTGCAAAGCTGAGTGTATACCTGACTCGTCTTTTTCCTTCAATGATTGCTTAGAAATCTTTTCAAAAATGTAACTTGTCTGAAATGCAGGGACAGTTCCTGTACAATAGTCACATGCAAGCCAACACTCCCTGAAAAACAGCGTGACCATTTAACAATACACAATATTTTCCATATCTATATATACTCCAGGATGAATTCTTCTTTACAAGAATGCTTCTTGATACAAAGTAGTTTAACAGGCAAAGATTTTCAGAGCACGCAGATATAATTTTCAAAAAGCTTGTTTTCTGAGAGCTGGTCAGCTTGCCCTTGTCTACCAGCAACAGTCTCTGTTTTTAGATCTATCCCTGGTAGAGAGACAATTAGAACAGTACCAATTTGCCAGTTGTATGTTTGAGGAGATGCTGGGAGAGGCCTTTAAAAATGTGTCTGTGCAAAATACATGAACAACAGAGGAGATGGACCTTGACTCTCCACTGCATGTGCACGATGTATGCTGATACTTGTGCATGTATACACAGTGCCAGTGCAAGATGTCTCTTCTAGACTGCACTGCTGCATATTGTGTTTTGAATGGTCCTTAAGAGTTAAAGTTACATTTGAAGCCTTAAAAACAGCCAACAGTTATGGTCGGTTTGTGAACCCATTAATGTGCTCTGTTTTGGGAACTGGTGCGAGACAAATTGTTGCATAGCAAATTAAGGTCCAGTAGTAGGAATTCCATCCTACAAGTGGGACCTGGGGTACCCCTGTAGTTACAGTTCATCTTTAAAGCAGTACCCCTGGAGAAAATGGCTGTTATGGACTCTATGGTACCCCATTGAGATCCTTGTCCTTCCCATGCTGCATCCCCAAATCTCCAGGATTTTCCCAACCCAGATCTGGTAACCCTCCCCATTCCCATCCCATGCTGGTGGTGAGGGGGGACCTGGTAACCCTATCCAGCAGGCTGGGCAGAGCCTTCACCAATATGTAATGGAAGAAAGGAGGATGGGTAAGCTCAGGCCATGGTAAGAGCCTTTTTTTTTTTTTTGCAGGTGGTCCCACCCATAGCAGCACTAGTTTCCTGACCTCAGCAACTATCTCCTTCCACAAACACAACAGACAGACTTTGGAAGGCCGATTCTTGAAAGAAGCCTGGGATAAAAAGTAATTATATTGGCAATCCACAGTATAGCTTCATATAAAATAACAGGACTACCGGTATGCCCTCTTTCTCCTTAAGATCTCTTTCAACCAATAACTCCTGTCTGAAATATGATTTATACAACAGGCTTTGGCTCCCCGTCTCATAATACTATAACTCAGTGAAATGGTTGGGATAGCCAAAAGCAAACACTTCTTTACTCAAACACTTCTTTACTCAAAGACAGTGAAATACACTGCCAGCAGAGGTAGTAATGGCAACAAGCATAGATCTCTTTAAAAGGGTGTTAGACATGGAAAAGATGTCTATCACTGGCTACCAGCCATGGTGGCTGAAGGGAGCCCCCATTTACAGAGGCAGCAAACTTCTGAATATTAGTGCTGGGAGGCAGCAGCAAGGGAGGGCTTCAGCCTGCATTTGACCCTTTAGGGCAACTGGTTGGATTCTGTGTGAAACAGCACGCTAGACTAGGTGGAATGCTGGTCTGATCCAGCAAATTCTTCTAATGCTCTTAAACGGCAATATTGGTACGAGGGTGGGGTGGGGGTTATAACAATGGGATGCTCTGAACAAGAGGAATATAGCTTTACATAGCTCATAAATCAAAAGCAGTTTATTGAAAGTATACTGACCCCAGAGTAGAGAAGGTAGTCATTGAATCTTAGTCATGAATATGCTATTTCTGAGTCTCTCACACATGAGGCATAGGTTCGGATTCCAGATATGGCCATCAATAATCTGTCTAAATTTAGAAAGTGATCAGGAACATGGAATGCACATAAAAGCAGAAACCCCACATTACTAATTATGATTCTGAAAGTCAGCAACTCAGTGGCTTTGGCTGACTCACCTCAGTTTCCTGTTTCTTCATCTGAAAAATGGTATCTTCCAAATAACATTGTGAGGGTCACTTAGAAGTATACTTTGAACAGACCCTATTGTGTTATTAAGATTCCTGTCTATATTTTTGTTCCATACAAGTACAATATATAGTTAATTTCAGCTCCAGTCATTAACATCAGCTGGCTCAAAGTACACTGAATGTCCTCATTTAAACTCTTGCTTTGAATGCTTATTTTGGCAAACTGTGTTGTGATCTAAGTAACTGCACCCAGCGGGTGTGTCATCAAATTCCTGTTTCTTATCTCATACTTTCTAGAAGATTCATGTTATTAAACAATGTAATGACGAGGGTCTTATCTTAGGTCATTCACTTCTTGGTGTTTTGGCACAGTACCAGGTAAGCCAGATCTGTATTCCAGAAATTCTTTCTTGTGAGTTCATGTTTTCTGAAGAATGCGACCTTTCTTATAGCTCCTTCACATACTGTGAAGTGTATCCCGGATTCTTTAATGTAGAGGCCTAGAAATGAACTTAATGACAGTGAAAAGATTATTTATTTCTTAACCACGTCTGATTCATTAACATAGGACACAGCCCAGTCCATAAAACCCCATGTATTTAAAGGGGAGATACCTAAGAATAGTTAAACGTTCACACAGAAATCAATGGAATTTAACAATTTCCTTTCTCTTATCAATCTAGGGTGCTTCACAAAGTTAAAATGTTAGGAATGATGACTTCCTGATGCATTTTCATTAATTTCAATAGGGAAAGTTAACACTATTACTTATATAAAGGGATTAATATTAAAGTAACTCTCCAACTAATTGTTTTATGAACCACCTTTGGATAATGACATAAAATGTAAAATGTGACATATCTTTTATTGCCCAAGAGCAGTTCACAATGCAAACAAGACTCATACCCTGGCAGCCTATGAGTCTGTGATTTGAGTGCACATGGAACTGATAAGGCTAGGACACTTTTGTCACACATTAATTGAGAACTTCAGAGATGTGATATGAGTTACTGTGGTTTAAACTGAAATATAAACATTTGTGAGCATGGTGACAGTTGGTGTGCATGACAGTAGACCCTTATCTGGCAGTCTGATATACCATGTTATGCTTTAGTGGTATAGTTGTCACTTTGACAACCAGATAACACCACAGAAGAAACAGAAAAAACAAACTCAAATACCTTTTGAAATGTGTAGATTGCAAGACAACCCTTGTTTTTTTTTCTTTACTCATTTTAAAATTCTAATCTTAGGATTGGATCCTACAGAGGCATGGGTTGATTCTGCACAGCAAATGTATAATGGGTTGCAGACATTATAAAGGAACCTGCTTTCCTTTTTCCCGTTCATATGCGTGCTGTGCAGGCAGTGATTGGAGCCCATGGAAATAATCTGGATTGATTTTTGTGCCTTCACACAGAGATGCTTCTCTCTCTCTCTTTTAATTTCCTGCATACATGTGTAGCTACGCAGGCATGCAGAAATGAACCCACACAGTCATGCTGACAATCCCACAATGTGATTGGCTGTAGTCGCATAGCACACAGGTGCAACATGCAAAATGAAAGAAAAAGGGGCCTCCCTGCAACAGCAGGGAAATGGCAGGCAGACTCTCCCGGACTGTATGGTGCAGTGGAAGGAAGGAAATAAAGTGCCTCCTGCCTGGCTGTTCACACAGGAGCAGCTCCAACCCAGGCTTTTGCAAAAGGATCACTGGTTTAGAGATTTTTTAAAATCCTGGGTTGAGGACAATAAAATGGGGCAGAATTGTTTGGAAGACGGAACCTGTGCGAAGTCATCTCCCCACCCCAAACAGTTTGTATTGCTTCGTACCCCTGTTATATTTGCCCTGTGCAGAACCCACCATTCTGGGGACAGAAGAGGTTGTGACTTTCATCTATTCTACTCAGCTATTGGGGAGGGATTTTCCTCCAAGAGCAATATTTAAGTGAATTTTAGACTGCAGTGAGAAGGGAGAGGCACAGAAGTCCCATTATACAATCAGAAATGCTTCCATTGGTGCATTCAAGCTTCATTTTACACAGTAACATAAGAACATAAGAACAAGCCAGCTGGATCAGACCAGAGTCCATCTAGTCCAGGACTCTGCTACTCGCAGTGGCCCACCAGGTGCCTTTGGGAGCTCACATGCAGGATGTGAAAGCAATGGCTGTGAAAGGTAACAATGGAAAACAATGAAAGGATGTGAAAGGTAACAATGGATGTTACCTTTAATTGAGGAGTGGCTTTCTGATATTCAGTTTCCTGATGCAGGACAGTGATTTTGATTCACTGTGGTGTGGTGGCTAATGTGATGGATTTGGATATAAATAAAGAAAAAAAGGGACTCAAGGAAACAGATTATGGGGGGACACATTAAAAGATGCCCCATTTGAAGTTTTTCTCCTTTTTGTCTCTTGGATTTGGATATAAGGTTCCAAGCTGAAGTAATGGCTTCAGTCAAAGGTTTTGAACATCTTAGTTACACAACCTATTCTGCACTGCCTGTGTAATCATTTGCAAGTTCTGCAGTTATTGATACAACAAAATTGCTATAGGTTCCCTTCTATGTAGGACTGTAATGCAGAGATAAGTACGTTAAAAACTCTAAGGTCTTTCCTGAACTAAACATTGAAGGGCATAAAAGTACATGAAATAGATGGATGGTCATTGGTTAAGGAGGGAGTATAACCTTAAAGAATAACCTTAATAAGAAAGACGGTTTAGACATGTTAGACCACTCATGTTCTGATCATGTATACTGAGAGGAAATATTCTTTTTTACTTGAAAAGGAGTATATGGGTGAGAACTATAACCTGACCCATCCACTTACAAACTTTACCTGTTCTCTGTTGTGTCACATATTTTTCTCCCCAGTGATTCTCACAGGCCCCTTCCACATATGCAGAATAATTCACTTTCAATCCACTTTGCAGCTGGATTTTACTGTGCGAAATAGCAAAATCCACTTGCAAACAATTCTGAAAGTGGATTGAAAGTGTATTATTCTGCATTTGCGGAAGGGGCCACAAGCTTACCTCTACCTCTGCAATATGGAGATGAATTATAATACCCACCATAAAAATTATTGTGGGCCATCCAGTCACAACCAACTCATGGCAACCAGGACGTGTGGGCTCTCCTTCAAGTAGTAACTGTAGTAGAGCCAGTTTAGCTTTCAAGCAATTGTGAAATTGAACTATTCAGGGCCATTCAGGCTACTATGATACTGACTGTACCCAAGATTATTGTACAGTTTACTGACATATACCTGTGACGTATTATTACATTCTTTAGACTTTCTTATGTTAGGATCACGTAAGTCGGACTTACACTAACACAGTTTTGTACATGCTGTCAAGACAATTACTTTTGCAATTGCGTAATCACTCCCTACCCAATAACTTTCTGTTGTTTATATAAAATCAAGGTTTATGTATAAACGCTCCTATGCATTTGATGACGTTCGCTCTAGCTAGCGATAATTAATGCTGGAATTTTTTTCGCCTTTAACGTGCCACTGGATTCCTTTTCATTCTGCAGTCAGTGGAAGTTGTTTGTTATTCTCGCTGCATGAATTTACTTGTCCGCGTGTACAGGACCTGGGGCGATAACTCCCAATGAACCAATCCATTGTGCGTTAGAGCTAAGTTGGCTCCTTAGCAGTCTGCTCACAAATTGCCTTGGTTCTGCAGCAGCATAAATCTGTGTCTCTCAACACATGGAATCTGTGGTTTCATCGACATCTGCAACCACAGTCCCGGGTGTCTCACTAAACATTTAGCTTCTCCCCCCCGTCTCCTGCCCTTGAGCCCGTTTGCAAGTCCCCTTTAACTGGGCGGCGGAAGCGGTGCGGCGACTGCCTTCTGCCGCCCAATGAATTTTTGCTGCGCGTCCTCTGGCTTGGCCGGGTGGGTCCGTCATTTCCTGCCCCTGAAGCCGGCACGAGGGAGGCTGAGATCCTGGGGAGGGGGGTGGGGGAGGTTGCACTGCCTTCGCCACCAACATGCCCTTTGACTTCAGGAGGTGAGTGTGGTGACCCCAGGACAAAAGGGGTTGCGGTGGACCCCCGGCGCATGGGCAGAGGACCGCACTTGGGCGAGGCAGAGGGAACCCCTTATGCTGATTTGTGAAACTTCCCCCCCTTCTCTACTGGAAGAAGAGGCGAGCCGCGCATCCCTTGAATGCGGAGCGCCCCTCTGCGGTGCTGGTGGGATGGGGTGAGAGTGGTTCTTAGCGAGCACAGTTGCATGTGGGCACAGCTGGACAATTCCATCGCTATACACGGTGCAAGAAAAGAGGGGCACAAGAAAAAAATCATTTTTATTTTTCCCCCTTTTTGCTGATGAATGATGACCTCAGTTGCTTCACTGTTATTGTGATGTAGGAGTAAGCATCTGTTAGCCCTAGGCCGGATTTGACATGAAGAAAGGTGCTGTCATGATCCCAGTTGCCAAGCCAGAGATAAAAGAAGAGTGTGGAGGAATCAGTGCTTGTAAAAAAAAAAAAGGGGGGGGGGCAGTTGGTTGGTTTTCAGGACTGTTGCTGCTGAAGCTCTACCCCAATATTTCCTATTCTCTTCTTTAACAAAATCAGCTTCTCACCAAAATAATAAATGTGCCAAGTGAACAGCAATTAGGACAATCTGAAAGGAATGGAAGCAAAGGGGGATGTTCATTAGCTGTTACAGAGGCTCATTTGTTAGAAGATTTGTGGTTCAGAGGCAGACATCTGATATCACCATTAGAGCCCCTGGAGTAATGTCAGGAGTAGTGAGTACGAGAGCCAGTGTGGTGTACTGATTAGAGTGTTGGACTATGATCTGGGAGAACCAGGTTTCTGTCACCACTCTGCCATCTTGCTTGGTGACTTTGTTGCAGAAACACATTCTCAGCCTAACCTACCTCACATGGTTTTTGTGAGGGTAAAAATTTGGGAAAGGAGAATGATGTAGTCCTATTAGGGAGAACGACAAGGTAAAAATGAAATTAAAAAAAATAAGTGAACCAAGGAGAGGTGGTGTGGAGAATGAAGGGAAGCTGAAATAAGTACAGTGAAGGGAAGCTGAAATAAGAATACAGTGAAGGGAAGCTGAATTAAGTACAGTGAAGGGAAGCTGAAATAAGAATACATTGACCCCTGTTGAGAGTGTATTTGTCAGATGTTCACTTCATTTACACTCTTGAAGTGGCATCCTGATATACCTACTGGCTGTCTGTCAAAGTAGTCCTCACTGTTATAGCCTTGTCCTGGTTGCAGTATCAAAATGCTTGTGATGCCTGAGTGTTGATATGTACTCAGTGGTTCTGTTCTGTCATTGTTGTCTCCTTCCCGAAGGCTGATGCACTGTCCTTTTGCCCATCCTTTGCATCTGCTGCTTTGACCTTCTTCCATATTATTGTTTGGCCCTAGGTTTGGTAGTTCTGTAGTTATTTTTTAAAGCTTCTTGCCGTATCTTACATTCTCCCAATATCTCCTACCCACATTCCTGCTTGCATCTGATATTCATTCCATTATGTGGTGCAGTATGTTGCAGGTAGGACTGGAGAAGTGGCATATAAATCTTCTGAGTATTTAACTAATATTTTTAAAAGATTTTTTTTAAAAAATTCCTTTTATTTTCATCATTTTCAGTTGCTGTTCTTCCATTTTCTTATTAGGTCTTCACATCAGATTATTAATTATTGGGCAAAGTAGGTTGGTATATAGGGTGGCAAATGTTTGCATGGAAATCTTTGCTGTTAATGTTGTCCTAAAATCATTGTTTTTGTAACAGAGATTCTGGTGATGTATTCTACTGCTAGTCACTCTTGAGACATCCATTTTTGTTGTGTGTCAGACTCTGTGTCAAAAGGATACACAACCAAGTTCTGATACTTGGCTCTTATATCATAGGGTAATGCTGTGCTCAAGCCCTCTCTGTCACCTTTGCTTACAGAAGTCCCACCTCAGCAGATATTTACTAGAGGTGTCTGCATCCTTGCCTAAGGAAGGGAATATAGGTGGGATTATTAAGGAAGAAAACATGCTGTTATTATATAACACTTGGATGTTCTAGGTGCTTGGTGAGATCTGTGCTACAAAGACCTGATGACATAACTTTGATCTAAGTTAATGTGTAGGATTATGGGTAGGGTGTGGTGGCCTCACTGATGGACATGGGTGATTGCAAAAACAGTACAGGTTTGGAGGAGTGGAAGTTCGAGGCTGTTTCAGACCTATTATTATTACATTATGTAATATTGTAGTGTTATAGATTTCCATCAGGTATTTCAGGGCACAGATTGCACTAGAGAAGAATATCATCAGAGAGTTCTCTTTAATAATTTGTGGCACCTTAAATAAATTTGAGAGCAAGCCATATTATTTCTGACTGGACAAACAGTGATATTGGACAATGGAGGGTGATCCCACCCCCCACCCCCATCTTTTCTCTGTAGACAGATCCCTGTAAATTTGAATACCCATTTTATTTACATACCAAGTACTAAAACTTATTCCATCTTTACTATATTTATTACTGACAATACATCACAAGTCAACTCCAACATATCAAACATCAAATACATCACATGCAAAATACCTGCACACAATTTACCAACAACAGAATACAAAAAGAAAGAAAATAAAAAGAGAAAGAAAAAAGAAAAATACATGAACAAAAGAAAAAGAAATGCATCCCTTTTTCTTTGTTTTATTGTTTAATGTTACTTTGTTTCTTTTGATTGCTCCTTCCTCCTGATTAGCTTTATAGCCTATTATTTTTTGGGCACTGAGAAACTGGAATTGAAATAGCTGAGATTAATTGGTTGCTGTGAGCCGCCCTGAGCTTGCCTTGGTGGGGAGGGTGGGCTATGAATAAACAATTAAATAAGTAAGTAATGGTTGTCCTTAAGGGTCATATTGTGAGTATTGAAGTACTTGTATATGCTCGTTATGTGAAACGCTGAGGCAGAATTTCTCCCATCACTTCTTTTTGAGTCCAGTATATTTTCTTTTTCTTAAGAAGAGATTGCAATTTAGGCAGTTGACATTGCAGAGATTTCATATCAATAGCTAATGCAGAATACATATTTGAGAATGGATTTGAATGTCAAAGGCCTTTTTGTGAAGAATTGAATTAGATTGTTCTGTTCCTCTCTCTCCGTTCTTTCCATGTGTATTTTTGAGGTTCCATTAATTCAGCTCAGTTTGTTATTAAAAACAGCTAAGCGTGTTCTACAAGAATTGCAGATAGCCAAGTTGATCCATGGAATAAATCCACATCCCCCACCGCCCAGAAACACTGACACGATACTTTAAAAATCAATTGAAGTATCACAATATAGTGGATGTAACCACGACTGCAGTTTGCAAGACTTGAGCAAGGCTGTTCATGATAGGATGTTTTGAAGGTTATTAATTCATAGCGTCACCATAAGTGGGATTTGAGGGTACTTATACACACACAGACACCCAAGGTTTCTGGTTTTCCCCAGAACTCTTAAACAGCCTAGATTTATATATAGAAAATGAGAGTTCTGAGTTCTTTTTTGCAGGACGTTATATTGATTTTGAGTATAGATATCACAATACTTTTATTTATTTATTTGCAAATCAGTGGAGAAAAAGCCAGCGCTAGCTTCTTCTTTTGCCTATGGGATGAGCTGTACTAAATTTTGCTTTAGTATTGTCTAGTGACTCATGTCTGTGGTACCTTCCAGTAAGTCAGTTGTACACATTACAACCAGCAGGAGGAAATTGTTAGGAAAATACCTTATTCTTATTTACTTGTGTAGTGGTAGCTGGTTTGTTAAAATACTGTATGCTGAAGGAGATTATAGGAACACATATGATAAAAATGTAGATGCCCCTGACCTGGATCAAGAACGTATTCACTGTATTTATCAACACTAAGTGGTGAGCAAACTATTATTGCAATATTTCCAAGCCAGGACTGATATTGGATTTGTCATATTTTGTCCCAGTTGGCAACTTGAATGAGAGAGCTTACAACTTGAATTAAATTGGTGTTCTGTGTAGTTCTGGGATCTAGCAGATTTGGGTTGTGGGTTTGGGGGCACTACTTCTTCTTGTGGGAAGACTGAAAGTACCACATGTTCTTCGATTTCTCTTTCATTCATTGGCACTGAGTCCCTTGTCCATGAATGGATTTCAGTAGGAGACATAGGGCATGCAGGGATCTGCTGTCAGTCCTCTGTATGGCTCTGTCATATTCACTCTTTCCATTTTTAGATTTATGCTTAAAATATCTTAGATGTACATCTAAAAATGTAATAGCATATTGAATTTCTCTCCTCCCCCCCCCTTCCCGGAAATAGCATAATGGTTGAGAAACTGCTTGAGTGGACTCTTAACGTGTATATACCTGCATTCATCTATCAGTTGCTGATCTACAACAAAAACACCATGACATATTTTGCCTCTTGTTTATTTGTAAAAAAAACACATCTGCTCTTTTATCTTGCCTTCCTTTTGGCATTGCTCTGAAGTGGATGCTGCTGGTAAAATATTGTTGCAGTTATGGGATGTAATTGTGATTTGCTTAGAGTTGTCAGTTAAGGGATCTTAACAGCACAATCCAGATCCTGGGGCAGCTCGGGGGGGGGGGGGGGGCAGGACTGCTGCCACACCACTTCACCGCCTCCAGAGGGCTTCCAGATGATACAGGGAGGCAGCGAAACTGAAAAAACCCTTGCCGTCTGAAAATCCTCTACCTTTCTGGGTAGTGCAAGTCTATTAGCTGTCCTGCCGCTTTTGGGGTGAGGGCTGGTGGAAGCTGACTAGCGTCAGCTCTGCCTCTAGGAAACACCCTGAAATGCCCTCGGCCTCATTGGTCTCCACATTAGGACAATGCAGCTATGGAAGCAGTGGGCACAAGTGGGTTGGGGGCTGTGGAACTCTGCAGTGTTCACCCTCCTCCCTATTTGCCCTACCTGTTGGCGTAAGTATCACTTAACCAGCTGGGAGGGCAAATGGATAGATCTGAGCCCACACCGCTTCCCGTGGCCATTCTGCCTTCCAATCTGGATTGGACTGCCTGCTATGAATCTTGATGTACATTTGGTAGAATCCTCTGTATAGAGACTCCCTTCCAATATCACATTTCAATGAATCTACTTTCTTCTTGTCAGCTTTCTTCATCATCCAGCTTTCACACCCATACATATTAACAGGGAATATTATGGTATGAATTAAGTTGATCTTATTTGCCAAGGGCAAATCCTCACACTTGCACTTGCCTCAAAACTATAGTAAGAGGTAAATCAGTCCTGTCAAACATGCAGCCTGGATTTAGCCCCTTGAGAGGGCTTATCAGGCCCATGAGCCAGCTGAATCAATCTTCCCCCTTGCTCCCAATCTGACTTGGTGAGCCTACTGTGGGCTTGCCAATCTAGGCAGCTACCCACCCTGCTGCCGAACTGGCCTGGTGAACCTACTGTGAGTTGTTCAATCTAGACACCCCCACCCCGCCCCTGATCTGTCTTGGCAAGCCCCCTCCCCCCCCGTTCCAATCTGCAGTAGGCTTGCCAGCTGAGGCAACCATCTGCCTCCAGGGCCAACCCCCTTCCCCAGTGCTGTTCTGGATTGGTGAGCCCGCTTTGGGCTCAACAGTTGATGCAGCCCTCCTCCCCCCAGTGCTGATTTCGGCTGGAAAACCCATTGCAGTTTTGCCAGTCAAGGCAGTCACCCCTCCCTCAGTGCTAATTGGGGCTGGCAAGTCTACTGGGGGCTCCCCAGCTGAAGCATAGATCTCCCCCCCCCCCCACTTCTGGGCCTGGCCCAACCAAGTCACATTTATGTCATATCTGACGTGAGTTTGACTCCCCTGAGGTAAATATTTTGTCTTTCACAATGTTTTTTTCTGCCATTTTTCTCATTGGCTACCTTTCTTGGTCAGAAAATAATGTCTGAGCTGTAGATAAAAATATGTGATAGTGGGTATTTCATTGTGGCAAGAACTTTAGCATCTGGTTGTTTAAGTTTAAATTCTGTTGGGAAAAAGTGCTGTGCTGAATTAAGTCATGGAGATACTGCAGAAGCAAGAGAATAGCTGTGCCTGTTGATTTGGAGGTCTCATTGGTTGTATTTTGTTTTGCTGCTTCACTCAAAATGACGTTTTCAGTTTTCATTCCAAAAATGGATTAATCTGTTTTACTGGAGTATATTTTCCTCTGTGATGTTGTAATGAAGTGGCTGACAGGTTTAAAGGGGGGAAAATCTGACACTGTGAGTATAAATCTATTTGCTTTTTTCCTTCTTGCTCCTTAATGTAGAGGACAGAGGTTTGGGAACAGTCACAAACTGAATTTGTTGATTTTCCCCAGAAAACCAAATTTTTAATATGCTTTTACACTAGGGAAATAGGCTCACTTTTCTTCCTGTCCCTTTTCAATTCCATTTTATCTCCAGAAATGTAGGACACATTAAAAATTTAAAACCATGGAGAAGCTAATCTGATATACTAGCAAAAGGTTCTAACAAGTTTTGTTCATATATGCATACATTTTTACTCTCCCTCCCTCAAAGGCCAGTCTAGTTAAACCTCTAAATAAATGAAAAAGGGTGGGCACTAGAGAAATATATGTAACACATGGTCGAGTAGGGAATTTTATTTTTCTTTTAATAAATATTGCCCTCTGCAAGCCACTTCAGTCAAGAACTTGCAGTAAAACTGGCTGACTCCCACTGGAGAATGATTGACATAGTTACCTTTCTTTTGATGCATTCCTTTGAATCTGTAGCGCATGTGATTGTTTTTTCCAGCTAATACAGCCACCAAGCCCTTACTTACACTTTTGCCCTTGAGTGCCAGATCAGGATTATAGAACCCTCTTAGGGAGATAGGTTCTTCATAATAGTGAATGATTGTTGTTAGAGATGCCAGGTGCCAATGTAAGCTATGTACAACGAAGAATTGGTTTCTTTTCATAACCTTTTATTTTATTTTATTTATTTATTTATTAGATTTTTATACCGCCCTATCCCCGAAGGGCTCCGGGCGGTGTACAACAATAAACATAATATAACATAAAATGGCTAAATCTTTAAAAGCAGCAATAAAACAGTAACAGCTAAATCTTATAAATACAATAAAATACAATAAAAATACAATAATAAATATAAATGGCGTCCAGCAGCTCCGTATTCAAAATCCTCTCCCCAAGAGGGAGGAATGGCAGGTCCCAGATGTAGAGGGCCATGAGGCAGAGGGCCATGAAAGTGGGGAGATATTTTAGGAGATAAAACGTGTGAATGTGACTGCGACATTGTTAGACTGGCTTGTGAAGGAGGGAGCCTGATGGATCTAGGTCCGTGAGGGCGAACCTATGGCACGGGTGCCCAAGGCGGCACTCAGAGCCGTCTCTGTGGGCATGCATGCTGTCATCTCCCCTCCCCCTTACCCAGCCAGAGGTGGTTGCCAGCAAACGCGTTGGGAGTCACGCTGCACAGGTTGGCCATGCACAAGGTGCTCTGCCAGCTGGGGCTGAGCTTAACGGAGGTCCTCTTGAGTCAACCTGATTTTCTGTAAGTACCATCTACTGCCCCACAAGTACGCCCCTCCCCCACAAAGCTTGGGGGACTGGAGGCTGGTACGCTTTTCTTGGGGTGTAACTTTTGGGACCAAACTAAACCTTTGGGGGTTAGAATTAAAAAGCAGCAGTCCGGATGAGGTGCTTCCATTGGGAGGAGTGCGTCTGCCAAGAGCAGGGCAGGCGCAGTGGTGGGATTCAGGCGCTTGCCCTGATTGAAGTGAACTGTTTGTTAAGGGCTCCCCCTCCCCGGGAGAGAGAATGATGGGGCTAGGCTCAGTCCCTAGGCTCGCGACGCCAATCCCTTTCCCACAGGATCAAAGCAAAAGTACAAAAGACAAAAGGCATTTCACACTGATAAAGAATTGACTGGCAGGAAAGGGAGAAGAGCATCCATTACCGCCCTGAGCATCCCTTCCCCACCCCTCTTGTCAGAATAAGGCCATTCTGACAGAGGCAAATGTGGGACAGAGAGGTCCATTTCAAAATATTCTCCATGCTTTTATTTTTCTGTTCCTGTTGCATTTTGTGGGAAGTCAAATGCTGTGATGACATGTGAAGGAAAAACTGCAGATCAGACGGCTGCTCCACCAATTTAGCTTTCCTGAAGTTACCCCCCCCCTGCGCAACATTCTTGCTTAGGATTGCCTTCCTTGACTGCCTTTTTAGTTTAGTTTAGTTAGTTTAGTTTATTCAATTTATATCCCGTCCTACCCCGAAGGGTTCAAGCTTACTTCTATTTTGTGGTGGTGAGGTTATTGGGTTTCAGAAAGCGAAAGTTTTACTTCCCTCTCCCCCCGCACCCCTCCCCCTTCCCCCGCCAGGCCCCCAGTGTGATAATAGTGTAATTATTTCAGGGAGATTATTAGCATTAAACTTCAGACCTAGTTTTGGGGAAGCAGTGTAGGTAACCCAGTTAAGCGGTGTTAAAAACCCCCCCCCCCATTTTTAGGGAAAAACTAAAGCACGATCCTTTACCTGGGAGTAAGTTCGGTTGCTGGCAATGGGGCTTGCTTCTGAGTAAACCCTCCTAGGGTTGTGATTCACCCATTCAAAGCGTTGCACGGTTGCTTCAAAGCAAAGCCACCAACTACCACCAATCTTACTCCTGAGTAACGTGCACCTTTGAGCCAACTGTTTTTTCTAAACTAAAACCTCAGTATTCAGGTTAAATTGCCGTGTTGGCACTTTGCGATAAATACCGTATAAACTCGTGTATAAGCCGACTCTTGTATAAGCCGAGGCACCTAATTTTACTACCCAAACCTGGGAAAATGTATTGACTCGCGTATAAGCCAAAGGTGGTAAGCCGGGAGGCAGAGGGAGTTCCTTATTTGGGCAGTGACTCCCCCTGATGTCATTGCCCAAATAAGGAGCTCCCTCCACCTCCCGGCAGGCTGGGCTTCCTCAAACCTAGCCTGGAGGTGGAGGGAGCTCCTTATTTGGGCAATGGCATCAGGGGGAGTCACTGCCCAAATAAGGAGCTCCCTCTGCCTCCCAGGTTCCCCTCAGCCTCCCCTCAGCCAGCCAGGGTTCCCCTTCACCCTCCGAGGAGGGCAGCAACAAGCGGCTGGGCTTGTGCAGCCGCAGGGAGGTCGTCCCGGCCACGCCCCCAGCCTCGGCATAGGCCTGAAGAGCCAGCTGGTAAGCAGTGTATAAGCCGAGGGGGCATTTTTCAGCCTTATAACAGGGCTGAAAAACTCGGTTTATACGCGAGTATATACGGTAAGTGAGTTTTGGGTTGCAGTTTGCGCACTCGGTCTCGAAAAGGTTCTGGCCCTACCCTGTGCTATCCTCCTCATCCCGGGATTTTTAAAAATCACCAGGAAGTTAGATCTTTTTGAGAATCCTGTGCCGAGGCCGGTTTTGTGGCGAGACCAATCAGGGTTATTTTCCCCGCTCGGTTTGCCCGACAATTCATTCAAGCTGCCACTCCAAACACAACAGCCAATCAGAGCGCAGTGGACTGGGTATGCTCAGAACAGCGGACTCCAGACAAACTGGGACACACTTTTTTTGTTTGTGTGCTCTGCGAAGCTACGAAGCCACAATCGTGCAAAGAAAAAAAAAAGAGTGCTTGCACGGTGTGGCTATGTAGCTGCACAGCCGTTAAAGTTTAAAAAAAGGTTGCTTCCTCAAGCAGAGGGGAGGAATGCTCTTTTACTTTCCCATCCCAAAACAAACAGCCAATCAGGAATGAGTAGCCACAGAGCAGATTGCGGGCTTGTGGAAAGGGAAGTGGAGGTTTTGATCCTGGCATTAACTCGACCCCTCCACAGACGCAGGCTGCGGTGGGAAAGAGAGACCGGGATAAAAAGACATGGGCTTTGATGGAACCGAGCCAAACCAGGCATATTTTCAATGTGGGGAAACGGCCATAGACAACCAACAACATTCTGTAGTTTCCGAGGCATTTCAAAATGGCTGCTGCAGTTTCGTTTTGAAATCTGAGTTGCATTTGGAGGATGGAAGAGGAGGGGGCAGGCAAGAAAGAAAATAGGGGTGGAGGAAGCGAAGCCAGAAGGAAAGAAAGAAGGAGGGAAGGGGGGGGAGAGCGGCTGGAGAGAGGGAAGACGTAGGTAAGGGGTAGAAACTGCAACCCCTGCTAGGAAGAGGGAAGGCGGTAAAGCAGACGTAGCATGGAAAAGAGAACAAGTTGGGTGGGGGTTAGATTCACCTGTCAGGTCCTTGCAGGTCCCCGACTTTCTTTATTGTATTTTAGTTATACTGACGTTTCACTAACTTCCATGCAGAATTCAATAATCAAATTAATCCCCAGTATTGTTTTCAAGCTTGTCCCTGGCTGCTTAAGGTGTAGAATTTAATTTACGGCCATTTCTAGCAGGAGTCGAAGATAAAATAATACATAATTAGATTTTATTTTGGAGCAGTGATCCAAGAAAAGAGTAGCACTAGTTGGTTATTAAATAATTTTCTTTTCAACTTGCTTGATGTTGTGTCCAATGAAATGTTCTGCTTTTCTAAAGGAAAACAGAAAAAAGGCGCCTTTTTTTGCTGTGGAATCAGCTTCTGTGGTCAGGTTCAATATTAAAACATCCCTTAGCATGTGCAAAATTCCTTTTCCCACACTATTAGGTGATGACAGTCCAATCCCACCCGGTTAGGGATTAAAAGGAAAAAATTGTTGATCAGGACTATATGTTCTTTATCCAGATATTTGTCCCTTATTTGATAATCTAAGATCCATATGCCACTTCCATGATCCCTACTATGTATAATTATATTTTTTTTCAGTTGAAGGGGTGTTTTTTTGGCAAAGACAGCTGTGAAGTTGAGCACGCAATGCTCTTGAGTCTTGACCTTTTCTTAATATCCTCTGATATTTTACATCATGAAAATCTTGTTTTGCTGACTGGAGAAGGAAATTTGCAAGTACCTCCCAATGTCATCCTTCCAAGAGCAATATTTGATGCTGTGCTAAAAGATTAAAAAGTGTGTGTTGGTGGTGGTGGGGAATTGTGGTAGGATTTGGAAGGCAGGAAGAGCAGACTGTTATGAACCACAGAATGGATTTTAGAAATGTTATTGTTTCTCCTAGCTTTCCCACTCTGAAATATGGCTATAGAAAACACCTTACAGTGTGCAGTCTGGTTGTTGTTGTTGTTCCCTTTCTCTGTCTGATACATCTTTATCCCACTCTTGATCCAAGAGTCCAGAACGACTTCATCTTTTTTTAATGCTGTAGCCAGGATGTTGACTGGAATGGGTCATAGGGACCGTATCAGTCTTGGTCCATCTATCCTGGTCCCTAGTTTGCTGTGGGCCCAATTCAATGTGCTAGTGTTGAGCTTCAAAGCAGTATATGGTTTGGGCCCAGCATACCTGAAGAACCACCTACTCTTTCTGAGATCAGGCAGGTGGCAAAAAGAGGTTCTCTTCAGCTGAGACACTTAAAACGATGGAACTCTCTCCACAGGAATATTTATCGGCTCTCTTCTTCCTCTGTCTTCTTGGTGCAGGTGAAGATTTCCCCCCTGTATGGTGCTCCCTCAATGATCCCGTCATCCTGCCCTATGTTTTTGTTACCGTTTGTTTTATGTATTTTAATTTTGGTTTTGTTTCTTTGATTTTTTTCTAATGTTTTGGTTCTTTTTGATTTGGTGGAAAGGTGGCACACAGATGTTATAAATAAATAAAAGGAATTCTGCTTCCATTTTAACATGTTAACCTTGCCTTGAATCATAGATTCAAAATTAGGAATCACCAGCAGCTGCCTCCTGCACTCACCCACACATCGCATAATGCAGGGCCAGCCCACACTACCTAGAGCATGTTGTTTAGAGAGCAGGTGTGCTAGAAGATAAATAGCTCTGGGTGACTCAGCTCCTGTGACTCTGGAGCCGACAAAAGTACTTTTTTTTTCTTTAGAAAATCTTCGTATGTATGTTAAATAGTGGGATAAGAACATCTGCCATACATTATAACAACAAGATTGTTTGTTTTATGCATCATGTACTGCAGCATGCTCTTAAGCCACATTTTGAAGCGATGCACACGTGCTGTCCCTCACAGTTGCTTTTGTGGGCAATGGTGGCAGTGGTGGCAGATGTGGTTCCAGCTGTCACTGGGCAAGAGCTTAGATCAAATCAGTTTTAGAAGATTTTTAACCATAGTGTACCCCATGCTGGTAAGAAACATGATCCCAGTGTGGCAGCGTTATTAACGTTTGGCGTGTGTGCGGTAAACATACCGCAGTCTGGCTGGAAAATGCCAGGTTTCCCAGGCTTACTTTCTGCATATGTAACTGGGCCTGCAGCATGAGAATAACTTGAAATGTTTGTAAGCCTTTTCAGAAGATGCAGTCGGCTACTGTCCAGCTGCCCGTAAATGAAATGCCCTTACGTAATCAGTGCTGCAAGAAAAGAGAAATCATGTCTTCCCTCAACCAAATATATTTGGTGCCTGCAGCTAACACTAAAAAAACTCTGTTGGATCACATCATAATGGGCTTCAAATGTGTAAGCTTTAATATTTTCTGTTCCAGTTCTTTAATATACCATATATCTAGAATTATGAAGTGGCTCTCTGTTCCTTTGCAAGCATCAATCTTCATTTCCTTTACTCCACGTTGCCATGAATTTTCTGTGAAAGAAGTTTTGAATAGCTCCACTGGTACTGTGCAGTTTACTGTATCTTGTTCTACAGGAGTATTTTGAATTCCCTCCTGTACTGGTCCCAGGAAGAAACACTCCTGTAACAAGAACACATTAGGTGTCTATAGGCAGCCCAATCCAAAGAGAAGGGCAGTAGAGTAGTGGCCAGGGATACTGCTGCTGCACTGCCTCCAAAAAGGCAGTTGGCAGCACGAGTGCCAGGGGAAGAAGGAGAAGCATATGGCTTGCACCCATCGAAGCATATGACTTATGCCGCACTTTTTGGTGGCATAAGTCTGTGCTGCTGAAAGGGGCGGGGGGGCGTTCCCTGTCTGAAACTCCACTGGGAGCTGACTCAAGTCAGCACGCACCTGAGAATACCCCCCTCGTACAGAAGCAACCTCCTGCCGATGCAGAAATTATGGTGTGATGGGAAACTTCTACAGTTCCACGCATAATGGGCCTGCCAATACAGTGGCTCCCCTGGGCTGGCCTAAGTGCCCTTATGAAGTGTCTGTGCCTTTTTGTGTGGCGCTGGTGATACTGATGTTGGCATAGAGGTCACACTGCATTTACTGCACCCCCAAATTACAGCCCCACCCCCAGATTCCAGCACAAGTGTCTAATTCATTCAGCATAAGTTAATTATTCTGCATTGGCAGCTTGGAAAAGACTGGAGACTTTGTCAATGCGTCACAGTGGGTTGGATGCACTTCTGGAGGTGAGAGTGATTTCCATCAGTCCCCTCCCCCACACTGCATACTTTCATAGCAGGCTGTAGCAAGAGAAGGGAGGTGGGGAAAACTCACTCCACCAGCTTTACTTCGCTGATGATGATTTGGATCCATCCCAATGAAGACATGCATCTGCCAAATATTTAGTCATCCCCTTGGTCCCACTAGCTGGTTATACCTGCTCTTTCAGTGATTTCTTAGAGTCACAAACAGAGAAATCTTTCCCACTAGCTGCTGTCTGAGATACTTTTTAACTGGAGATGCCAGTCATTGAATGTGGGCCCTTTGCCATATAAAGAATGTTCTCTGCCCCTTAGTTGCCATCCTGAGGCATACTTCTGCAGAATGGATTTTTTGCTTGAACTTGTGGAGTGGTTATCAGATGTGATGTTCAGATCACTCAGACATTTTTTTTCTGGACTGTTTCACAATAACCATGCCTGGTCCTTTAGGGCCAATATGAGCATTATAATCTCAAAGTCAAATACGGGGTGATAACTTTCTTTCAGCAGATATGACTGACATAAGGCACATGTTGTGCTTGACTCTTGATGCTGCCTTTAGGAGCAACATTCTGACATTAGCAAATGCTGAGAAAACACCATTTTCATAGCTGGATCATTACTTTCTGATGAAGGCACAGATTCCTGGCAAGGACTGCTGTTCATTAGTTTCTCCTGGTGTTCTAGCTTCAGAGCAGTCTTTCCATCTTAGTTACTGTCATTTGGTCTTCTTTGTAGCTGCAGTTTAATTTGGTGGGTTGAGTCCTAATAGCACGGGTCCTGCATAGGTGCAAGGGTGCTGTAACATTTTCTGTTTCCTGGGACCCCTTATATGTAGCCCCTGTAAAGTCACGTCTCTGATGTGTTTTGAGGTGATATGTGTTATGCTGCCACCTTGCCTTCTTTAGTGTTTCCTACTTATTTTCTCTGTCATCAAACCTTACAATTTTTAGTTGGATCCAAAGAACAGGATGGCTTAGTTATATCTGTAGAATGACAGAATGGAAAGTCCATGGGGGTGACTGTGAAATAAAAGGGAATCCTTTACTGTAAATAAAACAATTGTTTTCTCTTAATATAGCTTATCTAGAAGTATAGCAGTGTAACTATTTCAGTAAGGTTCATAAGTGTAATGGTTTCAGATAAATACAGTTCTTCTTTCTGTAAAGTTTCTTAAATAAACCTAGCCACAAATGCTTATTTTTTTTATGTGCCACTTAGGGTAATAATGTCAACAAAGAACATAGACTGCTCTCACAGTCCGTACTCTTCTCATATCAGCTTTCTTCCCCCTGGCCCTCCGAATTAACTCTGAACAAACCAGTCCACACTTAGGGTACAGCTACAATCCAATCATAATGCACTTCACACACCCATTTAGAGCCCTACATTTTAATCCATAGCAACATACATGTAGCCTCCCCACCACTGAATCACAGAAGTAAAACACACACAAAATGTTTACATATTTAAACATCACAGGTGCTTTTAGATGTTGGTGTTCTCCAGGCATAATTCAGTTGGTACCATGCCAGGTACCAGTAAGCCACACTTCAGTTGTACCAGATGCTACTGGAACAAACGTGCAAGCAAGATAATTGTGGGTGAGGTGCTGGGGAACCAACAGCCATTCTATAGAAATAGTGGATGGTTGGCTTAGTGCTGTAGCTACCGCTATCTGTGCCCCTGCCTTCAGAGGTGAAGCACGTGGCAACCAGGTAAATAGTAAGTATAAAGGTTGTCCCCTGTGCAAGCACCAGGTCATTACAGATCCATGGGGTAACGTTACAGCATGATGCTTTCTAGGCAGACTACATGATTCTTACTAGGCTGGTAGTTTGCTATTGCCTTCCCCAGTTGTCTACACTTTACCCCCAGCAAGCTGAGTACTTATGTTCCTTTTTTAAATACAACATTTATTATTTTTTCACAAAACTGTATAACGAACAAAAAAGAAAGAAGAAACACAGAGGAAGAAATGATGAATAATTACAAGCAAAACATAAATCACCCAGAAAAAATGAAAGTGGGAAACTGCAAGTGGGGGTGGGGGCGGTGAGAAGACGGAGAGGCAGCTTCTGAAAGCCACGTAGCTGGCTCACACTTACTGATCTTAGATTTTATCAAAATTAGAGGATTAGAAAAGAACCCAAACTTGTCCACTTGTCAAGTTAAAGGTCCCCAGAACTTCCTGGGGAGGCTAGAGTCAGACTGTCTGCTCTTTGCCAACAATTGCCTCTCAATAAAGAGCTCCTAGAAGCTCAGTCTGTTTAAAACGCCATCTTCCCTGGAAGTTCTAGTACTCAGTTTGCCATCCTCAGAAAGGTGGAAGGCTGCGCCATCTTGGAGTGGCTACATGAAATTGACTTCTGTTGGGATTGAACTCAGAGGGGAGGCACGTAGCAACCAGAGACAGGGCTTTTTCACTAGTAGCACGTCACTTATGGAATGCCCATCCCTTTGAGGCTTGTTTGTCACCAGTGCTGCTTTCTTTAAGGTGTCAGGTCAAAGTATTTCTGTTCACCTGGACTTTTAATTAAGGGGGTTTATATTTTTAATCTCTCTTTTAGCCTGGTCGCTTGTTTTATGCTGTTGGTAATCTATTTTTATGGTATCTGTTTTTATACTGAGCTGGTTCTTTTTTCTAGTGCTTGATTTTAATCGCTATCTTTCAATGTTTTCTTTTTCTTATTTTTTTATTTGTAAGCTGTCTTGTGGCCCCATCCTAAGGAGGGAAGCTGAATCCGCTGTTGGGAGCAGCATAGAGCCACGCCAGTGGATTTGCCTTCTCTGGGACACTTGCCTTGGTGGAGGGGCGAATCCACCAGTGTGTGGCTGCCATTACCCTCCCTGGTGGTGGGACGTGGCACTGCATGCTGCACCAGTGTCCCTGCGCCAACACCAGCATAGCGGGCATGGGCTGGTGGCATGGCTGGGGGAGAAGCCAACAGTAGTTAGCTTCCTCCCTGCCTTTGCCCCCGTTTTGCTGGCAGTTGGGGCTTTGGACTTTCTGGTGTTGTGAGGAACCAGCAAATATTGTCACACATCTTTCCTTTTAATGTTATATTGCATTTAAAAAAGCAATCCTGCCAGAAGAAAAACCTGCATTTGTCTAAATGTGTTCAGTTGAATAATCTTTTATCTCCCCATTTTCCCCCACCCACCGCCTTCACCAAACAAATGTGTATTTTTGTAGAGAGGTGTGTAAAATCTTCTTGATCTCCCCCTCCCTCTATTTTGTCTGAGAGCTTGCTGCACGTAGGTGGCAAAGGAATTTCGTGTCTCTGCAATGACTCACCAGAATGACTCACTGGTTCGCGGAGAGAAAAATGACCCTGAGTAGCAATTTAAGTGGTGCGCCGTGTTTAGAATGCTTAGCCTGGGTGGCACACCTGGGGTCCTGTGCCTTGTGATTTCGGAAGGCTGCCACTCTCTCCTTACCCCCTTGCGTGTCTCCCTTTTGTGGTGGCGGTGAGCCCTCCTGTATGGGCTGTGAGTTACCACATTCATTAACAAGAATGTATGTAATAGAGGGAGGAAAGCAGACAGCCGTATTTTATAAAAACTCTACTGAGGTATTTGTTGTGGGTGCAATGCAGATCAGAGCGCTGTGTTCTTCACTACAGTCTGGTCACTCACGTCTCATCTCCCCACATCGTACGACTTTGCCCCTTCTCTCTTGGAAGATTCAAATGTTGTGTAATCAAGTTGGGAGAGGAAGTGTAAACAATCAGGGAGAAGGTGTAAACAATCTGAAAATTTCCTCCATGGCAGTTCCGAGCCATGGGGCTAACTAAATACTGTCCTGCTCGCCTAGTTCAGCACTGTATTAAAACAGGCATGGCTGCTGAGACTCAACGCTTTGGTGTTCAGGAGACTGCCCATCTACTACTGAACCTCAGCATTAATGCACATGGAGGGTGGACATTTTTACCTCTTCTTCCTTGTGCTTCATAGGAAAGGGTATGCGTTTGGGGGTTACCTGGGTTGGCTTCCTCTGCTTCAAGTCACTCTTTTGCCAGAAGAGAATAGCCACAATTTGGAATAAGGTTCCTTGAGCCAGAGGGAAGCTTCAGACTGTGCTGAATAGAATAATGGGATATATCTCACTGAAATCAAACAGCATACTACTCGCCCAAAACAAACAGCTGATCCTGTTCCTGGATCAGCCCCATTCTGATTGGCTCTTTCTCTAATTGCAGTCAATTTGTGGTGCTGCCCTTTACCCTCTCTAAATATTCCAGAAGAGGGCTATCTTTAATTTGGGCACTAGGTGCCTTGGGGTAGTGGAATAGCTGGCTTACCACAGCTCATTGCAATGAGCCAACGAAGGGAGTCTATCATCTCTACGCTGAATGTTGGATGCATGCAAACATTTCTTTTTAATGGCCAGGACAGAATTTTCTCATTTTCTGATAGTTAAGTTGTGCTTTTTTGTCTTGTAATTGGAGTCACTCTTCCTTCATACATCGGGAAAGGTTTACTTTTTAAATTCGAAGCTCAGTCTTGGAGGAGCCTACTTTCTGTGGCTCTGTCTGAATCACTATTCTGAACATGCCTGCTGATTGGGCATTCTGCTCCACCTCTGCATCACTCTCACTGTTCAGTCACTCTGATGCAGTCAGTCTGATGGAGAAGTGCAGGGGAGTTGTGTGTTCCAGTGGATGCTATCTCGAAGGTCAGAGTTTTCAACCATGCCGAGATGCATCAGGCAGCCTCCTATTGACAGCTGCTTTGAATTCACAGCAGATTTCTTTATTAGTGTATTTCTAGTAGCCTGCTAATAAGTTCTGACACAAAAGTTATGAATGACTACATTTGAATAATTGTGGGGGAATTGGTTTTAAATGTTTAATTCCCAGTTACAGTGATGCTTGTGGCAGATTTTTTTCAGCTTCTCCTTGGTATTTGACTGTTGCCTTTTTTCATAAGATGTTGCCATTGTGCAGCTAGAACTTTTCATTAGTGAAGCTGTTGTTGTGACACCTTTCTATTTATTCCAGTCCTCCACAGTCACAAATGTTAGCATGCTTTTCAGTCATCTGTGACTAGCTGCCATTTACAAATGCGTGGGAGCTCATTTCAACTTTCTCAGTGAGGCTTGTAGACAGTTTCTTATTCTTCTCACCTGTGTTAGTAATGGCTGAAACGTGGGCAGGTGAACTTCTAAGCAGTTTGCGGTGTATTCTTCAGGCGATCATCACAGCCACAATGAAATAACCAAGTAAAAGTCTTCCTTTTGAGTAAACAGTGCCAAACGACAAATTAAAGCCCAGCTTGGAAGTTCTCATGCAGCTGTATGTGTTGGAAGGTAGTAAGTAGAGGTTGTTAAGCTTTGCTTATGCTCCGTTTCAAAATGCTCCCGATGTATTATTTGCTAAGTACATTTTTATTCTTCCAAGGACTTAATGGTGGTGTGCATCATTCTCCTATCCTCTATGTTTAACCTTGCAACAGAAACGTGAGGTAGGTTAGGTTGAGAGTGAGTCTGACCCATAGTTACCCAGCGAGCCCCCCCATTGTAGTCTAACAAATACAGAAATAGGGTTACCACCTAATTATTCAGCCTAATTAGTCAAAAGTGGCAATTGAAAGGATTTGAGGCTATTTATTTAATTTGTACCCACCTTTGAAGGAATTGAGGGTGGTGTACACTCCTTGTACTAGTTTATCCTCACAACAGCTGGGTAGGTTAGGCTAAAGGATGGTGTGCTGTGGCCCAGTGTCATGGAACTTTATGGCAAAGTAGGGTTTTAAAGCCAGGTATCTTTGATACTAGTCTGATTCTCCTCAGGAGTGCAAATCTCCATGTGAAGAACTTCCCCATTCAGAGCGAACATTCAGCCTTGTAACACAATGCAGTTTTTATGTGCCAGGGTGCTTTTCAGCAAATTCACACAAGCACTTTAGTGCTTCAGTACATCAGCGCATACCAGTTGATGCTTTCAGAGCTATACGTTTTTGTAGCCTGATTCATCTCTCCCCTCATTTAGTATAATATTTCTGAACAACATGGCCCATTTATGGACCCGCAGCTTCCCTGGGAACATCTGGAAAGCAGTGTTTACATTCTTTCCACATAGACCACAGCAACTGCAGCATATGATAAAGAGCCCCATAGCAGCTCATGACATCATGGCCTCACAGGCAGAGGAAATAGCTAAACTTCCTGCTCACAGCCCATTAAAACCTCAGCACTGGCGTCGTCTCACTGAAATGACAATAATGCCTCAACAAACCTGCCAAGGAAGTCAGAAGGAGAAAGAGAAGGGCTTTGCAGTGTAACTGAATAATTGGAAACAGGAAATAGCTCTGGTCTGAAGGAGTAAAAATGCCACCATGTGGATACTATAAAAGGAAACAAGTTCTCGAAGGAAGAAAAAACTCATTGCAAGATTTAAAAATGTGTTGGCAACATTTTGGGATGGGAGAGCGGGGATTAAAAGAAGATGATTTATTTGCCTGGGACAAGGCAGCTTCTTTGTGGCATGTTTCGCTTAATCTGAAGTGGCCGTCTTCTGTGCGAGGCCCCCCAAAGCTAGTTTTAAAACCAAAGAAGAAAAAAATACCATGTATTCTATTAATACGCATTATGTTTATGCCCCCTGAGCTCTGTGGGTGAAGTATGAAATAAAACCTATGTATTTCAGTAGCAAAAAGCAGGTGTGGGGAGCAATATTGATGGGTTATGTGGTGCTAGAGAGGGAGGGAGTTTGCTCTCCCACTGGAAACTCCTTCCCCCAACTTCTGGGGTGGGGGACAGGCACAATATAATCTACTGCCTTTTTTCACTTCCAAGGGCCTAAAGAATGGGGCACTTCTGTCAATGCACCATTATTATGGGTGTGTTCTATATAGTGGTTAGAGAGTTGGGCTATGATATGGGAAACCCAGGTTTGAATCCCCACTCTGCCATGAAGCTTTCTGGGTAACACTAGGCCAGAGCACATTTGGATGGGGGTTCACATTATTAATTGCTTTTGCTCCCCCTCCAATTCCCTGCATAGAGGAAAACTACATGCTAGTGATAGGGATTTTAGCATTGCGTTCTTCCTGACTTGCTGGTTTTCGATGTTTCAGGTGTTGAGCTTACATGAGTGAGTTCTCTTCTGTACAAAACAATCACTGCACGTAGCATGCTAGTGTGTCAAAGGGAAAACTAGTCCAGGTCCCATCTACCTAATAGGTAGTTTGTGAAGGTTTTTTTTTTTAAGGATGGAACCTCAAGTATGAAGTTGTGCAGTCAACCTGATATGTTCTGTGTGAGAGGCAGACTTCAGAAATGGGGAAGATGGGGCTGTTCATCCGGGAGCTGGCTAATTGCTGCCATTGGGTTATGTGGAATAAAAGTAATAGATGGGCTTCAGAGGAATCAAGTTTGCCTTCTTTACTTGGTGAGTGGTGGTGGAGAAATAGGAAGAACTACTGGGATTCTTTGTCACCCCTTTTCCTTCACCTGACTCCTCTCAGTGATGTAAACTACTTTTGGCTGGGAGGAATTTTTTTTTTTAATAGAAGTTCCCTTACACAATTAAATTAAAAGATTTTTTTTTTGCCCTTGTGTGTAAAATGTCATTTTTGGAAACCTGAATGGAAATATCTACAGAATTTTTCAGCACAAAGGACTCAAAATAGTGAAGTGTTCCATCTGTTTTATAGCATTTGGTTTTTTCCCCCCTCAGGTTTGACATCTACAGGAAGGTGCCAAAAGACCTTACGCAGCCAACCTTTACAGGAGCAATTAGTAAGTGCCTCTGTGTGTATGTGTATGTACCCTAGTCTTAAATTAGAATTCCTTCTGGCTTCTCATTTTAAGGCAGTATGATTTATTTCCACAGTGATAATAAATTCATTAGGTTTGTCACACAGCAGCTTGTTCTGTGTGCATGTTTGAATTAGATAGCCCTGTACGAAACCCCGGTGAACTGCTGTGGGCTGGCTGGGGCATCCTGATGCTTGATAGCTTCTAGCAAGTCTGTCGTTCTTGAGTCTGAGGTGAAAGCAAAAAAAGGCAGGTTTCCTGGCTATGAGATTGGGAGGCAGCTCAATGTAAAACCAGTTTACTGCTTCTTTTCTGTATTGCTACAAAGTAACTATCGGAACTGTTCCCCCTCCCACTTTTTAAAAAAGTTTGTTGGCATGAGGCATAGTTTTGGGTTGATGCCATCTTTTTTACTTGGGATCTAGTCTTTCCTTCCTTCTCAAGAATGAGATCTGTTGGCTGAGTAATGCAATTTCACACTGTTGGTGCTAGTGAGTGTGTTGCATAGCAGAGTGGCAAATACGCATCAGGCTGTTCCTGCCAGGTCAGTAATTAGATACCTAATGTTGCTTTCCTGTCTTGTTGCACACCAATTTCCTTTAATCAAGTAACTGTGACCCAGTTCACTCGGTCTTGTAGTTTGGGTCACTAGTCATGCTGACGCAAACAGCATCATGCCCCAAGATAGTGATTGGTGCTGAATAGAACTGAGTCAGTAGTCCTGAATCATTTAGGAAACATGGAAGAGGCAATTGATCAAAACTGAGATGCCCTAACAAATACTTAGTGGGGATCAGTCACTGTACTTAAGAATGTTGTTTTTACTCCCTCTCCTCACTTCACTTATCTAGTCTTTGGATTTCATACAGGAGCTTTTCACATTAGCTGTGATGAATAGGATAATTACTTGCCTCTAACCAGCATTCTCTGCAGAAGGGCATTCATATGTAACAGTGAATTAAAGCTCAATCAAGCTTGGCACAGGAATGGAAGAGGAAGATGGGAAGAGTGATGGGTAAGCGCAGCCGTAAGCTGTGTGGGTGCACAGTTAGGGCTTGTCTGCTCCTTGGTCACCCTATACCACAGGGGAACAGTATCCTTGTTTCTATCTCAAAGAGGGGGAAAGATCCTGCTCTACACTTGGGGTCTCCTTCCCATGAACCCTAGAAGAAGAAAATAAGTCAATCTTTCTGTTTCTGGGGTAGGTACCCACCTTAGTCTTTTTCCTAATGTCCCCTGAGAGAGCATAGGATTAAGAGAATGCCTGATGTGTTTTGTTTTAGGAGTTTTTAGGGTAGGCACATGAGAAATGGAAAGAAAATAAATTTGACCTAGCTTCTCTACAGTAAACACACACCTTCTCTTTTTTTGCTTGATTCTCTCTCTCTTCCCTGTCTGTTTCACTTTTCCTGTCTCTGTCTGCCTCAGCTGCAGTGATTCCTTCAGCCAGTTCAGTGGCAGATTTTCATAGGAGCTTCCTCTTGGATGGAATAGGGGATAGTCAATCCCAGGAAGTAGAGTAAGAAGCATTTGCAATGCTGCTGTGAAGGCAGAGGCAGTGGGTCATTCTCAGAGGTTTCAGCAAACATGGCACTTTCTCATTGCCTGGTATTGACTCGATACACCCTAGATGCAATCCAACATACTTCAGACATTGAATCAATTGAGGCAGTGCCTTTCCTTTAAAATTTCTCAGACATTCATTCAATATTTTTTACAGTCCCCAAGAGAAAGAGGGACTGGAGGGCCATCTTGAATCTTAAGATTCTTGAATAGCTTTGTGAAGTATAGGCAATTCAAGATGAAGACTGTGAGAACCATTGCAGAGGCCCTTCAATGAGGGAAAGCCATAGGTTCCATCATCTTAATCAAAGCTTACCTGTATATACACAGAGTCCTTGGACAGAAGATTTCTCAGACTGGTCTGTGGGAGTTGGTATTTCCAGTTCAAGACCATGCCTTTCATGTTGACTTTGGCCTCTAAAATCTTCATGAAGCTGATGGTCTCAATAATTGCATGCTTATGTTTGCAGGGGATCCACATACACCTGTATGTGGATGATTGATTGATCAGTCTTTCAATGGACCCAAGCTTTTCAGGAGTCATAATTGCTACCCCATAGGGCCGTGGTGGCAAACCTTTGGCACTCCAGATGTTATGGACTACAATTCCCATCAGCCCCTGCCAGCATGGCCAGTGGCTGGCAGAGCTAATGGGAAGGTAGTCCATGCTGGGGACCAAAGGCTCCTACTGCCATAGGGAGTCCATCTCCTGGATATCCTGGTGATTTCTCATATGAATGCAGTCATAGATTTGGTTCAGTGCAAGCTGTTTCTTCCCTTGGACAAGAAAGCAAAGGTCAATCAGCTGAGCAGATGTGTACATGAAAATTGGCAGATTTGATGACATTGGCTCAGCTTCAGGTATGATGGCTGCAGCAATCGATAGAGTTCTCTGGGCTCACTGTTGGGTTCTCCAATGGCGTTTTCCATCTTATCAGAGACAGGAAGTTCTCTGAAGACGCTTGAGAGTGTAGACTACCCAAAAACTGAATCAGGGCTATAAGTGGTTGACCATCTGGAAACATCTTGTGGGCAGGGTGCTATGAGTGTCAGCAGACCTGCAGAAAAACAGATGCCAGTCTGTTGTGCTTGGAAGTTCTACTGGACGTGGAAGGACGTCTTGAATGGGTGTTTCCCAACCCGTTCTCAGGGAGGCAGGATGTAGTTTTTCATCACTTCCTGTGAACTGCTTGGTCACCCAATTCTCCAGTTTAATTCCCTGCCTAACAGGGAGAGCAGCAACTTTTTGAGGCTCTGCAAAAATTTCTGTCTAGGTCTCTGTAGTGTCTGTCCTTGTCGTGTCTCTTCTACCTGAACCTTTCTGTCTCCTATCTTTCCCCTTTCCCTTCGTTTTCTTCACTTTTCTTCGCGGAAGAGTCCTGGTCTACCCAGGCCTCTTCTACATAAAAAGCGGAAACCCAAATAATGGCCGATCCGCTTCTCCCCACACCCAGGAAGATCTTTTCAAATAAATAGGCAGAGAACACTACAGGAGCTTTCCTCCCCGCCAACAAGAGCGCCAAGAAGAAGGGAAAGAGAAGCAACCCTCTCCCACGCAGGGAGAAACACTTTGTGCCAGCAACGTAACAAAAGCCGGCGGCGGAGTGAACTGTAGCGGCAAAGAAGAAACTTTGGGCGAAAGCTGTCAGGCGGATCGCAGCTGGATGCATGCGTGAGCCCCGCCTTACGGAGGGGCGGTTCTCTCCCATGGTCTCCTCCTCCTCTTGCCCAGGCACCCGGCATTCCTCCTTCCCCAGGGGGGCTACTGGTTGAGCTTGCCGAGGAGACCAGGGAGCCTCCCTCCTCTCGTGATGATTTGCCCTCGCCTCCCCTTTGCCTTCCTCGGTAACCAGCGATGGGCGCTTTTACCGCCCTTGAGGCCTCGCACTTGAGCAATGCCGCGCAGCTGGTCCTGAGGATGATGAAGGGAGGAAGCGGCGGCTTTTTCCACTCAGGCAAGATCGCTAAGCCCGTGGCTGTAGGGAAGGAGAGAGGGCTTGCAGTCCCTATTCTGCCCTGCTTAACCCCAGTTCTTGCGCAAGATGCCTCCCCTACCAAATCAACTGGTCATTTCAACCTATTCAGACAAGCTTCATGAGGGAGGAAATCCCAGACTCTACCATAGGAAGGAACATGTGTGGGTCTACAGGCGGAGAGGCGTCCTTATCCCCTCCTACTCAGCTTCCCTCCCCGTAGGGCCCTACAATAGGGAGGGGCAGATCTAAACCATAGAAACTCACCCATCACTACCAGGGAGACTGATGAGGAACAAGAAGCTTTACGCGAAGAGGGATCAGAGGATCGAAGTCAGAGCATTTCTCTGAACCCAGAGGAAACCCAGAGTCAGAGCGCAAGAGCAGCCCTCCTCCAAATTCTAATAGCGTGGAGGAACATCTCCAACCTCATATCCAAAACCATTGCTGTAAATTGGATCTCCGGGGACTCCCTCTGACGCGGTAGACCCTGCATTCCACCCTAACGAGGCAAAGCCCTTCAAGGAGTGTCCCCTAAAGGGAGAAGCTACGAAATTCTTCCACAGCAGGACTGCTACTCCAGATTTTTTTTACCAGTTCCGGAATTATTCTTCTACGGGAGCATTCTCAGAGAGTGGAATCTCACTCCATTCCTCAGCCAAAACCTATCCTCATCATTTTAAAAAAAAACTGCTCCATCCCAGTTTCCTGTGAGTATGTCAACAACATGCCTGTTCCTGTAAAGTTCCCCGGTAGGCGCCCGTGCCATGCCCTGATCAGGGGGGGGGCCTGGTCTCCAGGAGGGCGGGGTAGGGACCATTAAAGACCAACTAGACAAGCGTGACTTTGTTTAGGCTCATCCTCTTGCAGGAAAGCTTGCGATAGCTTCAAGCAGCATAACAAAAGCAAACTCCTCTCTCCTACGACACTCTTGGCCCAGGGCATCTATTGTCTTGGCTGCTTGGGAATCCTGCCTAAATGCTAACACTAGAATCCAAAAGCCATTAGGAGGAAGGGTGGAAAGAATCCTATGCAGACTTCTAACTCTACCTGCTTCAACCAATCCATACAGGACCTCTACTCCCGGCCAAAGGTATGGCCAATAACGCATAGTGGCCTGTGAAGATTAGACATGGCTCGGGGCATCTGGCCAGCAGACATGTTGTCCAAACATCTCGTGGCAGGCTACTTGCTCCTTTCTCAGGGTACATGCGGCACCGGGACAAGAGCTTGAAATAAGGCCTCATCGAGACAAAAGAAGAGACAAAAAGGCCATGCTACAGGTCCATTTCAGGGCCAGACAAATGTCAAGTCAGAGTTCCCAAAACCTACAAGCACCAGCTTTCTTAGATCCTCCACCAAAGGCGCTTCCCAGGTTCCAGCGGGGCGGTAGCCGTTGTGAAGCTAGCAGGTTTTATGGCAAACTTGCACGGAAATTCTTCAACTGTGGTTCTAGCGCTTTGTAACAACAACAGCACCAATCCGGGCCAGAGACTCTCTCCATAGCGACAATCCAGGCAAGCAATGACTCACTCCGTGCATCTTCCAGTAGGAGGCTGGCCTTCAGTTCCTTCAAACAACAAATGGAGAGGAGTAAAGCCATACCGATCGGAGGGTGGTCCCAGGAGGTCAGTGTCAATCAGGGTAACTCAATCGAGTGTAAGCCTTCCCACGCGTTTCGGACCTTTCCGGCCAATCGCCAGCATAGATCAAAGCACAGAGAACGAAAGGTGGCTATCCAGCATCTGCTGAGCATCAGAGCGGTAGAGCCAGGTGCCCCAAGGCGGAGAGATCACCAGGTGTTTTCTCACTTTTTTTACTGTATAGCCTAAACGCAAATCGGGACTGGCGGGCAATTCTGGAGCCTCAAGTCGCCTAATCAATCAGCACCTGCAACTTCATCGGTTCAGAGATGGAAACTCTATGCGATCCATAGGTAGAAAACTCAGACCTCAGAGTTTTCTGACCTCCTTGGATCTTTTAACCGAAGCATATCTACATATCCCCGGGATCCACTCACTCACTCCAAGAAATTCCTACGCTTTCGCGATATAGGCCAGCTAACGGTAGTTCCAATTCAGGAAAACCATTTCGGATTAGCCACAGCGCCTGAAGTTTCTCTCAAAGATCCTTCTATGCCTCTATCACAGCTCTCTAGGCAAGCGAAGGTCCATGCATACCATATCTACCGGTACGATCCTGATCCCACCAAGTCATTTCGGCCAGTCGGTTCCAGCAAGCGCACTCCAGGACGCTCCAGGGCCGGCTCAATAGGTTCTTCTTTAGAAACTACGCAGATTCATGGAAGAATCAACTTGGAAAAGAGTACTGATCCTTCCAGATCTCAAACCAATGGAGCACTTAGGAGCTCCTCATCTACACTGTACTAAATTCCCTCTTCATCCTAGCGACCAAGGTGCACCTCGCTTCAACAGACAGTGACCTCCATCATCTCCCAGGGGAACAGCTCTCCCTCCCTCCTTTGGCTTTGGCGAAGCCTGATGGGATTGATGGGGTGTCCGCTTTCGACATGCTCCAATGGGCCAGGATTCCGCATGAAGACCTCTACCAAATTTTTTCTCTGTCCATCTCCCAATAATACTCAGATCATAATGAAGCAAGATCGGACTGTGAGATTACCTCCTCGAGCTAAAGAAGCGAGCTCAGATGGTGGATCAGAATCTTAAACTGGGCACAACTCCTCCCTCAAAAGAACGAAGTTTATCTCCACATGAGACCAGGAGTCAATCTAATCACCGACTGGCCAGCCCTCAGAGGATGGGGAGCAAACCCTGGGAACTCCAAGGTAGTCCAAGATCTCTGGACAGAGGAAGAGTCCTTCTCCCCTGACCATCGAACATCCCTTGGAGACAAGGTCCATTTTCAATGCACTCCTTCATCTTCCAATCAGCTTCTTCTTTAGGGAAAAAATACATGTCCTAGTTCTGCGGATACCACCGCCCACTGAAGAGTACCTCAACGAAATCAAGGGGATTCAGGTCAATATTACAGATGCACTTCGAAGTATCCGGATCCTCCTCCTGGGCCGAGAATCACTCTTACTATCCATTCTGCAGCTGAGGTGCTGAACACATCAGAGGCCAGTTAAGATGTCACTACCGGCGATTAGCTAAGCAGAAAATCCATTGCAGAAGCCGAGGAATGGAAGCTGAAGCTTCGACTCATCTTCCAAGTGGATTGCGGAGAGCTGGAGTTCACCCACAAATGGACCTCTTTTGCATCGGCAGAAAATCATCAAACCCCAGTTCATAAGTGCGCGGCTTCTTCCACCCCAGAGCTCCCAGGAGTGGATTTGCCAGCTGCTGACACCTTCCATGGGTCAAGACCCATATTATATGCCTTCCTCCCTTCCAATCATTCCCAAAGTCTTGAGGAAAAATAGCAGCAGAAAAAGGCCCGACGGATACTAGGTCGGCCTTAAATTGGCCCGCACCGTCTCCTGGCTATCATCTGATCCTGAGATGATGGCATCTCCTCCCGGGCCTTCAATCTCCTTTCCCACACCACTGACATGCTGGACGCAGGGTCCGATCGCCTAACACCCTGTTTAAACCATAGTGGTACAAAGCTTCGACCGCATGGCGCTTTGAAACCAGAAGAACCTCCTAAGGGAGTAAGGGCTACCTCTGAACTAGTTTCCAAACACCATCCCTACGCATCCAGAAGGTTACTTTCCCACTAAGGAACATCTATAACGCATCATGGTAGCGCCTTGTGAAAGTGGAGATGGCAGAAGGAAACAATCGGCCTCGACTTTTACGGCAACCCTTCCAAGAAATCTTGTCGCTCCTACAGGATGGATTTAGTACCAGGGCTTTCTGGTAGCTTACGGTAAGACGCTTCTTGTGATTAAACCTCAACCCACTTGATCACGCCAATCCTTCCAGGGACTACTCTCCTATCTCTAGGGATAATCCATCCGATGTCATCAGATTCGCCACAGGTGCTGCTAAAACAAATTCAGCCATACGACTGTCTCAAGCAGATTTTCGACTCTGCAGTGATTTGCATCTGGTCCACCTATCGCTCTTACCAAAACTCCTTTTCTTTGAGCCCTATACAAACGAAATCCATCTCCAAAATTAGGTGGCTGCGAATGAAGCTCTTTTTTTTCTTCTGTAGCAATTACATCAGCCCTAAGAGTTCTTCAGAAATTCACGCATCTCTCAGAAAGTAAGTCAGAACTCTGCATCTTTTCTAAAGACCGGGTGGTCCTCAGAATTTGGATTACCTTCTTCGTGCTTAAAGTCAACTCCAAGCTTTCAACCTGTCCTAACAACAAATAGTCAAGTACCTCATCCTTTTGTTACAGCTCCGTCACATCCAACTTCCTGAAAAAAATGCTGGCACAACGCGGAATCAAGTGAGAGCTCCCCTATAAAGCCTCTGCATAGTTAGGACAGAGTCCATTAGCGTGTCCACCATAGCCTAGCCTCTTCATCAACGTTTTAACCTTGGGGACGCACTGACCAAGAGCGGCCACTTCAGCAGAACCATCAAAGCTTGCATCATTGAAGCATACTAAGGCATAGAACCATCCTCTTCCTACATGGGATCACTGCTCACTCATCAAGCGCCGCGCGGTCAAACATTAATGCCGCCTTCAGGAAACTGGTTCCCTATATGGGCATCTGCTTAAGGGCTGCCACCTGAGTGCTTCAGTCATCAACCTTTTGGTTCAGAGCACTCACAAAGCTCTGCTCCTTAGCAGCAATTCGAGGCCACCTTTGGTAGGCGAAGTAAGCTGGACACATCATCGGGGAGGGTGATCTGACTCCACTCCATTTGGGACTGCGGTTGGGATTCCTCATTCAAGACGTCCTTTCCACGCCCAGTGGAAACGGCTCCATTGGTTACTTGATGCGTGAAGGGTCCTTTCTACTGGAAGGCGTTGGAAGGACGTCTTGGCTCCTTCCTGAATCCAGCATTATCCCCCGATGATGGATTCCCTCGTTGTACATATTTAATTAAAAAAAAAAGTTAAGCAAGAGCCACCTGTCATTTCACTATTGTCAATCCCGTTGGCGTGTTATAAGTTTATTAGATTTGTTTAGTGGCTTCCTGTTATTATATATATTGTGCCTTAGTGGCTCTCACTGCTCTCGTCAGTCATCTACTGGAGAATTGGGTGACCAAGCAGTTCACAGGAAGTGATGAAAAACTACATCCTGCCTCCCTGAGAACGGGTTGGGAAACACCCATTCAAGACGTCCTTCCAACGCCCAGTAGAAGGACCCTTCACGGTAAGTAACCAATGGACCGTTCTCTGCTCTCTGGGTCATTTTCAAAGAGCCTGGTTTCCACAAGAAATGACATACATCAACCTCCTGAAACACTTCCATTTCTCTGACTTTCATACACTTCCAGAATAAAGTGACAAACATAAATGATTGCATTCAGACAGTGTCATCACTAAGGGACATATGAACGCACAAAGTACTACAAAAACTACCAGCTTTTATGGACAGAACTCTTTTATGGACAGAACAGCAACTCTCTTCTCTCTGAGCAGAACATATCTGGGGAAGGTGGGAGACATTATTCAACACTCATACCAGATTAGATCAGGGAGAGTGGTTCCTCCAACCAAATCTTTTTCAGGGTCTTATTCTGCATTTTGGCACTTCACAGTGAATCTTTTTGCACCCCTCACCAATGTGTAAGTTCCAAACCTTTGCTTTTGACGTCTGTGTCATCCTGTAGAGTGGAGGCATCCTCTGTTGGCAAAGTGCCTGAAGGGGCTGCTCTAAGCCTTTACTTTGCCGAAACAAACTATAAAAGGTGAAAGCAGAAATATTCTGCCTCGCACCTTATTGGTCCAAGAAACCTTGGTTTTCCACTCTGCTGTCATGTTTAGTACAGGTGCTGTGGAGAATTCTGGCGCACCATGATGTGTTGACACTGGGTCAGACATGCCATCCAAGTTCAGGTTAGCTTTACTTAATCACATGGGGATTGGGTGGCAAGGTTTTGCAGCTGAGGATTTTTCTTAGCATGTTACCATTATCAAGTCAGTTGTATGTAGGGAAGCTCTCACACAGTTTTAGATTATTCTAATAGGAATATAATTTTCCACCAAGTGTGAAAGGGAAATACATGCCTCCTCAAATGTATGGTGTTTGTCTCTGATATATTTTCAGACATACTTCTCCATTTCAGTCTTTCTGAGAGTCAGCATGGTGTAGTGGTTAAGAGCAGGTGCACTCTAATCTGGAGAACCGGGTTTGATTCCCCACTCTGCCACTCGAGCTGTGGAGGTTTCTCTGGTGAACCGGATTAGCTTGTTCACTCCAACACATGCCAGCTGGGTGACCTTGGGCTAGTCACAGTTCTTCAGAGCTGTCTCAGCCCCACATACCTCACAGCATGTTTAGGGTGGGGGAGTGAAAGGAGAGTAAGCCCCTTTGAGCCTACTTACAAGAGAGAAAGGGGGGATATAAATCCAAATTCTTCTTCTTTCAGTTATATTCTAGTAACCTGATGACCAGACCACCACTGTTGGCTTGGTAGTTCCTGGGGCCTCTGTTTGCCATAGGAAGAGAAAGGGTGGGAAGGTTGGGGGAGGGAAGGAAGTAAAGATGGGGAGGATGGAATGCCCCTTCCTGCAAGTTCCTTGTGGGCCTCAGCTTGTCATCTTATAATAGAAGTTCATGCTAGAATAAATTTTGTTACTCTTTAAGGTGCTATGGGACTCCTGCCTTATTTTGTAAACTAATATGTCTTTATCAGCTATGTAAAATGAGAACAGACTAAGCAGTGTTGGCGAACCTATGGCACTCCCGATGTTCATGAACTACAATTCCCATCAGCCCCTGCCAGCATGGCCAATTGGCCATGTAGTCCATGAACATCTGGAGTGCCGTAGGTTCACCACCACTGGACTAGAGTATGGATGCTAATTGACTTATTACTCCTTTAAAAAATTCAACCCTCTGCCATGCAGGAATACACAATCAAAGCATCCTTGACAGATGGCCATTTAGCCTCTGTTTAAGAACTGTCAAAAAAAGACTCCACCACCCTCTGAGGTAGTGTATTCCACTGTTGAACAACCCTAACTGTCAGACACTCACACAATTTTGATCCTGAACACTAGATTTTGGTCACAGTTGCCAAGTGCAGCTCATAGAATCATTGAGTTGGAAGAGACCACAAGTGCTATCAAGTCCAACCTCCTGCCATGCAGGAGTACACAATCAAAGCACTCCTGACATATGATCATCCAGCCTTTGTTTACAAACCTCCAAAGAAGGGGACTCTACCACTCTCCTAGGCAGTGAATTCCACTGTTGAACAGTCCTGACAGTCAGTTCTTCCTAATGTTTAGGTGAAATTTTTTTTCCTGCACCTTGAATCCATTACTCCTGGTCCTAGCCTGTGGAGCTACAGAAAGCAAGCTTGCTCCCTCACCAACATGACATCCCTTCAAATATCTAAACATGGCTATCATGTCACTCCTTAACTTTCTCTTCTCCAGACTAAATATACCTTGTTCCTCATAGGGCATGGATTCCAGACCTTTTACCCTTTTGGTCACCCTCCTCTGGACCCGTTCCAGCTTGTCAATACCCTTTTTGAATTATAATGTCCAGAACTGGACACAGTATTCCAGGTGAGATCTGATCAATGTAGAACAGAGTGGTACTATTACATCTGTTGATTTAGACACTATACTCCTAATTAATGTGACCCAGAACTGCATTGACTTTTTTGGCTGCCATGTCATGCAACTGACCCATGTTCAGTTTGTGGTCTACTAAGACATCCAGATCCTTTTCACATGTACTGTTGTCAAGCCAGGTATCACCATCTTATAACTGTCCATTTCATTTTTTCTGCTCAAGTATAGGTACCTGACATTTATCTCTGCTAAAATTAATTTTGTTACTTTTGACCCAGCTCTCTAAACTGTCCAGGTCATTTTGAATTCTGATCTTGTCATCTGGGATTAGCTATTCCTCCTAATTTGGTGTCAAATCTGCAAATTTGATTAGCATGTTATGTACTTAAACTCTGTTGGAACTACAGAATTTAAGCCATGTATAGTATTTTTTTGGATACAGACTTCAATTGAAGGAATGAATTGCAGAGTTACCTATTAAGAAGATGGTTTAAACCTGAATTGCTGTAGAGATCTAAATGTATGTATAATGTTGCTGAATGTATTTCATACGACCTCCACAGTGATTTGCAGCAGGTCCTACTTTCAGGTAAATCCTTTTCATTAAAAAAGAAGAAAAGTTGGTTTTTATACCCTGCTTTCCTCTCCTGTAAGAGGTACCAAAGCAGCTTACTATCGCCTTCCCTTCCCCTCCCCACAACAGACACCATGTGAGATAGGTGGGGCTGAGAGAGTTTGAAGAGAACTGTGGCTAGCACAAGATCATCCTTCAGGCTTTGTACGATGGAGCAGGGAAAACGAACCTGGTTCACTAGATAAAGAGTCTGCCACTCATTTGGAGCTTTAGGAAATCAAACCCAGTTTTCCAGAATCTAGTGCTCTTAATTTGTGCACCAAGTCTTTGGCATGGATGAAGAGGACAGGTAAATTCCTCTGCTCCATGCTCTCACTGCAACAGTGTCTTCTCAGGGATGAAGCCAGAGCCTCCTGGGACTCCTCTGCCTTGCCCCCTGGCCCCACTTTTGGGCTGGGCAGCAAAAGGTTGTGCAGGGAGCTGTGGGATGTGGGACTGCACCTGGTCAGTGAAGAATAGGAGCAGCAGGAGTGGGCCCCAGTGTGTGCTCCTCATTGGCTACATTGTCCAGTCCACCTTTGCCAAACTTTCTGAGGCTTGTGCCTACCTATGTGATCTGCAATGCCTTCTGGCCACTGACCCAGAGCTCTGGCACCCACTAAGCGATGGGCAGTGCACCCTGGGAACTGGGTCTCACTGCGGCAGTTGGAACAGCATCTGGGCACAAGGTGATGGGAGTTGGGAAGTCAAGCATATACTTGTTAGAGTGCATTGTGAAGTTCTTTGGTGTGGATCCATCTTGCATGCTCATGGTGACTGACTGACTGAAGACAAATATCCTGTTCATTAAGAACTGTAGCCTTGATACGGTTTTGACCCTGAGAGGTGTTTCATGCTTGGAGAAGGTACAGGCTTGCATGGCCAATGGCAGCCCCGCTTCAAGGAACCTGGTGTCTCACTAGTATGTGGACAATATCGCAGACTTGATTTCAGGCCAGGATGAATAAGAAGGAACGTGGCTGAACAGAAGGTCCTAGTCCCTTTCCAGATTGCCACTCTTTCCTATTGAAATCTCCCTCTCATTGATTCTGGGTTTGTTTCGGAAGAAATGGAGAGAGAGGGGTTACTTCTCTCTCTATTCCTGGAGCTCATTTCGTTTTCATTTGAACCAGAAGTAGCAAAACAAGGGGTTGCATGTGAAAACACAGAGTGTTTCCAGACCAAGCCAGTATTTGTTCCTCTTACCCTTGTAAAATGTATGATATGGCCCTTGTACTAAAAGAGTTTGGAGGCCCCTGCTTTATGATGTCTGGCAGTAGCTGTTCCCACAGAGTAGTATATCAATTCACTGAACTGCCCATGTTAAGGTATGTAGCTGTAAGTGACCGGTTCCCTGGCATTTTAATGCTCGTGGCATTAAAAACAAGCCTGTGAAGAAGCTTGCCCTAAGGCAAGATTTCAAGTTTCTCAACCTGGATTATTCCCAAGAGGGTTTTCAGTTCCAATCCAACCTCCCTGTGAGGTAGGCAGGTAGCGTGACAAATGGGTTCATTCAGTCAGAGCACAGGACACCTTATTTCTAAAGATTTGTTACAGGCAAGAGCACCAAAACAAATACTGAATTCAGACAAAACAAAAGAACACTCTAGCTCTGTTTTAAGGTGCTAGCTAACAGACCTTCTCCAGCCCCAAGACAAAAGAACAGGGGTTGCTGGTAAATCCATTGGGTACAGCTTTCCAGCTCTGACATTCAGCGATTTTACAGAGAGTCTTTCCCCTGCAGCAATTCTGCCTTCTCCACACCCCATTTTGCAAAACTGCAGATTTTTATCCCGACTATAGTCAATCTCATTCCTTCTGCCAGTTGTTTTACTTTACTAAGCACATTATCTCTCTGCCCTAAGCTAAATTATTTACATCTGGCTCTTTGCCCTTTATTCTATACAGATATTTTTGTCAGTGTAAATTTAACCTTCAAGAAGATATTTTCTGTTTGACAAAGCTGCCTTGATTTTTTGAAGAGAAAGTGTTTGACAATTTGAACTGGTCTCTTGTTTGCAGTTTTAGAAAATATGGATTTTGGAAAGAATTTAATAAAATGGGTGAAATTGATTTATACTTGGCTTTGTCTTATATCTCTATTCAATACTTCAGAAACTAGAATAAACAAAAGGGGAAATAGTGGACAATCTATTCTTGTTCCTTTCTATATCTCACATGGTTTAGTTAAGTCTCCATTAACAATTATTTGCTGTGACCAGTGATGTAGGTATAGATTTTTTATGGGGGGTTGAAGGGCAGGGCCACACACCCCACCCCTGGGGGCATGACCACACCTCCTCAAGCCCCGCCCCCAGCCTCATTGCTTATAAAAGCAGCTCTCTGAGGCCAGGGATGGCAGACTCCCCTGCCCTGCCTGCCCCGCCCCCCCACCGGCTGGGCTCCCAGCCGATAGCTGGCAGTCCCTTCTGCCCTCCCCTCCTCTCCGGGCAGAGGCGTAGCTAAGGAAAATGGAGACTGGTGCAAAATCTGAGTTTTGAGTCCCACCTCCCCCCCATGGACGGCCACTGTGATGCTGGAATCTCCCCCAAACGACATCACTTTCAATGGTGTTTAAACTAGGGAGCCCAGATTCTTCTTTTAAATTCACCTTAAAGAGAGAATCTGTGGTCCCCAGTTAAAACAACATTGAAAGTGATGCTGTTTTGGGGTGGATTCTTCCCAACCCAGAAGCAGCATCACTTTCAGTGTTTAAATTGGGGACCTCAGATTCTCCCTTTAAATCCATGCTGAAGAGGGTGCATTTAAAAGGAGAATCTGGGGAAATTTGGGGGGTGCCTGCTGTCAGGAGTGCAATTGTTAAGCTAGCAGCACCTAACTTTTAGGGTATCTTTAGGAGACTCTCCTGATGATACCACCCAGGTTTGGTAAAGTTTTGTTCAGGGGATCCAAAGTTATGGACCCTCAAAAATGTAGCCCCCATCTTCTATTACCTCCCATTGGAAACAATGGGGGATGGGGCACCCCCTTTGGAAGTCCATAACTTTGGACCCCCTGAACCAAACCTCACCAAACCTGGGTAATATCATCAGGAGAGTCTTCTGAAAAGCCCCTGAAATTCTGATGCTGCTAGCCTAAAAACTGCGCCCCCTGCAGGCCAAAAACAATTTTTTTAAAAATACAAAAAACCACAAACCGGGGGCGGAGCTTCGGACATGTAATATGGGGGGTGGGTTTGAACCCGAGAACCCTCCCTTACCTACGTCCTTGGCTGTGACTGTGAAGTAACATAAAAACATAAGAAAGAGTCTGCTGGATCAGACCAGAGTCCATCTAATCCAGCACTCTGCTACTCGCAATGGCCCACCAGATGCCTTTGGGAGCTCACATGCAGGATGTGAAAGCAATGGCCTTCTGCTGCTGTTTATTTTATTTATTTATTTATATTTTAGATTTATATAGGCCGCCTCTTCCCCAGAGGGCTCGAGGCGGCTCAACAACATGGCTGTTATCAACAGCAACTCACAACATAACTTAAGCATTAAAACTCCGGCAGCAGTTACATATAATTTAAAAGCGATCCAGAAGCCATTCCAACAGGTATAAAAACAGTTTCAAGACGAAGAGCTCTGCGTTCCTAAAGGCTAAAAGCAGGGGAAAGATGAAGAAAAGAAAGAAAGGAAGAGGGAGGGAGCAGGCGGGCCCACAGATGGAATCATAGCAGGGCAACCAAGATGACTCTTGATGGAAATTCGAAGCGGCGTTTCAGTGGGGGCAGTAGGAACCGCGGCCGGCCCTCTCCAAAGGCCAGATGGGAATAATTCTGTCTTACAGGCCCTCGCCTGTGAACTTCGCGCCAAGATCTCATGGCTTGAGCCAGGACATTTGACTCGGAGGTAAAGGTGACGTTCCACCAGGCTGGGGCCCAGAGCTGTAAGAGGCCCTGGCCCGGGTTGAGGAAACCAAACCCCGTCATCGTCGGCAATGAGGCTAGGGGTGCCACCAACAATTCTGCCACCACTGCCGAGCGCCTTGGTGGCCTATGTGGGACCATAAGGGGGGTGATCGCGGTCCACGTAGATGATGCCAGGGCCCCATGCGCAGCGTAAGGCCTTAGAAGGTTCAGTTACCAACACCTTGAAGAGCGAATCCGGAGACTCCACTGGGAGCCAGTGCAGACAGCATAGCACAGGGGTGAAATATAGGTACTGAGTAATCACCACCCTGCTCAGCAAGCCGTTGCACGCTGCATTCTGGACCAACTTCAACTTCCTGGGATCCAATTGCAAGAGGAGAGAAGGCCAGCGATAAAGCGAGTTACAGTAGTAATCTAAATGCTGCCAGAGGTGACTGTCGCATGGATCACGAGTGGCCAGAATTTGGTCTGGGAGAGATAGGGAGCCAACCGCCGTGCCTGGCGAAGATGAAAAAACGCAACCTGGGTAACATGGGCCACCTGGCTCTCCATGGACAAGGCAGAGTCCAGGCGGACCCCCAGGCTACGAGCCAGGGATGCCGGGGCCAAAGCGACCCCCTCCAGTATAGGCGGCTGGAATTCCCTTGGTCTCTCCCCCCGGCCCAGCCAAAGGACCTCCGTCTTCGTGGGATTAAGCTTTAACCTGCTCTGCCTCAACCAACCAGCAACCGACTCCAGACAATGCTGCAGAGCTGCAGGGGCAGAGGTTGCCCCCCCTCCATCAACAGAATGAGCTGGGTGTCATCCGCATATTGGTGACAGACCAGCCCAAAACTCCGCACCAGCTGAGCAAGGGGTCGCATGTAGATGTTAAATAAGAGCAGGGAAAGCAAGGCTCCCTGAGGGACCCCACAACTAAGTGGGGCTCTATAGGAGGCCTCATACCCGCACCATACCTGCTGACCCCGACCCTGGAGAAACAAGGCAATCCATTGAAGGACAGTGCCTCATATTCCAGAGGCAGCCAGGCAGTGGATCAAAAGGTCATGATCGACCATATCAAACGCTGCTGTGAGATCGAGCAACACCAGCAGTGCCGATCCGCCTTGGTCTAGCTGCATGCGGAGCATGTCTGTGATGGCAATGAGGACGGTCTCTGTCCCATGCCCAGCACGGAAGCCGGACTGGAAGGGATGGAGCACCGATGCGTCCTCCAGGAAGCCCTGAAGCTGCTCCAACACCACTCTCTCAATTACCTTCCCCAAGAATGACAAATTTGAAACGGGGCGGTAATTGGCCAGATCGCCAGGATCTAAAGTTGGGCGGACCACTGCCTCCTTCAACCCACCCGGAAACACTCCTTGCTCAAGGGAGCAGTTGATTATATTCAACAGGTGGGGTCGTAACTCCTCCCCGCAAGCTTTTATCAGCCAAGAGGGGCATGGATCCAGAGGACAGGTAGTAGGTCTAACAGCAGCTAGGACCCTGTCAACATCGGACTCGCAGAGTAGGGAAAACCGGTCCAGACTTGGACCCAAAGACGGCGAGAGAGCCTCGAGTTCCTTTACTGTATCAACTGTGGCCGGAAGGTCCCGGCGGAGTGACGCGACTTTATCTACAAAAAAGCTCTGAAATGCCTCACAGCCAATAGTCAATTGAGAATTTATAGATCCCTCCACCAAGGAGGTGAGGGATCGGACAATCCGAAATAATTGTGCCGGGCGAGAGCTAGCAGATGGAGGGGAGGACGAGAAATGGGCATTCTTAAGCCCTCCGTATCGCCAACTCATAGGCTTTCATAAACGTCCTATAAGTTGTTCGCGCCATTTCGTCGCGAGACTTCCTCCACACTCGCTCTAGCCGTCTGAGTTCCCGTTTCATTTGGCGCAGCTCCTCGGTATACCAAGGAGCCCGTCGTGAACGGGGGCGCAGAGGGCGCCTGGGAGCAATTTCCTCGATGGCATCGGACAGCCTGGAATTCCAGTCTGTCACCTGCTCATCGAGGGTGCCAGGAGGCTCAGGGTCCCGCAAAGCATTCAGGAACCTAACTGGTTCCATAAGTCTTCGCGGGCGGACATAAATAGGTCCGTCGCCTAGACAGGGTTGGCGCGGCGAGTGAACCCAAACCTTCAGGGCAAAATGGTCGGACCATGGCACTCTGTTAACAGAGGATACGACCATATTCACTCCCGCCCCAAAAACCAGATCCAAAGTGTGACCAGCTTCATGGGTGGCGCCGGTGTTTAGAAGGGAGAGTCCCAGCGTCGCCATGGATGACACCAGGTCCACTGCTGCTGAACATGAGGCGGCGTCCACATGGACGCTGAAATCCCCCAAGACAATAAGTCGAGGGAATCGCAACGCCCACTCGGCCACCGCCTCCAGCAGCCGTGGCAGGCTGTCCCCAGGTGCGCTAGGCGACCGGTACACCAAGAGGACGGCCAACCTCTCCCCAGACAGCCACTCCAATCCGGCACACTCGAATCCGGGAATTTGAGGGGCAGGGACTGCCCTGAAGGCGATGGAGTCTCGGATGTACATCGCCACACCTCCCCCCCGGCCCTGTGTTCGAGGCTGGTGGACACAAACGAAACCTGGGGGCATGATCGCATTCAAGGCGACCGTCTCGCCCTCTCGCACCCAGGTCTCAGTGATGCAGGCCAGGTCCATCAGCTGCGCCTCGAGAAAATCTCGAAGCGTTGCGGTCTTATTATTAATGGACCTGGCATTAATCAACACCAGGCTCGAAGCAGGGTATACCTGAGCTTCTCTGCCCGCATCTCTCGGGATAGGCCGGAGGCCAGAAAGGGGGCGAGCATAAATGCATCTCCCCCCCCTTTCTCTCATACGGCCCCCTCCTACCCGCGTATCTGTTGCTCCTGAGCACCTGGTCTGCTAAGGCATTTGTAGTCTCAGATCTTGATCCTCCTTGATCTGAGATTGCAAATGTCTTAGCAGACCAGGTGCTTGGGGGGGGGGGGAGCAGCAGCAGCAGGAGGAGCAGGAGCAGGAGGAGGAGGCCATTGCTTTTCAGCAAATTCTCTTTAAGGTTGCAGGAAACTTACTATGTGTGATCAGCCAAAGAAACTTGTATATTAAGAGCCTTTGCAGATTACTTGGTGTTGGTTTTGGAAAACTCCTTAAACACAGTTGAATTTTTATTGTTTAAACTGAAAGAATTTGGTACATTAATGAGTTTTTAAATTAATCAACAGAAAACAAAGTTTTTAACAAAAAAGGGGATCTACAAGATCAAAAAGAATTGATGAGCAAAATGGCATTGAAGGTTTTTAAAAGATGAAGTATCTAGATATTACAATGACAAATAAGAATTCTATGTTGTTTCAAAATAATTAGAAGAAGAAGAAGGTTTGGATTTATATCCCCCCTTTCTCTCCTGCAGGAGACTCAAAGGGGCTTACAATCTCCTTGCCCTTCCCCCCTCACAACAAACACCCTGTGAGGTAGGTGGGCTGAGAGAGCTCCGAGAAGCTGTGACCAGCCCAAGGTCACCCAGCTGGCGTGTGTGGGAGTGTACAGGCTAATCTGAATTCCCCAGATAAGCCTCCACAGCTCAGGCGGCAGAGCTGGGAATCAAACCCGGTTCCTCCAGATTAGATACATGAGCTCTTAACCTCCTATGCCACTGCTGCTCCAAATTACGTCAAAACATGTAATGAAGTCCAAGAAAGATTTGTCAAGGTGGAAGCAATTTCAGCTATTACTGTTGTTTGAGGAAGAAGAAAATGAGCATGATTTTTGGAGGATGTTAAAAATATAAGCCCTCCTCCAAAAATAAGCCCTACTGGTAGTTACAGATCACAATTGCGGACAATGCCCTATGCTCCCTGCCAGTGAGGATGCAGCTTGTGTCACACGTGGAGGGGGAAGCAACAGGTTCCCGAGAGCCTGCCTTAATGAATTGTGAAGGTACTGTATTTCCCCGAATATAAGTCCTACCCCGAAATGTCCTATCCCTAATGCATCTTTTGGTGCAAAAATTAATATAAGACCCTGTCTTAATTTCGGGGAAACACGGTAATATTTATAATCTGCTTTCTTGCTTTTTTTACTCCTCCTCCAGGGCAGATAAGGCTTTTCTAGAGGTTTCTCTAAGAATATTCAGTATCCCAAACATAAGGGCTCTTGTAATATATCTCAAAGGTGCAGGCATCCTGGGATACTGCTGTGACAGAATTCCAGATAGTTGGCAAGGAGGAAAGGATGGGTTTTCCCTCTACCTTGGATTCCTGTTTGAGATTGAGCCAGAACTCTTACAGCTTTTTTAGTATAGGGAAAGATGAATGTAAGAGTCTCTAGAATTGAAACACTGGTCATTTGTGCCCTTTTGGTCTGCTTTGCATTGAGCACATAATATCTTTGTGTCAGATTCTCAATTGTTCACACATTCCCCCCGTTCCTGAACTCACTGCACCCCAGATTAGAGAATCCCCATGGTTTTCAGTAGCAGGGAAAATGTGACACCCCCCCACACCTTCACCAAGAAAGTGAAGGCAATGGCATGTGTTACTCTCTGTTGCTCCTCCCCACCTTACCCTGGCCTAGTTCCACCACTTGAGATTGAACGAAAGGTGTCTAAAAGTCTATTGATGGAGCAAAGGACCGTGCCAGTGAAACAATGCAGAAGTCAGCAATCAACAACTAATTAGCAAAAAGAAGTCAGCAAACAAGCTAACAAAAAAGTGGCAGGTGTGAAATAATGCTAGACCAAGGATGGGGAGGGAGGTGCCAAAAGGGGGTGGGTGGGTCATCCATCCATCCATCCATCCATCCATCCATCCATCCATCCATCCATCCATCCATCCATCCATCCATCCATCCATCCATCCATCCATCCATCCATCCATCCATCCATCCATCCATCCATCCATCCATCCATCCATCCATCCATCCATCCATCCATCCATCCATCCATCCATCCAATCTTATCTATCCTATCTATCTAATTTGACTTACTATACTTCCCACCCCCGAAGGACTCTGCAAGGAAGCAAACAAAGCAGTGGTGGGCAGGCAGAATAGTAGATTGGATCTGGTGGTCTGGGGGCACTTCACAGCAGGGGATCCCTTTGGAATGGAAAACTGCAGGGAAATCCCACTGGGAAGCACACAGCTACATCACAAACAGTAAGTGCTTAGAAGGCCACTGGAATGATAAAAGTGTGTGTGTGTGTAATGGGGGGAAGTTAAGATGGCATTGGGGAGTACAGGTTAAGATGGCATTGAGGAGTACAAGATTGGTGGCGTACTGTAAGGAGACAGACCTAAGATGAAGCTAGATCTAGATGGAGGATAATAAATGTGCAGCAGTAGGCTGGCTTTAAGTAGAGCCAAGCTGATGGTCTTGTGTTGTGACTTTTATGCTGGCTAAGTTTTTAAAATCTGAGCTGTGTCATTGTGACTGCTGCCAGTGACTTGCATCCTTATCAGATACTTGATCTCTCTAGGTTTTGCCAGCTAACCATTAGAAAGATCTTGATGAACCAGTTTCTTCTGCTTTGAACTGGTTTGGGCTGCTTCTAACCAGCCTGAAACAATCTCTATATTCAGTGAGGTATCCAGAGTCTTAGAAGACTGCCTCCATATGTCTTGAAGTTCCTTCTTTGGGAATGTTTAGTTTGGGCTGACTGCTGTAAAAACTGAACTACCCTTTCTTCCTCATGCAGCTCTTTGTATTTTGAGGTCTCTCTGGTTTTTGGCTGCAATCTGCATTGCATTGTCATCTTTCTTATTAACAAGTTTTTTCTCTGACTGAAAGTATTCGTACACATTGATTGCACTGTGACCTTCTCCAAAGAGCACCAATAACACATTCTCTTGCCTTCGCAATAATTTGAAAAGCAATGAGGTGTCTTTTCTTAGTTCCTGATGTGCTGTCCCTGGAATTACAGATTTTGGGTTGGTGTGTTTGCTGAATGACTTGTGACAACAAAGGATCTGATGTCATTGTATAAAGCTTCTATTCTCTTGATTCAATGCTAGAAATCAAGATCGGGGAACTGAAATTGCTTGATGCTAAGTGACAATTTAGGTATAGTGGGCATTTGAGAAACTTGGGGGACTGGGAAAAATCAATGGGTCTAAGGTGTATCAGATCACTGGATATATCAGGGGTCTTCAAACTATGGCTCCCAGATGTTCATGAACTACAATTCCCATCAGCCCTGCCACTCGGCCATGCTGGCAGGGGCTGATGGGAATTGTAGTCCATGAACATCTGGAGGGCCATAGTTTGAAGACCCCTGGGATATATAGATGGCACAGAGAGGGATGTGTTGGGTGAGGTGTTGCTCTGTATATCAAAGGGGACAAAGAAACAAAAAACCTAGAAAGCATTAGGGGAATAAATTCCCCTGCACAACCGCAGTGGGTAGAGGCATATGTCCTTAAGTGGTTACTTACATGTGAGATATGTGCTGTTGTTCTTGCTCCTAATCAGAACTATGAGACAAATTTTCAAAATGGAGAGGCAATAAGGGAGGTAGCTAAATTGGAAAATGTACTTGTGAGTGCCTTCAAGTGCCCTCACAATTTCAGGCAAATGTGTTCTTGAGTCATGATGTACGAACATAGTTTGTATATATCATAAATGGCTGTGATTTGGAATAGCTTGTCACAGAGCCAATAAGAGGAGTACTGGATTTGGTTTTGAGTGGGACTCAAGACCCTGTGCAAGATGTAGATGTTGTTGCACCAGTTTGGGGAACAGTGACCAAGTGCTGTTAAGTTAAAAATATTCCTATCAATGGAAAGTTGCCCCCAATGATCCAAACAATTACTTCTCATTTTAAAGTAGAAAATTAATAGTCAAATCTCTCCAGGCTGATAGGAAACTATTTAACAACACAGTGAGTCTCAAGTATAATGCATATTTCAGGTTAGGAAAGATAGCAGCCCATTTCAGATTACTGTTCTAAACCAGAGTAAAGCAATACAGGACAGGCATTTTGTACAGTTCATTTCAATCCACCTGAAGAGTTCTTGACATTTCAAACAGTGCTGTGCTTTTCCCTCAACATTTTTTGCGACGTGTCTTTTTTTTTAAATTCCAAGATTAGTTCTATAGCACTATAGCACCATAACAACCTAGTACATCCGAATGCTGGTGATATAGCAATTACAGCAGTTTTAATTAAAAATGGCTGAGCCCCAGGATGCCAACAGGGCATTAGTGACTTTGTCTGAAAAGGTAAAAAAAAAATGTTAGCAACTGGGAGGCAAAGTGTGACTGAAATGACACAAAAATATGGATGCTCAAACAGATCATAAACCCAGTTTAAAAGGAAAATGTAACACTTTATGTTTTTTACTGTCACTTTCTTATTCCTTCATTACTTAAAATATTATACTTGTTTGGAATTCTGTAACCATTGTTTTCCTATTATTGTATTGAATCTTAAGTCCATATTGTATTGCAATTATGCATTTTTTTAAAAATAGCATTGGTATGATGCACAGAACAGAATGTGGAAAAAGAGGCCCTAAGTTTGACATCAAGATGGATCTTAGGATGTATTGTCGAGTTGTACCAAGGAACCAATGAACAGGGTTACACACCCCAGGGATCTCCTATCACTGTTCTACAGTTTGTAGCATTTATTTTTTGCCTGTTCCATAATGATTCAGCAGAGAGTCAGAAGGTTATGTTTGTTCCCATCCATCTGTAAATGCCAACTCCTTTTGGTTACTACAACTCTCCTTGTTCTTGCTACACATCTGGAGCTCATACCTCATTCTTCTTGCTTCATCCACAATAGGCCATTGTGTTTGAAGGACATGGGCATCTTTCTTCCAGAAATATTTAATGGTATGCCAAAGCCAATCAGAAACCCAGAGGGTAACAGTTTCCTCATTGATTAAATACATTGCGGAAAGAGAGAGGCAATTTGTAATGCCATGCAGAATTTCTAGTCTGTGGTGAACAGTTGTATAGAGTAAAAGGAACTTGAGCACATTCATGGGTGTTTGACTTTATGTGCTTACACCAAGCAGGGATGTTTATAAACCCAGTCGAATAAAGGGCTTCCACACTGCAGTCTGTTACTGACACTATTCACTCATTTAGTTCTCAGAAGCAAGATTATATTTCCTCCAAACATCCCCCTGTTTTTCCCTGCTGCCATTGAGTTCTGGTTCTTCCCACAGGGCTGGTTTTTGTGAATTTAAACAAACAAATTAAAAACCCCTCTTGGCCTGCAATACTGTTCTTTACAGTGTGAACCAACTACTCAGTACAATTGTTTTACTGGATGTGGAGGAGCAGTCCGTGTATGGCACATTGACATGCTAGCTCACCATCTTTGCACTCTTTGCCCAACCCCCTTTTCCTTCGCTATCCCCACTCTTCAGTCTCTCTGGTGAAATCAAAAGGGACAATCAATTTCATCACTGCTTTTCAATTAAAAATAAAATAAAATTATGACTTTCTGCTGTTCTGGTGATGCATACAGATGTTCATATGAAACTGTTCTTCTTCTGGGTGGCTACTGCTCAGAGAAGGGAATGTTCTCTGCTCAGAGAAGGGTATGTAACAGACGCCTCCCAATTCAGACTTTGCTGGTTAACCAGTTTTCTGTTTCTGCTTTGAATTTGCCTTTACTGACATGACAACAAGTTGTGTTGGATAATAGTTTGGTTTATAGAATTGAATGAAGAAAGCCAGGTATAGTTTGCTCGATGTGGAAAACACAACTAAGTATTTGACGACAACAACATTTGTAGTTACCTGCACAAGACCAGTGAAGTATTCAGTATTCTGGCTTTACTGTGCATTGAAGCATAAAATAAAAAGAGGAGTAAAAATGGAATTTTGATTTGGCTTCAAATTCCTGTTCAATGCATGAATCCTACTAGGTGGTTTCATCAACTGTCTGTTAGCCTAACCTATTTTACAGGGTTATTGTCAAAGAGCAGTGAGGTGACAGTAACCGTTCTTCCATGCAGCACGGTGAAAGGCAATCTTCCAATATAGGTCTTGAATGTAATAGTCCTCATTGCTAACATCTTGGCTAAAATTCTAGGCAATCTGTACATAAATATCATAATTACCTCCCTTTTCTCTGCTGTTGACATAATCAACAGATGAGAGGGCTCATTTATAGTTGGCTGCTGCAGGAAAGTTTCTGTTTGGAATCCAGAATATAACCCAGACCTGCTGTTTTCCTGTGGCAGCTAATCTGAGGGTGTGCAGCAGAAAGGGTGGGGGTGGGGATGGGTAGGGTGCTTTGCAGTACTTTGTTCATATGCCGAATGAAGAGAAACATATCAAAAGTGCAGAGCTCCTCCCAGGAGTAAGAAGAAATGAAATTTTCTCAAGTCCTTGGAAGTTGTAAGTACATGGATCCCTTCAGTGTACCCAGTCTCTTTTTCATCCTCCAATATGGTCATGTGAGCCTAGAGCAGTGGTGGCGAACCTATGGCACTCCAGAGGTTCATGGACTACAATTCCCATCAGCCCCTGCCAGCATGGCCTAGAGAGAAGGAAATTGGAGCCTAAGATAGAAGGTGGCAAGTGAGAATTGTGGGGGAATAGAGCTTCTAGCCAATCTGTTAATAATACAGAGGAGCCGTTTGGTGGTATAAGGTCAACTGTATGAGGGAGAAAATACTTTCCCAGGGGTTCTGAAACTAACGTCTACCCACCCATGTCTTTTCCAGTCTCTGTCTGCTGCTGTCTCTTCATACTGTTTCTCTTCCTGTCTGAGCTTACTGGATTCATGGCAACTGAAATGTAAGTAAAAGATGACATTGTCAGCAATTTTCTTTTAAAAAATGATTGTTTATTATTCCTTTACAGTTGTGATCCTTTTAATGCCAGTATCTCAGTTTGTGGTCCAGTACTGCGTGGATTTCTTTTGATAGCAAGTTTCTAGTCATGCCTGTGTCTGAACCATATGTGTAGGAATCTTTAACTTGCTGTTATTCATATGAAGATCAAAGAGAATGAGGAGCATTTTGCTTACTTGTATAGAAAGGGGGGCACATATAGAACTGAACTTAAACACAGATCCAACCATTGAGAGCCAGCGTGCTGTAGTGGTTAAGAGCAGGCGGATTCTAATCTGGAGAACCACGTTTGATTCCCCACTCTGCCACCTGGTGAACCAGATGTGTTTCCCCACTGCTGCATTCCTGCTGGGTGACCTTGGGCTAGGAACTCTCTCAGCCCCACCTACCTCACAAGGTATCTGTTGTGGGGAGGGGAAGGGGAATTTGCAAGCCACCTTGAGTCTCCTTACAGGAGAGAAAGGTAGGATATAAATCCAAACTCTTCTTCTTCTCTATTCACATGTAAATGAGTCTGAGGATCAACTGATATTTCCCATTCCTGTTTTTGGGCCTCTCTGCTTGGGTTACCCAAGCAAAATGCAGGGACGTTTCTTGGCTTCTACATTCTTTTTCCCTGTTCAAATGACCATATTTTGCACTTCTTCTAGGTTAAAAGTTCAGCTCAGTAGATGGATTGGCTTTCATAACTCTGCATGATTTAGCAAGAGTCTTTATTCTTTCTGTCAATGAGATATGGATCAGAAAGGAATTGAGAAGTCAGTCTTGTTTGGATAGAGCAGTGATGGTGAACCTTTTTGAGACCAAGTGCCCAAATTGCAACCCAAACCCCACGTATTTATCACAAAGTGCCAACACAGCAATTAACCTGAATGCTGAGGTTTTAGTTTAGAAAAAATGGTTGGCTCCCTCTTCCTCCGCCCCACCCACTCGAGCAGGGGCCAGCCTGCTCCAGCCTCCAGCAAGTCCCAGGGCCACCAGCCGAGTCCTCCTGCTCACCGCAGTGCGTGCACATCATGCTCAGTGGCTCAGGCCAGCCTAGATGTATGTGTATGTGTGGGTGGGTGGGTGATTTTCCACCTTCCCCCCATGACGAACTCTGTGTGTGCGTGCCCACAGAGAGGGCTCCGAGTGCCACCTCTGGCACCCGTGCCATAGGTTCGCCATCACTGGGATAGAGATACAGTCCCCTGAAAGAGAGGGCTGATAGACGGGATGCCATTAGACCTGAACAGGCAGGTGGAAGTTCTGTAGTACTTTATGTCTTCGCCCAATTTTGTAATTTTCATGGCCTTTCTTTGAGAGGCAGACCTAGGCACTTTCACACGCACTGAATAATGCATTTCGGTCTACTTTCAGTGTGCTTTACAACTGGATTTTACAAAATCCACTTGTAAACAATCACTGAAGTGCAATGCAAGTACATTATTCAGCATGTGTGAAAACACCTCAGGCATGGTTGTCTATGCTTTTACCACGTTCAGATAACTGTAATGAGCTATACATGGGTGTACTAGTGAAGACTGTTTGAAAGCTTCAGTCGGCACAAAACACTGTGGCAAGACTGCCAATGGGCACCACAGACTGAGAATGTATTGCTCCATCTTATACAAGAACTGCACTGTTTTCCCATTCAATTCCAGGCATAGTTCAAAGTGCTGACCTTTTGAACCCTAAAAGGTCAGGGACCAGGGCATTCAAGGGACCACTGGCTCCCATATGAACCTGTCAGGCAACTGTGACAACCCAGTTCCATATATGACAGACTATATTGTTTCTGTGGATTTGATGATGAGTTAGAATTGGAAATGTGTAGGATTCTCCACCGGTTGCATTTTCTAAAGGTAATTAAAATCAGCTCCAGCAAGGCTTTATTTCCCATCAAAATTGCATAGGTATGAATGACAATTGGTAGGCTGAATCAGCTTAACACATAAGCTGTTTTTATGTTAGCACTAGCTAGAGTGATATAACTTTATGGATCTTCTGGGTGCAATATTTTGCTTAATTCATTTCATTATGTGATGTGTTTATGATCTTCATTTATTACAGTGATTACAAAAATTGTGTTATTGCTCTACATCAGGGGTAGGGAACCTGCGGCTCGAGAGCCACATGCGGCTCTTCTGCCCTTGCACTGTGGCTCCACGAGCCGAGCCGCTGGCCCCATCCTTGCCCACCCTGCAGGCAGCATGGCAGGCGCACCAACTGCCCACAGTTGGCTGGGCCACACCGCAGGGCGGGCGCTTTCCCGGCGGCTGGCGAGGCCAAGCCGCTGGCTTCATCCTTGCCCGCCCTGCAGGCAGCAGGGCGGGCGCATCCATGCGCTTCTCAGAATGAGCGCAGAAAAAGGTAAAAAAACCCCTATATATATAGTGTTATCTTTATCTTAAATGTCAAAAATTATTTGCGGCTCCAAGTGTTTTCTTTTCCCGTGGAAAACGGGTCCAAATGGCTCTTTGAGTGTTAAAGGTTCCCTACCCCTGCTCTACATTTATCTTTCTCGTTTTATGAATAAATTGCCTGTAAACTAAATTATAGCAGAAACAAACAAATCTGGCAAAAAAATTATCATGAAGGATGGTAGACGTCTTGCAAATATGAGTTGGTGAAAAGTGTTCCTGCACTCTGGAGTCACATTATTAGGCCCAAACCATATGTGACGGTATCCTCGTGGCCGTTGTGGAGACATCACTGTCATTTTAGAGTCGTTTAAAAATGTTGCAGAGGCCCAATCCTGATCAGACCTGTGGCATGACAAGCTAAAGCATTCCTTTCCCTCCTTGCAGCTGTTAGCACATGAAAAGGCATGGAAGGGAGGGACAAGAGTGCTGTGCTGTGGTCCCAATCAGAATTAGGCCATCTCAGCATTTTAAAATCCGTTTAAAATGGCAGCCTTGCCATTGTGACAACCATAAGGATGCCATCTCATCTCGATGGCCCTTAGCAATGTGTTGAGGAGAACCTCAGGCCTACAGTCTCGAGCAAATAAATGGGAATGTCTTTACATTCAGATTTCCCCATGATTTGGTTGTCCACCTCAAAGTTTCTTTGAGGCCTCTTTTTCCATTTGTTGCCTCCTGTGATTTCCTTGTAATTGCTCTGTGCTTTCTCAGAACACCTTTGATTTGATTGAGAAAGCACAGAGAAATGATGAAGAAACCACAGAACAAACAAACAGAAAATGAGGACATGAGAATGCCTGGAGAAAAGTCACTGAAGATTGGTAACCAAATCTGTGGGGAAACCTTTTGGAAAGACCTGGGATCTCATCTGTTTTGGGCCTCTCATCACTGTTCCACCCCTCCCCGTCCAGCATTCATAAAGTCCTCCAAACATTGTTGCTGTTGTTTCAGCCTTGTATGGATTCTGTGTTAATTGGCTTTTCTGGATATAGCTCCCACCTTCCATTTATTGATGACACCTATCTATGAAACTCTTCTCAGTGACCTTTAAATATATATTGAAATGCATGTTTATGTACGTATTAAAAAAATGTGAACCTGCAATCCTCCCATGGTTTTATGGCATAAAATCAACAAAACAAATTAATTCAATGGAAACTAGCACTAAAACACTAATATAGTGATAAAATGTGCCATCAAACCATAGCTGACTTGTGGCAACCCTGTAGGGTTTTCAAGAGAAGAGATGGACAGAGGGTGGTTTGTCATTGCCTGCCTCAGAAAACTCTGATGTAACAGTTTAATGCAGAGGCGTAACAAGGGGGGAAAGCGCCCGGTGCACTAATGCATCCTCCGCCCCTGTCCCGCCCCAGAATGCCCCCAGCCCACCCCTGGAACACCCTTGCCACACCCCCACAGGGGCATGCCCCTGGTGCATCGCGCACTTCCCCCCCTGGAGCTGTGCCTCTGGTTTAACGTACCAAAGATACTAACTATAAAAGCAGCACAACTAGATATGGGGTAAGGAAGAACCCTGTGTGGCCACATGTAGAAAGTTCCAATAAAATGATGAGCAATTATTTGTCACTGCCCCTTAAGAACTTCCTGTCAGGAGTCAAGATAGTTGCTTAAGAGCAGTTCCCCCAAATACATGCTAGGTCATGACTTCAGCATATCACCTGATCAGCAGTATTGTGGCTTGCCAGAAGATCTAAAGGCATCATCCCGGTTCTTTGTAGCTCAGGAATGTCAGCTAGGCTGTACTTCCACCTTGCTCCAGTTTTTTTCAATGACAGTTTGGTAGGAGCATCATGTGGTAACTTTCGCCCACAGTTTCCTTCTACCTTTTGCCTTTTCTAAACTCCCTTTTATAAAGCTGAGCTGTCTACTGCTAAGCAATGACTTGGTGGGGGTACACTCAAAGAAGAGGGAGGTGGGTTGGGACTGCTGTAAATATCATGATGCATATGCTTAACTACATTTTGCATGGTCCATTGTACTTTGGCCTCTTCCCTTTTTCATGACCACTGGACTGATTATAAACATTTGGACAGTACACTTGCAGTCTTACATGGATTACAGAGCCCTCAGGGGATGGGGCGGTATATAAATATGATAATAAATAAAATAAAATAAAAATAAATAAATGACCCATTTTACCCAGTAAAACCATTTTACCCAATATTCATAGTTAGAAGTTTGCATACAAAAATTAAAACATTGAACAATATAAAAACATAAGATCTATAGAAGAATGTGCTACAAGATTAACAAATAAACCACTGTGGGAAAACATCATTTCCAAAACCAAAGCTGTAAAACAATAAATATAGGTGAAGCAAAAAATATTAAAGTGGCAGAATATGTCACAACGAAGACAAGTAAAATTAAAACAACCAAAGCAGGTAAATGACAGTCTGGTCAGTCTGGGTTAGGCAGGCAGGAAAGAGAGGCCAGCTGGTGGGACAGGTGTGGAGAGGGCAGGCGGCAGGACTCGTGAGAGGGATCTTAACTGGTGGGCTGGGCAATATAGGAACAGTAAATAAAAGTAGCATAGTAAGCAATCCTAAGCAGGTCTACTCAGAAGTAAGTCCCATTTTGCTTAATGAGTCCTGCTCCCAGGAAATTGTTCTTAAAACTACAGCTTGGGTGTCATATAATATACAATTAGCCATAGCTAGTTACAAGTTAAAAAGAGCAATGGTGGCTGCTGTCTGAAATTCACTCCCAAAGCAGGTTTGTTAGGTTGCCTCCCCACTGACCTTCCAATAATGGATTGAGCCTTTTCTGTTCTAAAAGGTTTGTAGTTTAGCAGTTTTAATTTTGTTCTAGCACTTGGATTTTATTGCATTCTTTTTGTGGTTTGAGAACTGATTTTAAAACTGTTGGGGGCATCATGTTTTAATTTAATTTAGATTCCCCCCCCCCCCAATAATTGTTTTTTGAGCTGCCTTATTTATAGGCCAGAAGGTGAGACGGAAGTTCATTTAAATAAATAAACATGTCTGAATCTGTGTCAGTATTAATTCTGTTACTCACAAGATCATATGGGAGATTCATTTTGTTGGCATGATTTCCTGTTGCTTCTTTTCCTCTTTATCAGAAATCAGCTTCTGTTAGTGATGCTTAACCAGGATGGATTTATTCCTGTTCACTGGTTGTTACTCACTGGTAGTCAATTCATATCAAGATGAGTTCACTTTCTTGCCCATGACACACAATTCTTTGGGTATTAAAAATGAATGAACACTCCGGAAGAGAGTGCCTGAATGACAGATCTTTGATCCATTCATTGAAAGATCTTGGTCATCCTGAACTTAGAGAGTCAGCCTTTGTGTAGCCTTTGTTTTCTAGCTCCCTGAATAAATCCTGCTTTTTTCACTTTACAGTGATTCTGTCTTTGTGAAATCATTTAAGATATAGTATTCCCTTCTTTTTTACTAAGATCATTTTCATTCTGTTAGGTAGTGAAGACTCCAGAATTTGCATCTTGGCTCAGAATACAAACTGTTCCAGTTTATACTACTCAACTTATGAACCTAGTGATTTCCCTGAGAAGTTCATCTTTGGCATGGAAATGTTAACTACCGGTAACCCTTCTGAGTGTATATGGGTTAGGAAGGAACTCATGAAATTTAGTTTTTCAAAGCTCCTGAGAATTCAAGTATATAAGGTTCCCTGTAAATTAGGTTCCATATGCTTGGGATGCTGTTGAGTGTTTCTAGTGCAAAGAACCTTGAGATATGTAAAGTGCAGGTTTCCTGACATCCTGCTTGAGTGATCAGGTGCCTTAGCAAACTGTATTTCCTAGTTTCCGTGGCTCCAGCAACACTGATGTTCCGTAGTTGTGCATGCCTTTGTGGCACACTGCCTCCCCTGGCACTAGTGCGGGTCCCAGGTCCGTCTCTCCTATCCCTTCCCGGGCGTTGTCAAGCCCCTGGTGACTGGTTTTTTTCCTAAATTGGCTAGTTGTTGCAGCCACAGGGTGGCGATGCCTCTAACTTTCCTTACAACTGGTTCCCTCCTCGCCCGCACTTCCGCAGAGTGCTTGGCCTACCCTGTCCCTTCCCTAAGGGGTGGGCCTGTCTGCTGCCTCTGGATTGCTGCCTCTTCTAACCTCTCTGCTTCTCTCTTTCTCCTTCTACCCTGTCTCTCCTCTGCCTCCTTCTCTGTACCTTTCCATTTGCTTCCCCCACCTGCCATGCCTTCCTTCCTTTTATCCCTCCCCAGTCCTTGGACCCAGGTTTGATTCCCCACTCCACCTGAGTGGCAGGGGCTCAGGCATTCTCTTGTGGGCAGGGACTGGCTGGACTCACCAGTGTCTGCACCGGTGCGGTGGGGACTCTCTGCAGCTCCGCCTCCCGCCTCGGGCCTGGCGCAGCCTCTGTCAGGGACTGCAGGGGCGTTGTCTCTCCTCCCGCCCTTGGCCTCCGGGCCCGTGAAATCGCCTGGTGAGTTGAGGGAAGGGGAGGGTGGCCTTTGAGGATTGCCCAGCTCAGCTGTCTCACCGGCCAGGAGCTCATCCAGGGCCGGGGTTCTTCTGTGAGCCAGGTTGCAGCTGTGCTCTGGCCCCTGACACATGGGATGAGTGTGTCAATAATATTCTTCTTACAGAAAATTCTAAGGACATTGCTAAGCTGCTTACTCAAAAGCTAGAAGAGCTTAATTTTACACTTTAATGTTTACAAAATATATGAAAATCAAACTATTTTACTATCAGACAAAGGTATAATTAGTTTAGTGGTTTAGGTGAACTGTTGTAACATATTGGATTAAACTCATTGGAAACAGCACAGACGCAGCTCACCTCACATATTAACATGTTGCTTATTCCCATATTCCAAATTTCTGCCAAGTAGCAGTACATGTGTTCTACCAGCAAAAAAAATCATAAATGGCTACTCTGGACAGATTAAAATAATACATTTCCTAAATGACAAAATAATTAAAAGAGATTTAAAAAAAGACAATTCCAAGCCTTCTTCATGTGTGACTTGAGGCTGTCTTTAATAAAGAATTATAACAGAAAGACGGAAAAAAATAATAAATGTCCTCACAATTCAAGATAGCCATCACATGGGTTAAAAACAGATAAGTAATTATTTAAAGATCAGGGCTTATGTGACACTGAATTAATGTTCTCAGGTTCTTTGACAGGAACAAAGAACTGTCCACTCAAATCCAATGTTTTTATGAAGCATTTCTTTGAACATAGTCCTCAGCCTTACAGCTGCACCTGATTTGTTGCTTTCAACTTTTTTTAACCCCCTGTAATGCCATCCACCTTGGATGCCAAATGTCCTCTGTTTTTGTCCAGCTGAGGTCTTCAAGAATTGGAACTTTTTGCTATGAAATCATGCTCATTAGTCAGATACCTTGATTGTTGTTTTGGATAAGGGCTTCCTGAGTTGGTGATAGCTTTGTATCATATTTAACTGTCTGTGGTCATTCATGCTATTTAATGTTGATGTTCTATTATACAGGATGTATGTGAATCACTCTTAACCACTGCAAATGCCTCTTATTTTGCTTCCAGTGTGTGGAAGGGAGGTTGCATAGGGAAGAGGAAACCTTTGGTCACTGGAGGGTATGCTTTCTATGTCTTCCATGCTGATTTCTTCCCTGCAAATTGTGATATAGCATTAGATCCTGGGAAAGCATGGGAAAGGGATAGTGCTCACAACTTAACTTTAGTGATCTCTTGGCAAATGTGTGGTTCTTGTAATGTTTCCCTTTGTCAAATACCACCCATAACTTAATGGGCAAGTGAGCTGTCAGCTCAAGGAAGGTGCCCACTGGAATCACCAAAACATCTATGTCACCATGAGGACTGTAATATTCGTTGCACTCTTTTGTGTGATATCCATGGATCTTCTTTCTTAAGTTGCCTTCTGATGCAGTTAATTGACTGGAAGTAATAAGATTTATCAGAGCAAGGAGATTATCATAGCAAGGAGTTCTTCCTTATTCTTAGAAGCTTGTAGGAAGAAGGCAACAAAGGGGAGTTTTGTCTGGCCTAGTACCTTTTCCTTTGCTTCTTTCCCCCTTTCATCTTAAATGGCTTTCATTAGACTGCCCACCTTGTAGATGTCCCAAACAATAATTTTAGGTGGCTTAATGTAGTTTTATGGCTTTTTAATATTGGTAATTTTTGTTGCATTTTATTATTTTATTGTGTTAGTTTAACTTTGTAAGCTGCCTCACAGGTTTTTAGAGAGGCAGCATATGCATTTTCTAAGTAAGCAAATAATCTATATTGATTCTTTTGCAGTTCTGCAGTTGCTTCTGAATCTGGCAAGAAGACCAAAGCACCACAGTCTCTAGAAGTAGAAATGTAGCCTTCTGGTAGCCTATGTTCAATGGTGGCTCCATGAGACACTTTTGTATCAAAATGGACACTGTCTTGGTTGTTTCTTGCCCCCAAATAGTTCAGTAACTCTTTTACAGTTAGGCAGCCAGTATGTACCATGCTGAGATATGTTCATTACATGAGAAAGCAACTCATCCAAATTGCCTTGAACTGCTTGAAAACTAAGAAGATTTGATTGGAGAGACCTTAGTTGCTTTTGAGATCATCAATCTGCTGTTTTGTGTTTTTTGAGAATGTGGTTACTTGAAGAGTGGCAAATGATTGATCAGAGTGAAGATGGACGCAGACCTAACCACGAGAACTCCTTTACATATTTATATACTCTTTTATATACTTATACCATAAAGTTTCTATGTTGAGTACAGCATTCGTTGCCTCTTCATCTTTTATTCAAGGCTTGTGTCAGTGGAAGAGGGAGGCAAGGTCATGTGATTGCCCTTGATTGCCGAAGCTCCTTGTCCTGTAGCACATTTTCTTTGTAAGGGTTTTCTCCAGAGGGTGTTTCAGGGCAAATGGGGGGCTGCTTGGGGAATGGGGTGGTGGGGAAAGATCTGTTCCACCAACTCCTTCTGTAAAGTCTTCCATTTGGATCAATTGGACCTGTTATGATTCTCTCGCTGTATCGTGTTTTTGCACTTTACTGGATATTCTAGGAAAAATACTGATGGAAAGATGAAAGAGACAGGGCTCTAGAATACTGACCATTTCATCAACATATTTAAAATTTCTGTTAATAATGGAAACAGACAGTATGTTCTTATTGTTTGAGGTTTTCAGCACTGGAAGCTTTAAAAATTGAATATGGAGGAATAGCTATTCCTCCCAGCTTGGTGTGGTCAGTTTGTTCCTTCCCCATTTTTGTTGCTGTAAGTATGGTAAACCAAATTCATGTAAGTGTTGCAAGCTTAGTTAATGATGAAGTTCTTTGATATGCAGAAAAATAAGTACAAACTGGCATTGTGATTTTACCTAGTATTGTTACCTTGTAGGTTTTCTCTCTCTCTCTCTCTTGCTGTTGTCAAATCTCCCCAAGCCAGTCTCTCTGTTTTATACTTTAGGATTGCTTCTGGTTTTGATGAATAATTGGTATATACTTTTGCACTAAGAAAACACTACCTGCTTTGCCTGTGCTAAGTATAAATTGTGACTACACTGATCTTTTTCTTCTTGTGCAATTAAATAAATTTCCCTAAAGCGATCCTGTGTAATTGTTAAATATGTTTGAAGAAATGACTGTGCTTGGGTACGCAGAGATGAGGAGACTTGAAGTTTTAAGCCAAAGGGTTCTGATTTTTAAATGCTAGTCATAACGGGTGGCATTTTGTTTTCATGACTTCAAGCAATGAATTTATATGGAAATTCTATCAGCCAATGTAAATTTCTTAATGTATTTCATTTATACCACACCTCTCTGCCAAATGTAGGGCTAAATTGGCTTATATAATTCTCTTCTCTTCTGTTATATTCTTACAACAACACTGTGAGGTAGGTTTAACTGTGAATGCAAGACTAGCCCAAGTCAACCCAACAAGCCTCCAAGGCAGAGTGCGGATTTGAACCTAGAGTTTTCCAGATGCTAGTCTGATGCTCTAACCACTACACCACACTGGCTTTATAAAGTGGAGTTTCTTTCAATTGTTCAATATAATTTAGACTTAAGATACCATTATGGATGTTGCTTGCTTACAGATGTAAATTATCATGTGTTATAATTTAATGGCACACAAATGTAAGGAGGGGGAGAGGGTTGTCTGAAATGCTGGAATTTGTGCAGATTGCAGATAGTTTTTCAAGCAGTGATTAAAATAATGTGATTCTGCATTGAGCTTGGTTTTAATCTTACCTGTTTGTCTGTGGAACTCAGAAAGCTTCAGAGCAAATAGAGAATGTTTTAGAAGTTATTAGGAGATACCAGAAAAATCTTTAATGTGTAGCAGAATTGCTTGATCTTAGTATTTATTAGATTTTTATCCTGCACTTCCTCCAAGGACCTCAGGTTGGCAAACATAGTCCTTTCCTGAGACCTTTTTTTCTACAAAAGAAAGATATTTTAGGCTGAAAGAGAGTGAGTTGCCTCAGGTCATATCAAAAGCATTGTGACTGAATGGAGGTTTGGACCACAGTGTCTTTGGGGATAGACCCAGCACTCTAACCACAATATCACATTTCCTCTTGGCAGTGCCATGTATCCCTGTGTCCACGGCAATTAGCTTGTGACATGGCAGGTAACTCTGTACAACATTCTGCTAAACATAGTGAGATGGCATGTCTCTCTTTCCTCCCTGCTTCAGTCCTGTACTTGTGCAAACATGGGCCTGATCTTCTTTTATTGCTTTAATAATTAAAACTGTCTTGCAACACTCATTATATGGAGTTTTATAGTGAAAGCCTTCAACAATACACTCATCATATCAATTTTATATTATTAAACTTACACACGATTTTACATTGTTCTGTCCAAATACACCCTTGAAAGTCCAAATCTTTGTGTGAGTGTGTGTTTCTTTTTATTTTATTATTATTACTGTGGGGCGGGGGGAGCGGGAACACACCAGATTTGTACTTTTTCTGTATATGTTGTCTATGTGTATACAATAAATAAAACTTTCAAAAAAAGAGAGAATAGAATCTATGTTGGCTATTGTGTCTGCTCCTAGTAGAGGACAAAAATGAGAATTAGGTAAAATTAAAATTTTGCTAATAGGTTTCAAAAGCTTGTTAATGAGTAAGTTTTGAAAAAAATTGTCGCTCACAAGTCTTATTTCCTACTTATATTTTTAAAAAGGAAATAAAGGGAGTGGAAAGAGCTCTGACTCTACAGTTGTGGGACGGATAAAGGAAATGAGGTCAGTGTTGCATATTTGGATTTCTATGAAGTTGACAGTCACAAACAGGTACCCTGTTCCACCAAGTGAGTGAGTCAAGTGGCATGGGAAGTAAAGCTCTAAGTGTTAAATGCCTCTGGTATTTCCTGGGCAGGATTAGTGGCAGGTTGAAGTCCGTCAGAAGACACTTGTCATTTTAACGGCTTTCTGTACCTCATCTTGCTGATACATCATAAATCAAATAACCTCTTTTGTACTTAACCCAGATCTGTAGCCAAACTGAAGATTGTTGTTATTGTAATAATCTAACTGGTGCGATAATAGTCTTGCATCTTTGACCTAGTTAATGCTGAAATGATGTTTCTGTATATCCTTTATTTAAGAATTAAATTATTTGCCTGTCTGATGCAGCAAGTAATTGATAGCTTTACAGGGAGAATGTGACTGAGTTTGCAGAGCTACTGTTAGACACAGCAAATGGCCTAAGTGTGTCACAGCTGTTTTTATGCGAAGAACACTTCATGCTGCTGGGCAAGGGCAGGTATTGCAGTGATTTTTGTTATTTTAAAAAATCAGAAACTAACAGCAATTGTGCTGTACAAAGTAACTTGATTAGATGCAGACAACATACAAATGAGTAACTGGAAATAAGTCATTCAGTCCAGGATTTCGTACATACAGCATTAGTTGGAAGGCAGAATGAAAAGGACATGTAGTCCTTGTATTTTTACTAAACATGTATTATTTGCACTTTGTTATAAATGGTACTAAAGTTGGTGCAGGATTACAGTGGAAAATACCTGGAGATGTTGGTTTCTTAGCAGCAGTTTCATTGTGTGAGATTAACTGATAGTGCCGCTCTGCTAATATATGCAAATGAAAGATGTATTGTGTCCAGATGAACTCCTATCCCATTTTCCCCAATTTATCTTTTCTCCTTCACTGTCTTTTTATTTGACTTTGCATCTCTTCTATGTATTTCATTCCAGAATTGTGGGCTAGGGCAGACATTTTCTTTAAGGAATCCAGAATTTGCACAATTGCACATGTGTAGTCATACCAGTACATGTGGAACAAGAGCGTGGGGTACCTGATCTCTAAGATCAGGAAGTATTCAAATTAAACTTTTGCTGAGCCCTTCGGGGGAGGGCAGCGTATAAATATAATTAATAATTAATAATTAATAACTAATAATTAATAATTAATAATAATTAATAATTTAATAATTAATAATTAATAATTAATAATTAATAATAGTAGTAGTAATAGTAATAGTAATAGTAATAGTAATAGTAATAGTAATAATAAAAAGGCATTGTGAAAATTTCATAAGGCATTCAGATGAATGTGTGTCCAGCTCCAGTAGTTTTAATTGAGGGTTTTAATTGAGGGTGGGCGGGTGGGCTGTGGCTCAGTAGAAGAACGTATGCTTTTCATGTAGGTTTATCCTTGACATATTCAGTTCAAGGATCTTTGGTGATGGATAAGACTGTGGTCAGTCAGAGACTTTGGAGAGTTACGGAAGCCAGTCCAGATTCACCTTTAGAAATGTATGTATGTCTATGTGGTTTTCAAGATTACTATATTGACTTTAGCTGTCCATGAACCCTTGTTTATCTGCCTTGAAAGTCCTGCACAATGTGGAGGGCTTTGGGTCATATTCAGGCAGTGACGTAGCTATAGATTGTTTATGGGGTGGGTTTGGGGGACACGCCCCCCACATCCCCCCACATGCCTCCCCAACCCCCCCCCCCCAGCCTCAGTGCTTATAAAAGCAGCTCTCCAAGGCAGGGGACAGCAGACTCCCCTGTCCCTGCCCCCCCCATCAGCTGGGCTCCCAGCCGGCAGTCACCAGTCCCTTCTGCCTTCTCCTCCGGGCAGAGGCGCAGCTAGGGAAAATGGAGCTCGGTGCAAAGTTTTAGTTTTGTGACCCCCCCCCCCCGGGCGGCCGTTGTGATGCTGGAATCCACCCTCAAACAGCATCACTTTCACTGGTGTTTAAACAAGGGAACCCAGATTCTCCTTTTAAATCTACCTTAAAGGGAGAATATGTGGTCCCCAGTTAAAACAAAACTGAAAGTGATGCTGTTTTGGGGTGGATTCTCTCCCACCCTGAACAGCATCACATTCAATGTTTAAACTGGGGACCTCAGATTCTTCCTTTAAATCCATGCCGAAAGGGGTGGATTTAAAGGGAGAATCTGGGGAAATTTGGGGGTTGCCTGCTGTCAGGAGTGCAATTGTTAAGCTAGCATCACCAAACTTTCAGGATCTTTAGGAGACTCTTCTGATGATACCACCTAGGTTTGGTGAAATGTGGTTCAGGGGGTCCAAAGTTATGGACCTTCAAAGGTGTCGCCCCCATCTTCTATTAGCTCCCATTGGAAACAATGGGGGATGGATGCACTTCCTTTGGGAGTCCATAACTTTGGACCCCCTGAACCAAACCTCACCAAACCCGGGTGGTATCATCAGGAGAGTCTCCCCAAAAATCTCTGCAAATTTGGTGCTGCTAGCCTAAAAGCTGCTGCGCCCTCTACAGGTGAAAATCTAAAAAAACACTAAAATACAAAACCCCCACAAAAACGGTTGGTGAACTTCGAACATGCTTAGCAGCGGGGGGGGGGGGGGGGGTTTGAACCCGGGAACCCCCCTCCCACTTACCACCATCCCTTGTGACCTGAGGATCAATCGGAGTTCTCAAATCTGTGAGTTCATGTTTCACTTTGTTATTACTTATGTAAACTAAAATATATATTCCAGAAGGCTACCCTGCTGCTGCATATACTAGGATAAGTTCAGTAGTGGTGGGAATTGTGCCCTTCAGGAAAGCTTGCCTAACAGTACTGATTCTCTTATTATGAAACTCGCATGGTTTCAGGGAAATGACAGTTTGTAAGCCGCTGTCCTAGAGATCATATTAGTTTTTCTAGGAAGCAGAGTGTGATCCAATAATTTGACCAAGTTACTGCATTAATCTCTTGAATTGCTTTCTTAACTTCTACTGGGAAGCAGATAACACTTTTTGTTCCTTACTGTGCTAATCTTCAAAATGAGAACTACCATATTTGGCTCTCTCCTTACTCATCTTAATTAATGCTTGCTCAACACTTTGCGATACTTTAATGAAAGGTGTTGCAAGGTTATGAAGTGGTTACGTTATACCATTAATCCTCACGTACGTACGTGTGTGGGTTAGCAGGAAGAGGAAGACTGTGTGCTCTGGTGTCAATTATTATGGCTGACTCAAATTAATATTGACATATCTAACCTCCGTGTTCTTTTGTACTGGTCTGAAAGCCTTAGTTCCTTCCTCTGCAGACCAATCTGTTTTGTACACTGTTTATCTGGGCAGTGAGTAAAGTAGAACAATGCCCATTTAACTGAGGAAATGACCAATATACCGGGCACAGCATAAATATTAAAATAACAGGGCAGCACAACTGTATCCTCTGTTTTACTTGTATTTTATTCACCACTGGTTTCAAACAGGTCAATGCAATGAGCCTTGTTGATCATTCTAATACCTTCTTTTTGCATGTGTGTATTTTAAAAGCACAATTTTTAATAATGTAATACTTGCATTTCAGATTATGCACTTTGGGAAGCATTTTTCCTCAATCTCATTTTGATTTGGGGATGGGGGGATGTTTACTGCTTACCTCAAAACAATAAAAAGTGGGAAGACAGGCGTTATGAGGAGATGCTTCATAAAGGATTAGAAAGTAGAAAAGCAAGAGAGTCTTGTAAATGGTTTGAAGCGTTAAAACTACTAGACATTAGTTCAATTTTTTTCTCTTTGGATACTGAAGGAAGTGACATTTAGCTGTGTAGAAATGTTTTTGTGTGACTGATTAGGAAAACTATGTAGAAATAAATTCTAGATTGACTGTTATGCCATTTATAACAAAGATTTTTCTTCAGGGTTCAGCTTTTCCTTATTGGGGCAAACTTACATGAGGGATGTAGAATCTTACCTAAACCCCTCTCCACAGTGACTGCTTACTTAATCTGTAGATCTAACCAGAATATCCTAGAAATCTTCTTGGACAGTGCAAATTGGGTGAGTGAGCAGGGGGAATGAGCTAATGTAAAGAGCCGTGGATTGTTACTTAAAACCAACTTCTAGACTCTGGCATCACATAGGAAAGACTTATTTTCGTTAATGTAGGGATTGCTGGCTCTAGAGAAGAGAGTAGTTTGCTTCTCCCTTGTGTCTGCAGTCTCCTCCTCCTATCACACACATACCCAGAGCTCCTGTGATGGCTCAGCAAAGGCAGATAGACAGAGGCATATCGACTCGGTGAGATGGGGTACCCAATGTCTCTGGGCACACACGCAGAATTTGCCCCCATGTGACCAGTGAGTCTTCCCCTGGCGCTTCCAAAAGTGCCCTCCGCTGTCACTGCCAGCAAAGCGCCTCCAGCAGCAGCCATTTCCCTCCTTTCCGAGCTGCTTAGAGGGGAGGGAGACAGCATGGGGGCTGCTGGAGCTCCAGCAGCAGAAGGCACCCCTCCAGCTGCTTCCCTTCTCCCCGGGCAGTAAGGGAAACAGAGAAGGCGCCCCTCCAGCCGCTTCCCTTCTCCCTGAGCAGGCAGCCTGCTCTGGGGGAAGGGAAACGGGGAAGGCGCCCCTCCAGCGGCTTTCCTAACCCTAACCCCCACCACTAGTCCTCCCTTGGCACCTTCCCCCCACCTTTAGCCACCCCTTGCCACCCTTAGCTATCCCTTGCCACCCTCCCCACCCTAATAGTTACCTTCCAACCCCCCATTACTCACCTTACACCCCATCCAAATCCCTAGCCACACCTGCCAACCCTCCCTCCCTCCCTCTACCCCAAACCTCACCTTGCTACCCTCCCACTCCAATACTCACCTTCCTACCCTTCCCCACCCTAATACCTTCTAATCCTCCCCCCGCCCCTAGCCACCCCTTCCAACCCTCCCCCACCCAAGCCTTACCTTACAACCCTGCCCCCACCCCAGGCTTCACCTTGCCTGCCCCACCCTGCCCCACTAGAACCCTCACCTTTCCAACCTCCCCTTTCAACCCTCCTGCCATCCCAAGTCACTCCGTTCCATCCTCTTCTACTCCAAGCCATTCCTCTGCACCCTTCCCCTATCCTCATCAAGATGAAAGGTGAAGGGAGCCGGAGAGAGCAGCTCCAGACCCGCCAATGGTAGGGGCACCGGGGGGGGGGGGGCGCTCAGGTTTTGCCCCCGCTCCATTTTCCCTAGATATGCCTCTGGTAGTCAGTTTTGTATGCTCAGATGGTGCAAAACAAAATAGAAGTTCAGTAGCACCTTGAAAACTAATAACGTTTATTACAATATGTATTTTTTTGGTGCAGTTTAAGTTCCTGTCAGCAGGAAAGAAAGCCCCCTCCCCTACATTTTTGGAGTATCAACTTTCATCAATTATTTTATGAAAGGAGCTTTGACTATTGAAAGATTATAACCAAGAAATCTTGTTGATCTCTAAGTTGCTGTGGGATCTGAATCTAGTTATCCAACCCAGATGGACTGTAAGTAATTGATGATGTGGTGGAGTAGTTTAAGTTGATGATAGATTCTTTATTTCCTGTCAATGACCAATAATAACAAATAATATTGACAATTGGCATTAAAAAGTTATAAGACAAATAATCATACCAATATCATTATAAAATTAATTTAAATGAATGAATAAAATTGTTTAGAATATTAAAATAAAATTTACAAAAAGGCATTACAAAACTTTCTCACATACAATTTTCCTTATATTCTTTGACAGTTCTGCCTTTGTTCACAATCTTGCTGTGTGCTTCTTCTAGCGTATTTCCAAATCAAAACTCAAAAGGCCATCAACAGATGTTGATAAATACATATTTTATATTGTTCAATGACTAATAATAACAATAATAGTGATAATTGGCCTAAAAATGATATAATACAAATTGTCATACTGGATTCATTATAACATTAATAAAGTCTTAAAAATTATAAAAACGACAAAATTGTTCCCAGCAGTATTAACTACCGGTACCTTGAGCTCATCTTGCTTGATGCTGCAAAATTTGTACACTATTACAAGGAACTTGGTGATTTATGGTTTGCAGAAATTCATCAATAAGGAGAATATTAGTTCTCGTTGACTCAGGATAACTAGAACTCTTGTCCAATAAGGGTTGCAAAATCTTGGTGTGAGCTTCACTCTAAAAACAAATAGTTTAAGTTGTGAACTGTAAGTGACATCTAGTGGAGTTCTGTTGTTGCCTTCCTTGAGACTGTAGGCTGGATCTGGGTACCATAATGGTAGGGTATAGTAATATTTTTTTTTGTAAATCCTCAAGTTGAGAGTCCCTGTTGTAAGTGATTGGAACAAATGCAATTGTGATGTATTATTTGACCATAGACTGGATTTTTGAATATGTTTTGTGTGATAACTGGAAGCAAGAAGGTATGTCTGGCAGTCAGTGGTTTTTCAGTATAAAGTGGTGTTTATGTTTCTATCACTAAGTTTCACAGTGGTAACCAGGAAATGCACCTGCTGCATAGACTGCTCCATTGCTGAAGTTGACATTGCCATGAAAATTGTTGAAGTCCCGATGGATTTTTCTCAAGAGTTTTTTCCCCATGAATCCAGAAATGTCATCAATAAATGAAAAAGTCATCAATTAACCAATAAATCAGGTATTAATAGCCAGGAGCTGAGGAAACGTTGCTCTAAGTCAGACATGAAAACATATACATACTGCCGTGCCAAGCAGATACCTACAGCTGTACCATTAATCCAAAAATATAAAATTCAACGTGGTTGAAGATGAGGACAAATTTTTAAAAATTGTAGCCAGGTTTGTTTTTGTAGTATCTGGGATAATATTGTTGATCGTTTGTAGCCTGTGTTTGTGGGGGCTGTTGAGCTGTGGCTCACTGACAGAGCATCTGCTTGGCATGCAGAAGGACCCAGGTTCAATGTTTGGCCTTTGACCCCCTCGATTTTTGGCCCTAGCCTATAACCCCCTAAATGCCCCCCCTAAAGGCTGCCAGTCTGAGGTGGGGGAGGGTATGTGGGTGGGTAATACTGTGGCTTTTAGGATTGTTTTATAGGATTATGTTTTTACTATTTCTTCTAAATTTGTAAGCTGCCTGAGACCTCCATAGAACGCCGTGTATACATGTCAAAAGTAAATAAATAAATAAATAATGTTTTTGTCATCGCCAGTTAAGAGGAGCTGGTAGTATATGATGTAGAAGACCTTTTTACAACACCCAGAGAGCTGTTGCCAGTCTGAGCAGACAGTATTAACTGTGATGGGCCAATCCTCTGATTCAGTCTAAGGAAGCTTCGCATGTATGAAGATCCAGTCTTATATAAGATATTGTGACACTTCATATACAAATAAAAACTTTGTTTATTAATTGCCAGTCTTCGTGGTATGAAAATCTGAAAGGTAGCACAACAGTGACAAAAATGGATGTAGCTTTCATTCCTGAGGTTTCCTGTCCACTTGCTGTCATTTGTAGAGCCAGTGCTCAGCCTCCCGGGAGCGAGGTTTTGACGTCTTTGTTGTGTTTTTTTTCTCCACAGAACTGACAGGATGGGTGCGGCTCAGATCACATAGATCGAGGAAGAGAAGGGAAGAAGGTAGTTAGGCACAGTTATGAAACAGGGTGTCTGGCAAACCAGCATCCAGCAGGAAGCACCGTAGATAGACTAATACCCCTCCTGGCTGAGGTCACTCCTGAGAGTTGAGAGAACTGTATTACTTAATCCTCAGGACTACATAATCAGCCAGTGCTCAGCTGCATAGAAGGCTTCATTGCCGCCCATCAGGAAGGAACAGTTGTAGTGAGGGAATTTCAAACCAGGTCATCTATGAGTAGGCATGCCCCTCCTCTCTGTGTCATGTTTATTAATCACTTGATAAGTATGGTGAGTAATGATTACCAACAACTTGTCAGACCAATTGGAGAAGAGATGGGGGAAGAAGGTCAGCCTGGGAAATGGAACAGGAGCGCAGGATTGGCAAGATGCTTTGAAGGGAGCGGCAGCTGAACTTGTCGACCTGCCAGTCATGATCTTTCTGACAAAACGTATAGCTATCTATAGTTCTCCATACGAATTGGGCCTTCTCTCTGAATTGCTGAATTGGAGAAAACAATGTCCTCACCTTTCAGTAGAGGCTTAATGTGTAGAAACTAGCTGTTGAAGCTTTTTCATGGCCTGGAGTTAAATAACATTCCCTGGTAAATAATATCCCATGAAGCCTCTATTAAAGGGGGCTAGATTTTTTTCTCTCCAGGCAGTTGGCAACAGTACTGTGTACTTGTAGGAATGAGCTATCGCCCAGTTGAGAAAGTCTGGCATTCAGAATCTGGGCAAGGATGAGGTCAACTCTACTGCCTGCCTTCTTATATGTGTTACATTGTAGACATTATTTTTTAAACAGCCTCAAAACAAGAGTAGTGTAATACCTTTTGTTAAGATCTACCTTTCCCCCCATTTTCTTCAAATGTTTTATCATCACACTTTGGTAATATAAAAGGTGTTGTTTTACTTTCATTTTTGAGTGTGGTCGTTTTTTGTAGACCAATCAGCTACCCACAGTATTTGCTACAGAGTGTGGTATGTTCCGAGCATCTCTTAGTACATAACTAGATAGAACTGGAGATCTGTTTCAAGAAACTTAAAGTAGTCATGGGAGGTGTGTTGGGGCATGATGCTAGGTTGGAATGGCTTAATTCTTTCCCCATTTTCCTTATGAAAACCTTCCTGAGCAGGTATGTTTTCTGGACTTTTTTTCTTACTGGGGATAATAGAAGTTGTGGGGGGGGGAGTGATTTGTCTCAGGAAAAGGCACAGCAGTCAAAAAAATGATTGTGCCTTCAGTCATGGTGGATTTGTCATTCAAGATCACAGGCAGTATTTCCTGAAGTATGAAGTAGACCTTGAAAAGTAGGGAGAATTGCCAGCAAACATCTCGGGTTCTTCCTGGTTTCTGTCAGTGAGTGATGATTGGGTCAGGAGGCAAAGTGTCCCCACAACAGCTCCAGTCAGTACTGTAATCCTTGTGTCAATAACTATATTTTTAGATGAATGTTTTTGTTTCCCAGGGCTCTGCCTCCATTGGGCACCTATCCATTTTAAAACAGGATCCATATTCCTTTGTGTTACGATGAATTACAGTTAAAGAGAAAGCTTTTCCCAGGAGTAAAGATGATGTGTTAGTAAAGATGAGAGAGGCTGAGAGGAGCCTTCTGGGGAAAAAGTTATAGTTGTCATGAGGCGAGAATGAAGGGAGAGGCAGCAGTCAGCAGGAGTGAAATGGGGAAGAAAGTGCTGGAGAGGAGGTGTTGCCAGGAGGAGTGTGATGGGAACTGAGCTCTGTCGCTTAGATCTTGACTCACAGGGGTTGTATATCTTGTGACTTGATAAGCCTGGAGGTTAGTTTTCTATGTGAGAGAGGAGATTCCTGCTCATCATTAGCCTCTTCAGTGCCAACTATTTGCGTTTTAGGAAGTGATCATGAATTCTTCCTCCATCAGCTTTTAAGCTTGGGTGTCCTACAAACTGTCCTCTTCCATCTGTAAAGGCAGCTGATGGGAAATCTTAAAAAACTGATTCTGAAACGGGGACAGAGAAAGTCATGCCTGGCTGTGCTTACCATGGAACAATGTGAAGGAGATGTTTCAGGCAGCAGATGCTGGAAGAGACATTATCTTTTTTTCTCTACCAAACTCTAGCTGACATTAAAGTGACCTTGGGAAAGAGTGAAATGTTAACTGTTTGATTCAAGTGTGAACATAAACAAGGCTTAGATCCAGCGAAACATTTCGGGCCCTCTTCCCTTCCAAATTGCTCCCCAAAATGCTGCAGCGATCAAGCTCCAAAAGCAGAAGTGTTTAGTTGAATCCAAGCCATAGATTGGCATTGCTGTCATTAAGTTAATCTTATTTCAGTGTACTGGCCACTCTTATTTTTTAACTGAGATTATTTTTCTTTTGTTTGATTTCTAAAATATCTAAGTTTACTTGGAGAATTAAAGAAGCTACAGGACAAGGTATTTGTGCTACACTGCTGTCATGTATTCAAGCCTCACAGTTAGCAAAAAAGCCTTTAAGTCACCACTATATCTATAATTCTGTGTGATGTGCCTTTTTTTGGTGAGTCTGTTAGTGTCATTTTTTAAAGCATGGCACGATTTTAGAAGCTTGTGTGAGTAGCTCAGTTCCCCTTTTCTTCCCTGTCCTGCTTCACGTAGGTACGAGAGTTTTGTAGATTCCTTTGCAAATGAAACTTGCTATTTTCCTCTCCCCCCTGCAGCGTTAACGAGCTCTATGTGGATGACCCGGACAAAGACAGTGGTGGCAAAATAGAAGTGACTTTGAACATCAGCTTGCCAAATCTGCACTGTGAATGTGAGTACTTTGTCTTCGGCCTGGATTTGCAATAGAGGTTGAGTAACCACTGTGTTCTTGAGTTGGGTTCATATTTCACATTCAGATTACTATGAGTAATTATCATTCCTTCCTAATAAAAAAAGAATGTTCAGGTTATTCTAGGGCTTGTTCATAAAAGAAGGAATGCTCTGTTTCTGCGGCACAGCCATCTAGACAAATGATGTGTTAGGTGCCATACTAACCACAGAAGTGATGTAGTCCTTGAGACACTGGACAGGTGCAGCTCATTTCATGAGGACGTGTTCAGTCCTGCACTGACTATTTAGTTTGAGTAATTGGGAGACTGCTTTGATCAATAGTCCAGTGATCTTTTCTTAGTTGGTGAATGGGAAGACTAACATCTATTTTTATACCTGTGTTTCTGTGGGTGGCAGCAGCTAATAGGAAGTTTTCACATCCACATGTTCAGTATGTCGGGAGTCCCCAACCTTTTTGAGGCTGTGGGCACATTTAGAATTCTGACACAGCTTTGTGGGCGTAGCAGCAAAATGGCTGCCACAAATTGGCTACCTCAGGAGACTGAGCCAGCCACGAAATGATTTCCACAGCTTGCCTTCAGTAACACAGTGCAGATCCTTGATCTGTAATGGCAGTTGCTGCCAAAGCAACATTTAAAAAGTCTGCACAGCCAATCAAATTGCCAGTAGTCCGTCAGGAGGCTTGCTGGCCAAAAGCCCTATTAATCCCAGCCACTTCCTAAAAACACTTGGCGGACACCAGAAAATGTGCTGGAAGGGCCTGGTGCCCATGGTCACCATGTTGGGAATCCTTACTGTATGTGAACTTGGCATGAGCTTGTTGTCATTTGTCTTTCTGCTGTTGTTGGGTAACCAATCAGGTCTTTCACCATCGTGACAGTATTGGTGTAACCAACAGAGTCCATACAAAAGTATCTTCATGAAAGCAGAAAGATCTTTTAATATATGACTTGATGAAACATGATCCTTGAGAGAACTAAACAGCAAAAGAACAGTAAGACATGAAGAGAACTTTGGCCCACCTTTTTCAGATACTGTTGGATACTTTCTCACACAAGGCTAGGCCAGTCTGGGAATAGGGCCAAGCAAGAGATAACACAAACTGCAGACAGTAAAAACAGGTGTCAGGAGAAAACCGTCAAATTCCAATCTCCCATTTACAATTGGTGGATTCATTTTGCTGCCCCTTGTCTTTCCTAGGCAAGACCGGCGAAGAGACAATTTGATGGCTACTACATTATCTTTACAAACACAAACCTTCTGATATGACAGAAAGAGTCAGAGCAAATGTGAGGGGTGGTTCCAAAGGCTCTGCCCACTCATGCAGCAGAATGAAGTGGGGATTTAGTGGGCTCTCAGGCAGTAGAATGGACTACAGACTTCTGGTGTGAGAATGACATTCCTGATTGTCCCTCTTCTGTAAGGTGAATATTAGCATAGTGGGGAACAGACTTGGATAGAATCTCTTGTTGCTGATATACTAGGGTTCTTGTTCATATGCAGTGAGATGGTATTCCTTATGTCAACTGGGCACAGCCCCGTGGAGGTCAGATTTTTAACCTTTTTCTCTGTCGGTCTGGCTATATGTAAACATGACCAGGCTGGAAGTGGTGCAGCGCCGACATCCACAGGGTAGGATATGCCATCACATTTTACTGATGTTTAGAAGAGAGCCGGAGGTGACAGCCAAGTGGAGGAGAGGGAGATGGGAGGAACAAGCATGATAAACGTCTGCAGCCACCCACTGATATTTACATGGGAGGGTCTTTTCCTCATACTGAAGGCATGACCATCCAGCAGCTAAGATCAAGATTTTGCAACTTCATAGTGAGATTCATTATGCATCTCATCAGAGGATTCCTGTCCTCTTCTGGACCTGTAAAGGCAAAAGTGAACATTCAAGTGAATGTGATAGGATTAATCCAGCTCGCCCAAGGGCCCAGAGAGAGACAGGGCTAGCTCACGTTCTGAGATATCAAATCCCATCTGCAGGTTAAAAGTGGTACAGGCCATTCTATCATGTCAGGGTTCTGCCACCTTATTTTAGTACATATCTTGATGGAGGTCATCTAACTCCCACTCTATGCCCTACCAATTTGCTTACTTTGGAACACAGATTTTATCCTCTAAAAGGGGTACCTTTTCTCAGGATTTTTCCTGACAAGAGTGTGCCCCTATATTCTATTTGCTTTTACTGGGTAACAATTTTTTTTTCAGAAGGCCACGTGTTGCTATCTTGATTGTCCCTTGCTTGGCCTTCACTGTTACTGGTCTGAGGTTTGCAGAAAGCGGCTTGATACCCATATGATAGTGACAATTCTATAAATAGCTACAGTAGAATTCACTAGAATATTTAAAGTCAGTGAGTCTTCACCAGTGTAAGGTGCCAGCACATCTCCTAATAGAGGCCATATAAATAAACAGATGCAAGAGGAGAGAAACTTTTTGAACATCTAAGAGAATTTATTAGATGGCAAGCAAATCTCCAGTAAGAATTGTGCACACTTCCTCATGCTGAGTTATTCTTAACACATTGTTTCTTTTCCTCCTTATCTCTATGACCTCTAAACATGAAGTGATTGGACTGGATATTCAAGATGAAATGGGAAGACATGAAGTTGGTCATATTGACAACTCAATGAAAATTCCTCTGAATAATGGGGATGGATGCCGGTTTGAGGGCCATTTCAGCATCAATAAGGCAAGTTACGATTGATTTACAGTCATTGACCAGCAAGATACAAAAGGGTTAAAATTACAAAAATACAGATTAAAGCAAATAATAAAATACAGATAAAAAGCATAAGAAAATTCTGGATATGAGCACAAAATAATAGAGACAGTATCCATCTAATAATAACAAGAAGAAACTAACTGCCACAACCGGTAGAGCTCTGTCAAACCTTCCTGATTTTGCTAGAGATGCAAGCAAACTTGGCAACAGAATACGTTAGATGTTTATTTGTATCTGATAGCAATATTTTGATCTTTTCTTTCTTTGCCAAAGAGAAGTTTGCTTGGTCATAGGGAAGAAGCATCCTATGTATCTCATAATAATATGGACATTCAAGTAGAATATATTCTGTATTTTCAACGCCTCCTGTTTGATGACTGCAAATTCTGCCCTCAATTGGTACCTTGTTATAAATCCCAGCGGTAAACGCAGGTGAAAGCGCATTATAGTGCAGTTGGCTGAAGGCTCTACGATGGTTAGCATTAGACAGAGAAGTGAGGTAAGGCATTATTGAGAGTTTATTAAGAGTCATTTTACTGAAGATTGGATTTTTACATTTATTGAGGTCATGGTGCCTCTCGACCTCTATAATTCTGAGTTTAATAAGATCCCTAGCTCTGTCGTAATTGATACTTGAGATTAGTTGTTGGGAGAGTCCATAGTATGATAGTTTCTATAGTACTGTTCTAAGCCATGGGGAAATAAATGTATCAAACAAGACATATCTAGCATGGCCTCTCTGGCAATAGCACAATCTAAGCCAATATAATATAGAGAGTATCTATAATTTTGCCTGCACTGATATCAGTCCAGTCTCTATATGCAGTGCAGCATTCGAGGATAAGGCAAGTTGGAATATCTATGTCACGGCAGGCATTGACATGAAACTACTATGCGCTATCAAATATCACTTCAGAACAACACTTCTTGCTCCTGAGTGTAATATTGCTGTGAGAGGAGGAAGAATGAAATAACTGGGCACATAGTAAGCGCAGAAGAAGAAAGTAAGGAGGGGGAAAATCCATTTTAAGGAGAACATGATATAGTGTTGAGTCTAGCACTTCACTGTATAAACATGTGTGCGTTGGCTGTTTTTTCCTAGGATATCAACAACAGCTGTTCCATGAAGGTTTCATTCTAAAAAATCAATATTTCATTAAGGAGCTGTTAACTTTTTCCTGCAGTGTTCCATGCAGCGTTGATGTAATCATGGCAAGACTTATTATGTTTGCAAACACCAGCTTGTTATTTCAAGGTAGCAAGTTGGAACAGCTATCCACAAGTAAATTTTAAAATATGAATGGGCACACCAGCCTGAGTATGAAGTGGAAAACTGTACCTTGTAATTTTGCTGCTGTTAAGGTCCTCTGTTCTGTGTATTTGAAGTAATAAGCTGGTGTGCCTGTCAGGCAAAAAGTGACACAAAAGACACAAACTGAAACAAAATTGTTTGCTCACAATGAATTATATAGGAGCCATTTCCCCATGATGCTACCCAATGTGGTTGGTGATATTGGTGTGAATACCACAACCACATGGGTGAGGTAAGTTATGTGGACCTTTCAACCACCTAACTGACACTCTGCCTCCTGACTACACAACAGTCAAGTGGGAAGAACCCATAAAATTGGCCCTGCCTGTGTGATTGTGGCATTCTCACATATGCCACATGGAGGTAGCACTATATACTGGTGCTTCCTATAAAAATTGGTTGTATGTGGGTTGGTTGTATGTGTGAGTGTGAAGGGGGTCTGAGGAAATATGAAACGGAGTGCTACTGTGGACATTGTATCAGAATCCCATTAAATGTTGTTTTGTTTTGTTGGGGAACATGCTCTCTGAGGTGCCAGAATTGGGTGCGCACTCTTATATATTTACTAATAGTCATGTGAATACCTAATGGACTGCAATGTGGGGAATGTAGTTAAAATAGCAACAAAAGCCCAACTGTTTGAGTTGTTTATATCAGTGATAATAAATACAGATGTCATGGAACAATTCCCCTTACATAGAATTCCCAGGAGATCTCATATCAAGGCACTGAGTTGAATCCGGTGCAAGAATTCTGCAAGAGGAAAGACGGAACAGCTTCACCCTCTTTTCCCTCCAACCCACATGGCTGTTACTCCACAGGGGTTGTTTGACCCCAGGAATAAACTTTCCTAGGACTGCTTGTGGGAGGGAGGAGAAAGCTTGAAAGATGGGTGATCCTCAGTGCCTTCTGCTGATGGATCATGAGATCCAGCCACAGTTCAGACCCAGATCTGCATAGCTTCAGCAACTTTTCTGTGTGTAGCACTTTTCAGATCATATCTTGTGGCCTGAAGGAGGACTGTTGCCTGTTTAAATAAACCTTTGTTGATGGACTGATATAAATGGATTAAAGCTTCATAAATCTGCATAGGCATGCAGTGGTAATGTTGATATAAAAATATTTTCATTACTAGCAGGGCCTGGCCACACATTGCTGTGGCTTATTGTGGTGAAATGAGAAAGGAATAGTAGCAGCAAATCAATTGCAGAGGCCAGCAGTACGTGCTCATGCAAACACACAGTCTGATACTGTGCGATGTCATTGATGTGTGTGCCCGCATTCCTGGGGGGGGGGGGATGGAAAGGCACCCCTCCCACACATCTAGGCTGGCTGGTCATGATCCTTTACTTGGGAGTAAGTTTGGTTGGTGGCAATGGGTGTCGCTTCTGAGGAAACCCTCTGAGGGGCACGAAGCAGCCATTCAAAGTATGTCACGGTTGCTGTACCAAGCTTACTCCTGAGTAATGTGTGCCTGGTTTTCTTAACTGTAACTGCAGTATTCAGGGAATCTAGGGTGCCTGGCCCCTCCCTCCCGTCCCTTGCATGTCGTCCCTCACTCTCTCCCCTCTCTCACTTCTTTCCCTTGCATGCCTTCCCCTCCATCCCTTTCCTCTCCCTCCCTCTCTTCCCTTGCATGCCACACCTCCCTCCCTCCCTCTCCCTCCCTATCCTCTCCCTCGTGTGTATGTGTGTGTATGTGTTTCACTTCCACTCGAGTTACTGCCTATGTACTGTTTTCACTGCTCATATCTGGCCATCTGAGTGAACATTCTAAGCTGCACAAACATTCTAAGGGTGAAAATTACACACAGTCAGCTGCATGTCCTTCACCAGGGAGCACCAGGAAAAAGGCATTTTACCTAGGCCAGGTATGAAATTTCAGGTATGTGAACATCTAAAAACACTCTCGCCTGGCTGACTATAGTGGCTGGGAATTTTCAGAGGAATTGGCCCAGCAGTTACTGAGTTAAACTACCATGAACAAAAACACTGTTAGCTTTTTATATGTATAGATTGCTGGGCAGATGTATGAATGGGTTGCAGCTGATGCCATCTGAAAAGTGGGGGGAGGCCTATAGAAAGATGGCACTTGCTACCGGCAGTTTCAGTTACAATAGGAATAAACGTTTTAAAGAAATAGATTATGTATTTCTCACATATTATCAGGAATGTCTTTCTGGTGAATCCAAAGGTTTGCCCCAGGATGTGGTGATGGGTACAATTTTGAAAGGCTTCAAGAGGTCATGTTCATGGAGGATACTGTAATAGAATTGCCAGAATTGGCTACTATGGCTGCTAGAACTGGCTACTACGGATACTAGTCAAGATGGATACTAGTCACGTTGCCTACCTGTTCTTTCCAGTATTAGAGAAGCATGCTGTTATATTAGTTGCTGTGGAACACAGGCGGGATAATGTTGCTGCAGTCGTCTTGTTTGTGGAGTTCCTAGAGGCACCTGATTGGCCACTATATGAACAACCTGCTGGGCTTGTTGGGCTTTGGTCTGATCCAGCACGGCTTTTCTTACGTCCTTATGTAATCAGTTACATCAACCTGTTCATCCTGTGAATGTTAGAAAGGGAATTGAGCAAAGAGGGTTTGGTTTTTTTCAGGAGCGAGCATCCTAATGGAAAAAGGAAGTAACGTTGCACTGACGTGTGGTGGTGTGTGGAAACCTGGAGGGCGGGTGAACAAGAAATATGAAAGCTTTTTAGAGTTCTTTGTGACTTCCTTTTTCTTTTGGTGACTTCCTGATGAGTGCCACATGTCTATGTTTTGCTGTCTTCTCTCCTCCCAAATCACTGCACCTCTAGTTAGTCACTGTGGAATAAAGGAGGATAACCATATCCACACTGTCCTTCCTTCTATTCTAAGGGTTGCTCAGCCATCAAGGAATGACTTGGAGTTGAAGATGAGAGTCTTCATGCTTCATCAGGAGAGAGGCCAAGTTCCTCTCCCATCAGCAGTGAAAAACCAGGCCTTGGGGGAGCCCACTTTAAGGACTGGGTGTGCCTGGCACTGGATAATCTGACTGTAATATGGTTTATGACTCGACAGGGTGGGGAAGTAGGAGTATGTGGCCTGCTGCTGGCATTACAAGGATAGAGCCTTAATTTATGCCTCATCTTACACCACAGGCTACACAATTTTTCTGCTTCCTCCTCCTCCAAATTCATTTGAAAGCTTTTCTAAAAATAATCATCATGATCCTTTCTTGCCCTTGCTGCAGCATTAAAAATAACTAGAGGTCTCTTACTGTTTTGTTCCATAAAGAATGATGGCCTTTTCCCTTCTCAGCTGCTTTTTATATCACCTAGCATAGTTTGTGACTAATAGCTAAAGTGGGGACAAACATACTGGTCAGTTTCTTCTTTATTCTTGAGATGCAAGAGGTTCACCAGAAACACCCTTGAGGGACTATTTCCTCTACTGCTTATTTTGAAAGGTGTCTGTTTTCAGTCCTATCCTGTGTAAAAGATACTCTTCCAAGCATTACTTATTTCTTTCCATATTCTTTATGACTTCAGGGTCTTTAAGTATTAACTCCTTTAGTTCACTTGCATTACAGCTAACTATGTTTATTTACACACAGTGTTGTGATGCTTGGAGTTGATTGTTTCATAATAAAGAGGCTCCTGCTTGCTTACTTCCCCTGTAGTGTTGGAGGAATGTTGACTTTGGTGCTAGGAGCAGTTGGGGTAGGTGGTTATAAGTGGGTCTACCTTCTCTCAGGATTGCCGCCCTGTATGAGCCTGTGACGTCATTCTGGCCCCTCAGTAGCTTTGCATACCAGATGACAAACGGCTTGCTGACTTCTCCAGCAAGCTTTCTCCCAGGCCTCCAAAAAAAAAAAGTAATCTCCTCTGTAGGAGTTTCCTCCTGCAGACAAAATAAAGCAAGACAACAAAGCTCCCGGCTACAAAATGATGAGAGAGTCAAATAGCCTTTTTGTTCAGGAACCAAGGAAGTCTCCTCAGGTAATCAAGAGGGACTGGATAATAGTTTTAAGAAGCCAAACCTCCGAGTATGTTTTCAGCGAAAGATTCCTCAGCCTCATTGTCCTTCTCACTTATCTGATCTCCTTAGCCCACAGCTGGTGTTTGTTATTAGCCATTGCCATTAATCACCCTCAGGTGTTTTTATTCTAGGAAATAACCTTCTCTCCTCCAGGCAGTGCCCCAACTGGTAGTGCTCGAGGCTACTATACAACTCCTACATATACCCCCCCCTTCAAGTGGCAAAATTTCCAGAGTCCTTCCCAGCATTGCATCTGCTCAAGAAAGAGGGCTGTGTAATTTAATGACTGAAGCACTTCCTTACAAACAGATCCATGCAACCACCATTTTTGGTATGAATTGTTTCATTCTTAAGAGGGAACCATACCCTTGGTAAAGCCATTTTTGCCTTTAAGACTGAAATTAACTGGACCAGGAGCATGTGACTTGCAAGGTTCTACGTGAGATAAAGGATTGCATTAAGTGATGAACAAGCCAAACAGTGGTAAATTTGCCTTCGCCTAATCATAATGCACGACATGGTAGTTTGGAATGCCAGCTGACAGTCAGTCTTTGCTGTCAAGCCAGACTGGGAGCACTAATCCTAGAGAAGATGTAGAAAAGGAAGTTGGTGTTACTATGAAGTTCATTTTGTTAAATAGGTAGGAATACAGCAGAAAAGGACTTCCTCCTGCAAAGCAAGTAGAACCAATTGAACCTTTCTCTTTTATTGAAGAGGAGACCCTCCCAATCCTGGATACTTGCTGTTATCAATTATTCTGGGCTGGGCTGTCATCGATATAAAGAAGACTCTTTGCTCTGTCTTGTGCTTCTGGCTGATCCCAAGCAAGCTATAAAAACCCTGAACCTGTGCCTTAAGGTAGATTGGAATGAATAAGAACATAAGAACATAAGAACTAGCCTGCTGGATCAGACCAGAGTCCATCTAGTCCAGCATTCTGCTACTCGCAGTGGCCCACCAGGTGCCTTTGGGAGCTCACATGCAGGATGTGAAAGCAATGGCCTTCTGCTGCTGCTGCTGCTGCTCCTGAGCACCTGGTCTTCTAAGGCATTTGCAATCTGAGATCAAGGAGGATCAAGATTGGTAGCCATAGATTGACTTCTCCTCCATAAATCTGTCCAAGCCCTTTTTAAAGCTATCCAGGTTAGTGGCCATCACCACCTCCTGTGGCAGCATATTCCAAACACCAATCACACGTTGCGTGAAGAAGTGTTTCCTTTTTATTAGTCCTAATTCTTCCCCAGCATTTTTCAATGAATGCCCCTGGTTCTAGTATTGTGAGAAAAGAAAAATTTCTCTCTGTCAGCATTTTACCTACCCCATACATAATTTTATAGACTTCAATCATATCCCCCCCCTCAGACGTCTCCTCTCCAAACTAAAGAGTCCCAAGCAGCTGCAACCGCTCCTCATAAGGAAGGTGCTCCAATCCTTCAATCATCCTCGTTGCCCTTCTCTGCACTTTTTCTATCTCTTGATATCCTTTTTTTGAGATGTAGCTGACCAGAACTAGACACAGTACTCCAAAGTGCGGATTCGCACCACTGCTTTATATAAGGGCATGACAATGCTTTGCAGTTTTATTATCAACTCCTTTCCTATTAATTATCCCCAGCATAGAGTTTGCCTTTTTCACAGCTGCCATGCATTGAGTTGACATTCCCATGGAACTTCTATCAACTAAGGCAGCCTAAATCCCTTTCCTGGTCTGTGACTGATAGTACTGACCCCTGTAAGCGTGTATGTGAAGTTTGGATTTTTGCCCCTATGTGCATCACTTTACATTTTAGCTTCCACATTGAACTGCATTTGCCATTTCTTAGCCCACTCACCTAATTTATCCAAGGTCCACTTGGAGCTCTTAAGCAATCCTTGTGGTTCTTACCACCCTACATAATTTGGTATCATCTGCAAACTTAGCCACCACACTACCCACCCCTACTTCCAGGTCATTTTATGAATAAGTTGAGAGCACTGGTCCCAAAACAAGATCCTTGAGGGACACCACTCCTTACATCTCTCCATTGTGAGAACTTCCCATTTATACCCACCCTTTGTTTCCTGTTCCTCAACCAGTTTTGAGATCCATGGGAGGACTTCCCCTCTTATTCCTTCATTGCTGAGTTTTCTCAACAGTCTCTGGTGAGGAACTTTGTCAAAAGCCTTTTGGAAATCCAAGTAGACAATGTCCACTGGTTCCCCTTTATCCACATGTCTGTTTACACCCTCAAAGAACTCTAGCAAGTAAGTTTGTAAAGACAGGACTTGCCTCTACAAAAGCCATGCTGACTCTTCCTCAGCATGGTCTTGCTTTTCTACATGTTTAATAATTTTATCTTTAATGATAGATTCTACTAATTTACCAGGAACAGATGTCAAACTGACTGGCCTGTAATTTCCTGGGTCCCCCCTAGACCCTTTCTTAAAGATTGGTGTGACATTGGCCATCTTCCAGTCTTCTGGGATGGAGCCTGATTTCAGGGATAAGTTGCATATTAATGTGAGAACATCAGCAATTTCATGCTTGAGCTCTTTAAGAACTCTTGGATGAATGCAATCTGGGCCAGGGGATTTGGTAGCATTTAGTTTATCAATGGCTGCCAGAACTTCTTCCTTGTCTACCACTATCTTCTCTAGTTCCTCGGATTCACCTCCTAAGAAGCTTGGTTCAGGTGCAGGAATTTTCCTCACCTCCTCTTGGGTGAAGACAGATGCAAAGAATTCATTCAGCTTCTCTGCAATCTCCCTCCAGAATGAGAGGTGATAAATTGAATCTACTAATGAGTAGAAGCAGAGATGCTACTGATGAGCAGAAGATCTGACCAGGGACTTAAGATTGTACCTGGATGGGATTACATGTCCCTTTAAGATTCGTAGTTTGTGGGTTTTTTGATCTAGGCTTATTGCTGGATAACAAGGTGGCAGCTATGGCCAGGAGTGCCTTTTACAAGTTTCAACTGGTTAACTTGTTCCGATTTGTGAATGACACTTTTACGATCTGGAGCCATGGCAAGGAAGAACTGCTGAATTTTCTGGACCACCTTAATAGCATCCACCCAAACATCCAATTTACCATGGAAACTGAAAAAGAAAGAAAACTGCCTTTTATAGATGTCTTGGTCTTTCGCAAACCCAACCATCAATTGGGCCACACAGTATACAGAAAACCAATATACACAGACCGGCATCTACATAAAAACTCCAACCATCATCCATAATAGAAAAGGAGCATAATCAAAACTCTGACAGATCATGCAAAATGAATTTGTGAACCTCACCTCCTCCCTGATGAAATCAATCATCTAGACTGGGCTCTGCAGGCTAATGGCTACTCCACAACAGAAATCAGAAGAGCTTTAAGACCAAGAGAAACCCAGAGGAGAAACAGCCCCCCACAGGAAAAATATTTCTACCATACATCAAGGGAATCACTGATCAAATAGGGAAACTGATGAGGAAACATAACCTACAAAAAATCTTCAAACCTACCAGAAAAATACAGCAGATGTTATGTTTAGCAAAGGACAAGAGAGACCCCTCACTTCTGCAGGAGTCTATCGCATACCCTGCAGCTGTGGAAAGGTCTACATTGGAACTACAAAACGCAGCATTCAGACTCGTATTAAGAAGCACGAAAGACACTGTCGGCTTAATCATCCTGAAAAATCTGCAGTAGCAGAATATGCTCTAAACAAGGCCCAAGAGATAGATCCTTGTCCTAACCAGCTAGGGGCTTTCCTTATAACTCCACCCCTGGAACTTCATGTGACTCCTCCCTAAGTGGGACTACTAGATTTCTTATCTACTCAACAGAAATAAACTTTTACGGTTAAACCAACTTCCATTTTCCATTTAAATGTAGGAAAACAAACAATAAACTAGATCAGCTTCTCATTAGATCTTCATTGTGTTAACTGTGAACGACAGTGCTAGTTACAGAATGTGACTGCTACAGTTGTAAATCTAAGCCTTCCCTCACCCCAGTGTGTACACCCCAGTCAGTCCTACTTCTTAATTGTCTTGGCTTTCTATCACTGGTAATAATTTGAAAGTTCAGCGCCCCCCCCCCAATACTTTTTGTATCTCATTTTCATATGTCCTTAGTGTTAGTCATCATCTAAGTGTCTGTGTTGTTCTTTAATAAAGAGTTTAGTTAGCTTCAATTAAACTGTTGAGCCTTTGAGGGGGGGGCCTTCCCACTTTCCTCCTCTTCTATCCTTAGAAATGGAAGTGGGAGCATCCTTCCAGGTTCTAGTGTCAGCACACATTGGTGCTGGCAAGAGTGCTTAGTTAAAGCACTAGCTGTCTTGGGGGCATGCTGGATCTGGAGCAAGATGCAGTTTGGATCCAGAGGATCCCATCTTTTTCTGCTGGATTTCTTGCTACTAAGCAAACCTCTGGTTATACTGGAGTAGTCTTAACATTCTATACTTGACCTGATAGGATTAAGGAAGAAAAATCTGTTCATTGTGCAGAACTAATCACTTTAGTCAAAAGAGCATTATTACAATTACCTATATGAAGGAAGAACTTAATTTGGAAGTAATCTAGTCGGTATTCTCCAGATTTCATTGCAGTCTTTATTCCATCTTTTCACAGAACAACAGCCATAATCATTCCCCCTGGTTCTTCCCAGACACTAAGGGGGCCTTCCCCCCCTCCCCCCAGACTTGTCTACTTACTTTAGTGTCTGAAGTTATTCTGTTAAACTGCAGCGTGATACAGTTCTGGTTGTCACAGGATCTCCGCATGAATTCTGATTCCACTTTGATCTCATAAGATATCACATCCAAGCTTACCCATTCAACAATATCATAGCAACTGGAGCCTTTTTGTGAAATTTTGAACTATATACAAATAATCGTATTTGGGGAAGTTCTATCACAAACAATGGAATCTGATTAGATTTTTGTTTTAATCATTTGTCATTTGTTTCAGCTGGACAAATCTCATGGTACGGACCATGATATCCCCCCTCCCAGTAGTAATGGGTCATGGTAAACCTCTCAGTCCTCCAGACTGAAGGACTATATCACAGATTCCACCTGGCACAAGGTAGATGAAGGAAAAACTGACCTATGCCAACTTGCAGCTGCTTCAGCCCAGGACAAGTTGACCATGTGCATTCACAGCCACAGGCTCAATTTTGCCTTATGAGCAAGAGGAAGCATGCCAAGAGCTTTTTTCCTGCTGTTGTGTCATAGATTCTTGAAATAAGGGTGTCTTAGTGATTGACTGCATGGATTGGAGGAATCCATGATGGCAATATTACAGGCTTGGTGTACACAGTTGCAGAAATGATGTTGGCATAGTGTTTGTTTGCAACATACACTGAGCTTCTGGGACAACTTAGTATGTTTTTAGTTTAGCAGTATAAAGCTGATCCAGGAGCTCAGAACAATGCCCATACAGATGTTGTCTGTCTGGTGGGGGATATTCTTGAATCAGCAGCCCCACTCCTGGCATAGTGCAGCCATCTGTAGTGCAATCATTCAAGGCTTTTGTGCAGTGAAGGGTACTTGAGAGGTGTGTGGGACTGTGGTAGGGATACAGCAGTCAGCTCATAAAGATAGCACATTGTATTTGGAAGTGGAAGCAAGAATGATTGAAATCTTTTGATCTGTGACAGTGCTGTAAAACAAGAGAACAGCAAAAGGGGTCATTGACAGTGTAAATGAATCAGTCTTACTGCTGCTTTCCCAAGACACATCAGAAGTGTTTTCAGTCCTTTGTTTTAATGTGGCATTACTTAATACTAAATGTAGGAGGCCAGATTATGGCAATCCTCAACCTTGGTGTTACATGTCTTGTATGAGGTCAGTCAATGTTGATAACTTAATGCAGTTAATGTTGAACTACTGTTTGTTTTTAGGTTCCAGGTAATTTTCATGTATCAACACACAGCGCCACTGCACAACCACAGAATCCTGATATGACACATATCATCCACAAGCTCTCCTTTGGTGACAAGCTTCAGGTGAGTCCATACCAAGAGATCCGGCTCTCAAGAGAAGGAGAGAGAACTTGTATGTGCCGAATTCTAAACTTCAGTGTGGCCTGAACTGGGGTTTTGTATTGTAGATTGTTTGAAGCTTGGGGCCTTCTTATCCCATTGACTTAGTTCCAGTGGGGAACTAATGATGTATTTGTGTATCTGGTCAGGAGGGATTCAGAGGCCAGTCCACAGATGGGCAGGGAAATCGTTCATAGATTGTTCTGCTAACTGGCTAGCCTATTGTGTATAGTCAGAACTGCCAGACGTTGGGGGCATTCCAGCTGCTCTTCCCCTGGATGTGACATATGTCTCCGTTCTGATTCTTCCTGCCAGCTGGCAGCATCCTGGGGATTTAGTGACACAGGCTAACAGTTCCATTTTAGGTAGATAAAGAAAGAATATTTGGGAGGGGTGAGTGGCCTGCCATTATAGTGGGCAGCAACAGGCATGAGAAGCTAACAAGCTATTCTTAAATTGCTTCTCTACGAATAAATTGTTGTTATGAATAAAAGTACATAAAATATTCAAACCTCAATTGCTATTAAAAAAAACTTTTCACCAATCTAAGCATGTTCATGCTTCTTCATACGTACTTATCAGGTATTTAGATTAACTTGTATCATACCTCAATATGCATACTTCTCATTCTGCCAAGAATGTAAAAAGAGTTTGCAGGATTACCCCTTTAACCAGTCAGAGGCCTGGTTTCTTTCTAACCAATAAAATAATGTTTTCAGTAATAGCTCTCTGAATTCACTCTTGATTGATACATTAAAAACACTTAAAAAAACTCTGAAGCATTGATAAAATCTTGCAAAGTTTTGCTGAGTAGTTGGGGTACTAATGAAAGCTTCCCCTTTCTTGAGAAGAGTAGCTGCTATAAGTTGCATTATTTTCCAAGTATGTGGAAGCCTCATTGATTTTTGTAAGGCAGACCTTACCTGCCTTTCTGTGTGTGATGTGCTCCTGTTTGGCATGATTGTGTACAAGTGGGAAGAGAAATATACTTTATCCCTCTTACAAATGAGATGGTGTAGGGCACTTTTACTGGGCACTAACACGGCGGCTGGCTGTGTCAGCTGTGCATCCACCCTTTCAGTCCCTGCTTGAGCTTGCCTAGCAGTACTGGTGACGCCAGCTTAGTGAGCGTGGATCGTTGTATTTTGGTGCCTTGGGAGCGTGGTCCCATTCAAATAAAACAACAGTTCTTGGCAGAAGAGGAGAATTTCAGTCCAAAATAGGGTGAGGTGGTATAGCCAATTCATTATTCCCCAAATCTAGATATTTGCAGCTGAGGCAATTTGGATAAGAGCAATTCAGCTGTTGTGTTGGCATGCATTAGTACTCAAAGGTGAAATGTAAGCATGTTAAATAACAATAACAAGACATGGTTTTCTAGTCCTTCTCTATCCTTGCTCCTGCTTAAGGGACAAGCAGCAGAAGGCTTCCTTTAGGTCAGAATGGGCTGAGGAAAGACTGCTTGTGTATGATGAAGTTCTGACGTGACGTGACATAACTCCCAGTTTCTCCAGAGGAATGACTCACTACACTCCACCTCTTGCAACCTACTTTATGAGCTTACTTCATTAAGTTGCAGTAATATTTTCCCACCTACCGCACCACATGTAGCAACCATGGCTTTAACCATAGTGGCTTTGCAACCTTTGAGTCCTCATCATAGGCACACACCACTCTAAACCCTTTCTACGGTAATAGTAACTACATTGGTTTCCAGTCCTCTCTTCAATTTTGCTTGCCCTTCTTTTTATTAGCACTAAAACAATGGGTTTTACTGCCTCTAAGAAATTGGATCAACATACTGGATTAAATGTTCATGGGGACTGCAGCACTTGGTGGGTAGAACATGCAAGGTCAGGTAAATTACCTTGAGGTAAACTACCCTGTACCTTTCTTCTTTTTGACAAAGGGGATTCCTTAGGCAAGAAACAGGATCCAGTTGGGAGGAAACATAATGGTATATTTTTCTCCATTGAAACAGATGGGTAATGAAAAAAATGAATGCAACAATTAAATGAAAATTAATAACACTTAGAAATGGGGGGGAAACCCCTAAATACACTGACTAAATACACTGTGAAGGAAACAATCTATTTTCTTTCTGCCCCTTCACCCGAACCTGCTTTATTTTCTTTTACAATGCAAACGTGCAGGTGCAAACATCCCATTTTCCTGCGTTTTGATTGGCTGTTCCATCACCCCAGTCCCTCTTCCATCCGCACCAACCCTCTGCTAAGGGAACACTTCCAATTGGTGGAGAATCTGCAGCAATCCCGAGAACCCAAGTAGGACCTCCCCCTTCCATTTCTACAGTGTGGAAAAAAAGTTTCGGGCTTTGAAACCACAGTATGCAAACATGAAGCATGCAACCCTTCCTCCCCACCTTTAATGTTGTGATGTACAAAATAATAAAATCTGTCCCCAAAAGGAGCAAAGCAATATGTCCCATCCACATCCCCAGGTGTGCATCTCCTTAGCTACGTGCTCTGAGCACCCAAAAAATAAAAAGAATCGTTGCTGTACATATTTGGGTGAAATGGCGCTCACAGTCACTGCCAAGGGGAGAAAGCGGGCTTGGGGGACGTTTCTGAAATGATGGGCCATCACACTGGTCGGCAGCTCAGCAGAAACAAAACTGACATGACATAAGGCGGGAGAATGGGTGGCGGGGTGGGAAAAATAAAGCGGTTGGGTGCCCGTGCCATTCCCTTGGTAGCAGTTTCAACCCAGGATTTTAAACAAAGATTGCGATGTTGGAGTTGTTTAAAAACAAACAAACAGGTTGAGGGAAATATAACGGGTCAATCCTGCTTTGAGGAAGGGTCTCATTTGAAGTTCTTCCCAAATCCAGGATATTTCCCTTTGTCAACCTGTTACATTTCTACTGTGCGGAATCCACCTTAGAGATGGTTTACAAAAAGGGAAATGAGGTAGGTGAATAGTTGCCCATAATCCAAGTGCAAGCCATGGACAGATTAATACTAATGCACTAAATCACGCAGGATGCCTCCGTTCATATTTATTAGTTACTGTGAGACCTTGTGTATGCTAATTCCAAATAATACAACAGCCAGTGTTTGGACTACAGAAATTTTATGGATTATTAATCAATGCATCAATGGTCACTACTATAAATTACATATTTTCAGTTATGTAAACGAGTTTCTTATACTGACTGTTCATTGATCTCCCTGAATTTGGATGTAGTTTGACTTTTTAATTAATAAAAGGTTGCTGACCTCTGTTTGAACTTAAACCTAGGATCTTCCCACTCATCCTGGGATGATTCTAGTTGAAATTTAATTTCATTTATTCACTGTCTGTGGAGCCCAAAATGGGTAGTTTACATTACCAATATATAGTATTATCCCTTTGAAAAGCAAGTTAAATGCAGTAAACTAAAACTGCTAAAACAGTGCAAAATCTCATCACAACATGAGTAGTATTATTCAAACATTTTTTAAAATCAAATGTGGTTTCATCTGCTTTTTTTAAGCATTTCAGGAGTGAATGCATAGTATTCATTATGACATTATGTAATTCCTGGGACACACCTCTGAAACAGATGGTTACCTGAACTCACCCTTTCAAAATTGGTTTCAGAGAACACCTGCTGCTTGCATGCATTCGTGATATGAACAATATTGGAGTGCCATCTCCTGCACCACACCTGCTAATCACAGTACCAATTTCTTTGGTCATTTCACCTCTTTAGTAGATTACAACATGGCACTGGGGTATTAGTGTGTCTCAGGCTATTGGCGTGTGGGAGCCATTAATCTTGTCTTCAGTTTAGGTAATTGCTGGTGGTTAAGCTGGAAGCCTAAATACCTATAAAGCATGAATGTCTCTCCCACTGGTGTGTGTCTGGACTGTGCCAAATGAATATTGAAGGAAAGCTCAGAGGAGGAGGAGGAGGAAGAGGAAGAAGAAGATGATGATGATGAAGAAGAAGAGTTGGATTTATATCTCCTGTAGGAGACTCAAAGGGGCTTACAAACTCCTTTCCCTTCCTACCTCACAACAAGCACCCGGTGGGGCTGAGAGAGCTCTGTAGAGCTGTGACTAGCCCAAGGTCACTCAGCCGCCATGTGTTGAAGTGTACAGGCTAATCTGAATTCATTAGGCTTAATATCTTTTCTGAGACCTAGAATTGAGAAAACAGATAATTTAAGTAATGTAAGAACTCAAAGTTGTCTTAAAGCTGTCCTGAAGGAACCCTATTCAGTTTTTTTCTATACTCTGTCCTCAAAACATGAGGACTGTACAGACTTGAATATGAGCTTGCATAAATAGTGTTACCCTATGATAGGCACCATCTTTGTGAGGAGATGAAGCATAGATTCCATCTTCTGAGTGCAAGAAGAGACATCCATAGCCTGAAGAGCAAAGCTGAGCTGAGCAGTGTTATAAAAATTCTACATCTCAATAAGCTATTCTGATTGCGTATCTGTGAATGAAGGTCTGTCATGCATAGAGCTGAAGTCATTCATCTGCATAATTCTTCATCTAATCCTGTGCCACTTGGTACTTAGAAAAGCCTCTTTGGAGGCTAGTAATTTGAATGGCACCATAGAAGACCCCAGAGTGTAATCCTTTTGTCACACTTGAGTCATTTCCCCCACCCCCACCCTTTTTTGTATAATTGCACAAGACTTGTGTGAGATACAAGAAAGTTTGATTGTTAGTGGAATGAGTCCCGTCAACTGAGATAAAGATAGTAATTTGTGGATTGTAATTTTTTTTAAAAATTAATCCTGTTGAAGTTCTGTGGTGATGTTTTACATTTAGAACTTTGTGTTAATTTTGATTATGTTGCTAGTTTGATCCTGAGGAGTGGGGAAGATAAAAAATGAATCTACTTGCATCATCTTGTATTTGTGAGGGGGCTGAGGGGTTGCAGTGTAGTATTATTTTGTATGTAAAAATCAAAATAAATGCATACACTGGTTGGGAGGAAAATTAACATGTTCCCATTGTGAATGTTTTCCTCAAAATATCATTCTGTGAGATTTTGTTCTTTTTCATAGATTAAGTCCAGTAGCATCTTTAAGACAAACACATATTTTTGCCAGTTATTTTCTTTTCTGCTTTTTTCCTTTCTGCTTTTTTTTAGCTAGGTAGACTTTGTTGGTGCCTTTATTCTTAATCAGGCATTCCTTGCTCAGTTCACTGTCCTTCTTTAAGAAGTTTGAGCTCTGTACTTTTCATCTTTTGCACAAATGTGTTGATCTCTACATCAGCATTCCAGTAGCTGCTTCAAAATCGGCCTTTGGAACAGTAGGCCGCTCTGATATGGAACAAGTCTGTGGTTCCCTCCGAGGCTTCCTTCCAGAGCCAGAGTGCATTTCATCCTTCACTGACATCCATTAAATGCCACAGAGAAATAAGCACTGGAGATAGCTTGAGGAAGGAAGCAGCAGCAATTGGTTATGGACAGTCAGTCCTCTGAGTTAATTCTGTTATTGGTACAGAGTTCTGTGATGACACAGCCATTGGATTGGATTACTTTTCATTATCTCCAACAGCCATATCTCGGGATCCAGTTATTTCAGGTCCTGGAATTTTTAGTCCTACAACTGTTCCTGTTTGGGATTTTTTTTTTTAAATCAGCATTTGTCTCCACCTTGGGGATGGAGAAGAAATCAACAATATGAGAAAGAGGATTGGTACAGTTTGGGCCAACTTGAAAACTGGGGAAGATGAGTAATCCAGATAATTTGAACTGAAAATGTGGAAGTAAATGGACTGGGCAATTCTGTATATTGGAGGACGGTGACTGGGACACCCTTTTGGTCCTGATTGAGTTAAGAAGTCATATAATTGGAACTACCACTCCTTTTCTTCTTTATGATATGCAGTAGGAATCCTGGTATGTTTGTTGCCTGTTCTTGAGCCTTCTTTTGTGAGTGACTACAGCCACAACTTTGCTGCCCCCCTTCAGATACTTTACTTGCCTTCATGCTGCAGACACCTTCACTGGTCATGCTATATTTTTGGTGCACATTCAGATGACTTGTGTACCAGTATCCTCATTTTTGTGGCTCATCCATTGGCGCTATTGCTGTTAGATCTGGGGTCTTTGATATAGTTTACTTTTTAGCTGTGGAAAGCCCACCATTATATGTGGTAGTTCGATACCCTCCTACTGCCTAGGACATGAGGGGAGAGTTGGAGGCCTGCTATCAGAGGATGGGACACACGCACCCTCTTGATTCTTTGAACATACAGATCTTTTTGACAAGATCCAACCCAGTTCCTTTTCTCAGCTTTGCAGGCTTCATTTTACACACAAAGTTTTTGAAAGTTGATAGATATCTTCTCCTTTTTAGAGAAGGGGCAAAATTCACATTCATCAGTCTGCAGGATGTTTATTTTCATGTGAGTGTAGGGCCTCAGCAGACGTTCCTCTGTTTCACTATTAGTCCTAGTTGTTTTCAAGATCCAGTGCTCCTATTTGATGTTGAAGTATCCTAATATTTCTTATGTTCTTTTGGTGGTCTTGCCCCTTTTGGATTAGTTGACTCTGATCTCAATACACCACTGTCTGTGGACATTTATGGTATGAATTGATCTAAGTCTTTTGATTCCCCCTCCCCCAGTTGATGAGAGAAGTGCTTTTAAATTTCAGAAATCCTTCTGTGTGAAATTCCTTTGGCATTTTGTACTTTCCATCTGCTTTTCTTTTAGAACTGTGTTTCTAGTAGCTATGGCATCTGTCCATGGTGTGCATTGTCTTATATGATCCTCCATTTCTCCAATTTCATTATGATAAGGTATTTCGTGACCTCAGCTCAGCTTTCTCCCTAAGCAATCTCTACATTTCAGTTGAGTCAGGATATGCTATATTTTCAACATCTGAATGATAAACCTTATACTCTCTGGATGTAAGATAAAAATGTCTGCTGATTTTCCATTTCAGTCTTTTTGAGATAACCTAGAAAAATTCCAACCTGTTCGTAGATGATAGAAGCTCATGCAGGGATCATGAGGTCACATCCTGTTACCATCATTTCCCCTAACTTGCTAGCCAGCCACTTCCCCGGGCTGTTTATGCCAATTCTTCTAGAGCAGTGACTAAATCTTCTAAGAGGCCTGGTCCCAGAGTTCTGGAGACGTGCGTGCCCCATGGTTGATTACTTCCACATGAAGCTCTTGATGTCTTAGTCAGGTCTAACGATGTGTTTGAACAGGCTTTTCTTTGATTCTTGCTCTCTGGATCCAGGGAGATCTGCTTGTTAATTACTCATGTACAAGAATGCTCAGAGATTATGAAGAAGAAGAAAAGACAAGTTCTTGCCAGGACTTGGTGTTTTTTGTGTGGTCATAATTACCGTAAAGTTGCACAGACCAAACTCATTTTCAGCTGCTAGAACTCTGTAGGTCAAACTAGACAAGATTCTGAATGTTCAAGGGGTCGGCCTTAGTTAGGGAGGGGGGGAATCTTTGCAGGAAGGTGAGTTTTATCTTCCATCCTTACAGAGTTTTGCCTGTTGAAGTTGACAGCCTTAGAAGGGGGGGGGGATTGGTGTCCGTATCTTGCTCTTCCAGGAATAATAACATTGTAGTGGGCTGGCTTTTACAGGTGAAATGATATAGGACTGGAAAGATTAAAACCTCTCTTCCCTCCCTGAATAATCACAACTGCAATTACATTTAAAAATGTGGGGAGGATCTAGTTACATATCTCTTGACCTGTTGTCTTGTGTGATCCAGTATTATTCTGAGGGTATGCATGTGGCAGCCTGAAGAAATAGAGTAGGAAGATGCTCAGTCCTCCCCTTGGGCATGTGCAGACAGTGAAATGCTTCCTTCAGGGCATGAATACCTCTCAGGGGGCTATATTTCTGTTCCAGTTTTGTGGTTTTCAGACGCTGCTTCTGTGTAGGCATAGGACCCAAGTATGTGACTTCACAGATGAAGAACTCCAGCAAGCAACCTATCTTCCTGTCCCCTCTTCCTTCTTGAAATGTTAAGCCCTTTGCTGTTCATGATAGGTTACCTGTGGATCATGAAAGCGTAGATTTAACACAGATCTGTTTCCTTTCCTTTCAGGTCCAGAATATCCATGGAGCATTCAATGCTTTAGAGGGTGCAGACAAGCTCAGCTCAAACCGTACGTATTCTCAGGGTATTAGGACCTTTTCTGGTGTGAAACAAGAAGTGAGTCTGGTGGAAGCTACCCAGGCTTAATTTGAATCACAACATAGTATTCCAACCAAATATTAGTGAACCTTTAGTTCAAGCTAGCACTGTTTCTCTAAAGCAGTTTGTTTTGCACCAGAGGAAGCACTTCATAGCTTTCACAAGCAGGTCCTGCATATCACCACATTTGTACAGATATGTATGATCTGCAAATGTAGGGAGTAGATGGGATTTAAAAGTAATAGTGATGTAGCACAAGCCTCTCTTAAAATATTGAAAATACACTGACGCTTGAGAAGAATTCTTGCTCAAGCTGAAAAGGTCTGTAGCATTCTTTTTAAAAATTATATAATGTTACAGCTGCTGTAGGGTCTTGGAAGTTGTGAAAAGGATGTCCTTTCATAAGAGATGCCAAAGTCAAAGGATCCTTACATTGCTGCCCCATAACAATTTGTTGTTCTGTGCTGGTGCTTCTCTGGCAGAGAATGTGATGACTACAGGTTACCCAGAGATGGAAGGGAGCCAAGGCGAAAAAAAAGGGGGCAGGGTGAGTTGCAAGGGGTCTCAGGAATTCAGCATCAGATCCAGGAAGTTAGTCTGATTGTAGCCAGCATCTTGCATCTTGGTATTTCCTTCCTCTAGGTTTAATTATTGGAGGCTGTGAGTTACTCTAAATTGGGGGCTATAAAAGCTTTCTGCACTATATTCATGCCACTTCCATTTCACTGTCACCATCAAAATGTTTCCTGTTCCCTAGGACTTTCAAAGATAAATTCTAGCCAACTATAACCCTCGGTGTTGCAGTGCATATACATTTCAAAGTCCCTTTGCATTTTCAAAGCCATTTAAGCATCAAATTCACCCAAAAGCTTACTCCATCCTCAGATGCTGTTGAGAGAATGAGTGCTACTTCACTCCAGAGCCAAGCTGAACGTGGTTGTTGCCAATAATGCAAAACAAATGTAACATTTAGATATTTGAACTACCAATGGGAAAGGGCTGGATTTATGGAAAGATGTTACGAACTATTTCAGGTTTATACTATACCTTTTTTTTTTTTTGCTGTGGAGTCACAGCGGACTTATGGCAGCCTTATTGGGTTTGCAAGGCAAGCAGCATTCCAAGGTGGTTTATCATTTCTTGCCTGTGTGTAACAACCTCAGACTTCCAAGTACTAACCAGGGTTGACCATGCTTAGCTTGCAGGATCTGATGACACTGGGCTAGCCTGGTCTATTCAGATCAGGGCATTCGGTAGGTAGGGCTGTAAATTAAAGTAGGTGGGGATGTCTATATTTACATTAAAGTAGGGCTCGATAGTTTATATTCCTTTATATTGCATGCTGCGTTGAGTCCCACAAGTCATAAAGGCAGCTAATAAATATTTCAAATGAAATAAATAAATAAATAATGAATAAACTAAAAATACTTGTCAACATCTGACCAGTGAAGCTTTCTATATTGGGAAGGTGCAATGAGGTTTGTCATACAGAGGCGGGATATAGCATATGCCGTAATAGTCATATTTTGGTACCCAGAATATTTGGAGGCTTGGAAGGTTTTTCTGGGTATTTGTTGAGAGTTCGTGTGGGTTTTTTTGTATTGACAGAGAATACAAGTAGACAAAAATTAACTGTTCACAAAAGTACAGTATTCAGGATAGGGAAAAGCATGCAAGTTTGGAATGAAGATCTGTGCCTTAATTTCCCCTGTCTTGAGGCACAACTTTCTAGCAGAATGCTTTTTTGTGTGATTTTTCTGTTTGTGGCCTTGAGCTCATGTTGTTTTCCCTCCTGTTTTTACAGCCCTTGCATCTCACGATTATGTACTGAAGATTGTCCCAACTGTGTATGAAGAGATGAATGGCAAACAGCGGTACTCATATCAGTATACTGTAGCCAATAAGGTAAGGGAGATATCACCTGCCAGAGAGTCTTGGGATAGTTTAAGATACCCAAGTAAACCTTCTCATATCTGTTGTTGTTTTTACGTTCCTTGTGTTCTGTTTGTGAAATGAGGGCAAGAGCAGCCCCTGCTGGAGAAGTGCAGAGCTGAAAATGAGAATCACATACCGCAAAAGTGTGGCTCAGATGGATATGACGGTTTGTTTTTTACCTAACACGTATGCACGCACGCACGCACGCACGCACGCATGCACGCGTGCGCACACACACACACACACACTCACACACACACACACACAGATCCTGGAAGGATAGTGTATTGGGCAGTATGGAAGTGCCCATGTTAAGAGTGTAGGAGGATTACATTTTTGTTCTGGCCTTTTTCTATTTTGCTTCTGTCAGTCTAGTGGTCCGTACAACATGGATGCCCACCACCTCTTGCTTGCGAATGGTTTCCTCTGTATTAAGAATGTTCAGTTTCTTAGCAATTCCTACATTTAGGGTTAGTTCCAGCCAGCTGTTTCATTCAATCTCACCTTGTTCCCCCAGCCCCTTACTACAGCATCCAACCCAAATGAGTTTAGTACCTACAAATCCCATGATTGCCAGCATAGCCTTTTTATGGTCAGTGATAACCCTTCCTTTCTTTTTGATCAACAGAAAGTTGGTTGGACCCAGAGACCATTTATTATTATTTTAAATTAAAACTTGCAAGCATGTGCCTGCAAATTAACGGAACCATTAACAATATTCCCAAGGGATGGATAACGGGATAAAATTATCTGCCTTTTTAATGGTTGTTTTTAGCACATGTCATTTATATGTGCACTCTCACCCTTTTCCAGTGGTTTTTTAATGGATACTGACAAACATACTGTGGTGTCCCTTATCATTATAGTATCATTTGGGGTCCATCAGAATGTCCCACATTCTGATGATTGTCCTACCACTACTTCTGTCCCATGTCTGTGTCAAATAGTGGGAAAGAGACAGCTCTAAACCTGGAGTATCCACTTCAGATCTTACTTCTCCCTCAAATTATGTAGGTGGTCTTAGACAAATCACTATTTCAGTCTGAGGAGCTCCCCCGGTATGTGAATAGGCTATAACAGGGGTAGGGAACCTGCAGCTCTCCAGATGTTCAGGAACTACAATTCCCATCAGCCTCTGTCAGCATGGCCAATTGGCCATGCTGGTAGGGGCTGATGGGAATTGTAGTTCCTGAACATAGCAGTATCGCAGGCTATCAATACCCCTGAATATAACTAACGATAACCTTACCCCTTTACAGGGTTGTTAGAATTATTCATTACCTCAGTATGTGAAGGTCTTTGAGCACTCTGAATTGTTGTATGGATACAGTGTTGCTGTTACCATATATACTCGCATATAAGTTGAATTTTTCAGCACATTTTTGTGCTGAAAAAGCCCCCCTCGACTTATACGCGAATGAAGTGTATTTTTAAAACTATTTTAGAGTTTTTACTTTGTCGGCCACTAGGGGGCGCAGTTTTAAGGCTAGCAGCACCAAAATTTCAGGGATTGTTCAAGAGACTCTCCTGATAATACCACCCAAGTTTGGTTCAGGATGTCCAAAGTTATGGACCTCCAAAGGGGGTGTCCCCATCCCCCATTGTTTCCAATGGGAGCTAATAGTAGACAGGGCTACATTTTGAGGGTCCATAACTTTGGACCCCTTGAACCAAACTTCACTAAACTTGGGTGGTATCATCAGGATAATCTCTTGCTGATACCAGCCTGGGTTTAGTGATAGTTTGATTCAGAGAAGATCAAAGTTATGGATCCTCAAAATAGTGTTCTACCCCACCAGTGTTTCCAATGGAAGCTAATAGTAGATGGGGATACCCTTTTGAGGGTCCATAACTTTGGACCCCCTGAACCAAACTTCACCAAACCTGGGTGGTATCATCAGGAGGGGCTCCTAAAGATACTCTGAAATGTTGGTACTGCTAACATAAACATTTCTCCCCTGACCAAAAATCCAGTTTTGAAGGATTTTAACTCTTGTGTTTTAGCTTGGTTGCTGATTGAGCTAGAGTTTTTGTACTTTTAAAGTTATTGTTGAGACCATATTGTTTCTGTTGACCCTCTTTTCCATTTACAGAGCTAGTTTACTGTTTTTCTTTGAAATAAATATTCAAAAATATTTAACCTACTGATGCCTCAATTAATATAATTTTATTGGTATCTATTTTTATTTTTGAAATTTACCAGTAGCTGCTGCATTTCCCACCCTCAACTTATATGCGAGTAAATAAGTTTTCCCAGTTTTTTGTGGTAAAATTAGGTGCCTCGACTTATATGCGGGTCGACTTATACATGAGTATATACGATATTCCAACTTTATCAGCATTTTCCTCATTTTCATTCATGTTGACCGCCATAATTTCATCAGCACCTTGTTTCTTTTCCTCCTTTCTTCTTCCATCTAGCTATGGCAGTCTCAATAAGAAGTTACATCCCTCTCTTAAAAAGTATATACAGAGCATCAGTCATAATGATCACTGGCAATACAAATAATCTTTGTGCACATTTGGTGTTGTGCAAAAAAATCCACCCTAAACTTGTAGGTGCAGATGAAGGAAAACATGCGTATGTGTGTATAGTTAGTCTACAAACTAGTGAAAAAAAAGGGGGAAAGTGAGTAATACACTTTCTGTTTGTAGCTAAGATGCTTAAAGATTGATTCGCCACCCCATCCCCTGGTGTCTGAAAGCAACAGTTCTTCTTTGACTGGGCTAGCTGTTCACTGCACCTGGAGGGGAACCTGTAAACTCTGTGTACCGAATCTCTATGTTTCATGTGTCACATAGTTCAGGCTTATAAACAGGATATTTAGCCAAGCCAAGACTCAAACCTTTCAGAAGGGAAAAAATAGACCAAGATTTTAAAAAATGGTCCCTTTTACAAATGGAATGTAGAAAAACAGCTTCCTCCTTTTCCACATGAGTTAAAGCCTAAAAGCTTTTTAGCCCTGGTGTCTTGCAATAAGAGGAAAATTGACTTCATTGGAAAGAAATCTGCTACAGACCTCCTGGCACAGGACTTGCTATGATCAGGCACCGTCTCCACACTCCTCTCTTTTTCAGCTTTTCTTAAGATTTCTTTAGTACCTACCCCCTGAGATTGCCTGACACTGGTAACATTTCTGTTGATCCTGGCCTGCTGAGCTATTTCTGGTCACTGGAATTTCAAGAAGAAAAGGAATTAATGTTTTGTTTGATTCATGAAACATGGATCATGTCTTGATCTCTTTGCAAAGATCAGAGATGTATTTGTGCTGCTTTGGAGGATAGGATGTGGACAACAACAATATTGGATGAGAATGTGAAATTGCTAAAGGGGAAAGGGGGAGAGAGAGCATCTGGGCAGGAGTGTACTGACAGCTTCTCATGTCTTGTCCTGCTTCCTTTTTTCAGGAATATGTTGCCTTCAGCCACACAGGGCGCATCATTCCAGCCATCTGGTTTCGTTATGACCTGAGTCCCATCACAGTGAAATACACAGAAAGGCGACAGCCCTTGTACAGGTTTATCACAACAGTGAGTAACCTCAGCTTTTCTCTGTATGATGGACAGGAGTCTGTCCTGCCTCTGAAGGGAAAATAAGCCACTCAAATGAGCCCATAGAAGTGCAGCTTCAGCATCCAACCACCTTTAAGAAGATGAATGAGATGTTGGAGGAAACACAGAAGATGAGGGTGGTTGGCTTCTGCTTCAGGGAGGCAGCAGTGACAGCTTAGGCCTGGCTCAACAAAAAGAGCAGATAGAATACTGTGTCATAGCAGTTTAGCTCTGTCTCTGGGAGAGAAGAGAGTGCTCAGTTGTTAGGTCTGTCTCTGGCAATGAGCAGACCTTGTATAATTTAGTCTGACTCTCAGGAGAGGGTAGGCAGGTGTGGGTAGGCTGATGTGTGAGAGAATGCAACTTAGTGGCTAGTCAATAAAAGTATTCTTAGTTGTTTATATATTAATACAATCTCAGCAATTGCAATAATCTCCCATATTCACCTCAAAATTTACCTCACAAAACTTACCTCACAAAAGCAAACCTAAAACCTATACACGTACTGCCTGTAGAACACCTGGAAACTGAGAGGAAGGTTTATAGTTCAAAACAAACCTAGATCCTAAAAATCGTAGGAGGCATCCCATCAGTAGGGAAAAAATGGTCACACTCTTCTTTGATATATTTTCCATAGACACAAGTAGTGCTCATGTGCTGGAGAAATAGGTCATAAGGGAAAAATAAAAATGAACACTACCCACCCAATGTTGAATGTACCAAGTGCTGTTTGCAAGAATATCTGGGTTGAAGTAACATCTGTAACAATAACACCCATCATACCAAAACTATGGTTGTATTCAGATGTAAAGAACATCTCATAGTTTCTTTGTTATGAGATTGAGCCTTGGAAATCCTCAGGCTTACATGCCTCTCACCTGCTTGCTGTGACACCTGAATTCTGAGAAACACCAACCAGTGTTTTTTCACTGTCTACAAACCATGACTTTAAACTACTGTGGTTTGGAATTCTGACTTGCAGGCTAGAGAATGAACCTGACACTTTCAGTCACGTTGCTTTGCCCAATTTGGACATCAAACTTCACTTTCTTGGGAATCCAGAAATCTTTAGTATTTCAGGTCTGGTCAGCACAATACAGGGATAATTCTATCTTCATGTGATATATTTGTTTACAAGCATCATCACATGCCTTTGGCAACTTCAGCTGGTTGCTTGTCACCTCAGGAATTCACATAGAGGATTCTGTTATGTTTTTACATGATTATGCTCCCATGAACAGGACTTTATGGTATCTGTGAACTATACCATTATGAGGTGTTGTGTGGTTTCCGGGCTGTATACCGTTATGATTCCAAACAATGTGGAAAAAATGGAGGCCATCTAGCCATCAGTGTCTATGGTTCTCCTGCAAAATAATGGCTTCTGCATTTTCCTTTAAATATGAAACCTCTGGCGCTCCATGAGGAGAAATTCATTTCAATTAGAAAATGATTTTAAAAATCTTTTACATCATGCAGTGCTTATTGTAGTTTGCAGCAGTCAATACTCATGGCAAACACTCTTGCCATGCTAAGCAAGAGGGGAAGGTACACACCAAAGTGAAAATGAAGAAAACTTGTACCAACAGGCTAGTGAGATGAAGGAGGAGGGAGTGCCTGAACCTGAGGACTTTACAGAGGTGTTTTGCAATTTTTTCCTTAGTTTCATCCTATCTAGTTTCATCACATGTGCTACTCCTTCATGTTGCAGTCCCAAATTTTGTACTATGGAGGCAACCATTGCTTGTATATGTTCATTTAAATCCATTGTCTTCTCCAAAATGATGAATAGTGCTGGCCCAGAAGGACTTGTGATACTTGCCTGTATAGGTCAAAAGTAATCCTGGTAAGTCACCTTCTTTTTACTGATCCTGTGAGGTAAAATTGACTCGCTAGTCTATTTTATGCTTGCAGAAAATTGCTGGCTTTGAGGTAGCTGGGTAGCTGACAGGAAGAAGATTCATTTGAAATGTGATATTGGAGGAGAGTTTTACAGATATCATGGACTGCCAAAAAGACAAACAAGTGGTTCTAGATCAAATGAAGTGTGAACTCTCCCTAGAAACTAAAACACTTAAACAGTGACTATCATATTTTGGTTGTGAGAAGACATGACTCACTGGAGAAGGCAATAATGCTAGGAAAATTTGAAGGCAGCAGGAAAAGAAAAAGGCCCCCATGAGACAGATTGGCTCAATCAAGGAAGCCACAGCTGTTGGATTACAAGACTTAGTAAGGCTCTTGATGATAGGATGTTTTAGAGGTTATTAATTTGCCATAAATTGGAAGCAGATTAACATCACTTCACACACACACAGTTTTCCATCTGTATAAATAAGAGCTTGAAATTGCCTTGTTGGTTCCTTATCTTTCATTTGGCTTGCTTTCTACATCCTTCTTCTAATTTTTCTTTTCTCTGATGTTCAGGCTGTGAACATTGGCATACATACAGTGACCACCCCCCCTCTCTGCTTTTATTTTGCATAGAAATGTGCACAAAAAGCAATGTACAACATAGCAAACAATATTCTAGTTTACTTTCCAGTGGTGGTGCATGGGTTTTTTTTAGCTACATTATACAGCACTGTAGTAGTGGAAGAAAGCCTGACGCTAGTCATGAAATTGCTACAGAAATGAACAAGAATAGCAGATTTATATTCAAAGAACCATGTTATTTCCAAGACTGTGGGGGAAATCCTATGACAGATGTTTGTGACAGTACAAAATGCATTGTCAGTAACCCTGGGAGGGATCCTTTTGGGCATCCTAGCAATCTGCATTTCAATGAATGCCTGATCATGTTCATATCCCACTGACTCCATTGCTACTAGGACAGCAACAGATTGTGTGAACATCTTGCATTGTACTTTGATATTTCTTGTACTTCCCTTATTTAAGGCTTGCATGGGCTGGGCAAGGGAAGTGCTGTGTTGTTACTTACTAGAACCGTTAATGTGGAAGGAAGCATGAAGACATAACAGTAAAGTTTTCAACCATCTGGATTTAAACTCCACCTCCCTGAGCAGAGCAGGGAGGCTTCATGCTCATCGTCATGGCTTCTATCCAGGACTCTCTTGGGAACTGTGCATGCTTTCTTTGGCTGCAGCTTCCCAGAAACAATTAGGGGGAAAAAGCAAACAGTCTGCTGGCAGGCTGGTAAGTAGCGCCAGGATAGGGGAGTACAAATAAAGGGGCAGATTTGTAGTTGTCATGTATCCTTTAAAAAAACATAGTTTCTTTAATAGTAGATGCTTTGTTATATTAGAAAATGAATTGGTGAGCAATTTCCATTTGTCATAAGGACAAACAATTTTTCAGGTATAGCATCCTACCCAGCTAGGGCTGAAATTCTCAGGGATGTCACCTCTCACCTAAGGGCATAATCTGTTAAAGATTTTAATCAGATGTTCCTATGCAATTTACCATCATCATCCTCACTTATGCAGTAGATACAGGCAAGTGAGAAAAGGCTTGGGTGTGACATTTCTTTCCTTGACTGAGATTCTCAGGTAGCAGCTGGGGTGGTCTCATTAATTTTTTTAACAACAAAAAAGAACACATCTGGGAGGGGCATCTAAATCAGTGGCACTGTTAAGGCAAAGAGCAAGCCCTCACCAAAAGCACCCATCCCAGTGCAAGAGTAAAGCAGAGTAAAGCCAAAGTTAAAATGCACATACAAAGGTACAAAAACAGCAGTTGAAATATAGGGCAGGAAGGTGGGATTTTTTCTGAAGGAACATCTTCACCTATGGAGAGGGTTCTAAAGCTTTGGTGCCTTGAATGGGAAGACCCCCTCATGGGTTGTTACGCACCTAATCTCAAAAGGCACCGGAAGCAGGGTTTTGGAAGAGACTGTGTCGGTTGGGTAGGTTCATAAAAGAGTTGGCCATCATTCAGGTATGTTAGTCCCAAGACACACTGGGCCTTAAAAATCAACACCAGCACCTTGAATTGTGCTCAGAAACAGATGGGGTACCAGTGTAGATTGATCAGTACTTGAGTGATATTTCCCTATGACCCACTTCAGTCAACAATCTGGCTGCAACAGTCTGTACCAAGAGAAGTTTCTGAACACTTTTCAAGGGCAGCCCTGTGCAGAGTATTATTTCAGTAAGCTAATCTAGGGCATTTACCACTGTGAACCAGATATTTTCTGCTCCAGACTGTGAGCTAAGCAATTGAAGCTGGTGGAAGACACTTCTGGCCAGAATTGCCACCTGGGTCTGTGTCCAAGAACACTCCCAGACTACAGACTTGTTTCTTCTTCAGACTTGTTTCTGCAACCCCATCCGGAATGGATGACATTTTAAGTCCTGGGTCATGCCTTCCTCTCACAAGTAGCATCTTATCGGGATTATGTTCCAGTTTATTGGACCACATTCACTATAAAACTGCCTCCAAGCACTAGTTCAGAATCTCCCTAGGATTGGCAGGAAGTGCAAGATGGGTATGGGTGTTATTTGCATATTGGTGACAGCCCAATCCAAGTCTCTGGATGACTGCAACTAGCTGTTTCATATAGAAATTGGAAAGTATGAGGGGCAAGATGGAACCTTGCAACACTCCAAAGGCAGTGATCCCACAGTGCCACTTTCTATACCTGCCCTCCATGTAAAAGCAAACCCACCACAAAATACTGCTTCCTAGTCCCAGCCTGGAGAGGTGGTCCAAAGGATACTATGATTGATTCTATTGAAAGCCACTAAGAGGTCCAGGATAATTAATAGTCACCATCCCTCTGGCCATCTCAGGCACAGATCATCCACACTGGCAACCAAAGCCGTCTCAAAACGAGGCCTGAAACATGGTTGGGAAAGAGCCAAACAGTCCACTCAGTCCACAAATGCTTGAAGTTGTCCAATCACCACCCATTCAAGCACCTTCACAAAAACAGAATATCTGAGATTGGTTGATAGTTGTTGAAATTCCTTGGATCCAGGGTAGGGTTCTTTAGCAGTGAATGTATCACAGTGTCAGGCCTGCTTTTGCTGGGGGTTGTTTCGCTCTGTGTGGATTCCTGTTTTTGCTAGCTCGCAGCCTGCCAACAACCAGGTACATTATCTAGCTATGCCCTGGCGCTGGCCTCTTGAAGGCCACATTCTCATAACTGCTTTTCTGCTTCTTTGTCTGGATGGGAGGGGGAAGGGGAAAACTGCTTATATGAGTAACAGCTCTGCTAAATCGGCAGAGCTGTCTTGAAACTGTTCTTGGCTTGTCTTCTGCCTGCAATAAAGAAACCTTTGTGCTCTACAAGTGTCTTCATTGTCTGGTCAAGGGGATCTTGACACACCATCCCCTCCTCCCCCGCTACCCATGGAGATATTAACTATCAGATCCAGTCTGCCAACTTTTTGGCAGATTTAAATAGCCAGGAAGGATAACAGTTGTATAAGCAGGTGGTAGGTTTTCAAACCTTCAACCTTCCCCATCCTTAGACAGAATAAACAAAAAAGTATCCCAAAAGCTGGACAGGTGGGTATCCTGGCACCATCTATCTCTGTCTTTAAAGTCCAAATTGGTACATCTGCAAGTGATTTTGTCTGCAAAGTGTCAAGCAAAACAGTCAATACTGTGCAGCTAAAATAAAGATGCCAGATTGAGGCCTTGTGCTGTGCGCCCCACCAAAGTAAGGCGGGTGGGTATTAGAGAAAAGGATTTCTCTGTTGTGGTGCCTTACCGGTGGAGCTCTCACCCTCCTTCCTTCGGTTCACTTTGTGCCTGCTCTTTTATGTTTTCTTGGAGCTTTGGCAGGCCAATCAGCATTGGGGGTATGATTGCTAACAGTGTAGAATGCTGCCCTGTATCGCCACTCTTCTCAGCAATGTTTGAAGCTTTCACCAAGCCTACAGGGCCTTCCATCACCTTAACTGGTTTATCTTCTTGTGGGAGAGCAACTGAATTTGGAAGGCTCCAGTGGTTTGAGGAAGGCTTCAAGCACTGGTGAATGAAGTGGGAGCATACAGGCTGCTGTTTATATTGATTTGTGCTACCTCATTGTCTTCAATGGTTTTTGGGTTGTATTCCAACTGTAATTTGCGGTCTGTGTTAATTGTTAAGCTGTCTCAAACTTTACACTGAGAAGCAGCATAGTATTTTAAATACATCAAGAACAAAGCTGATTAATAAACAGAGTGTGGGGGGTGGGGAGAGGGCGCAGATTGTATCATTCCCAAACCCTCCTGTCCCCATTCAGTGACTCTGTGGTCTGTCATCATTTTGCTATCCCAGCTAAGGCTGCCAGCTTTGCCCTTCTGCATCTTGGTTGCCCTGGAGACTGGCTAGTCATCATTGCTGTGGTGAGGCTGCAGCCTTCTGGCCCAGCCGTTATGTTGGCTGTGGCAGCTGGAGTTATTGTCCTGTGGGGAAGGCCTCAGAAGCACTCTGGATCTTACTAAACAACAGATTCTTAGTTAAAAGCTACTGGGGACATCTAGGGGAGGAGCATCTCCTGCTCCTTTTGTTGAAAGGTTTGTTTACTGGTTGGACCCTTGCAGCTCTCACAGAAAAGGCAGGAGCATTTAAAATGAGTTCCTGTGTGCCTTCCTGGAAATGCTCCTACTAGGTCATGAAAATTTTTACCCAAGCTTGGAAATGTAAAAGTTTCTAATGTTGTCTCAGAGAGGAATTGACCCTGTTATTGTCATTGACTATAGGAACCTTGAACATATACATATGTATTTATCTTGGTCAGAAAGAGGGAGGGTGATATTTAGTGTATATTTGAATTAAAATAGTTGAGACATGAATATAAGGATTGTCTGTCTTGGATACAATGGCCATTATGAAACCATGGAAGTACAGCCAGAGAAGTTACAAGCAGAGAAGCTGTTAGTGGCAGGAGACAATTGCTTGGTGCTAGGAGACAATATCAGGGGAAGGCCTTGGCCTCTGTGCCCTGTTTATTGGCCCTCCAAGGCAACTTGCAAAACACTGGCCACTGTGTAAAACAGGATGCTGGGCTAGATGGGCCCTGGTCTGATCCAGCATAGCTCTTCTTCCATTCTTATATTCACATTGAGGGACTACTCAGTGGATAGAACAAGAAAAAAGACAAAAGCTGCCTCCTGCCTCCTCCATGGCTCTCTTTGGACATGTAGGAGCTGTGTAATTATTCACATTTGTATTGCACTCTTCCTACTTGGAATTCAGAGCAGTGTTTTAGGCTAACCTGCCGATTGTCTTGAAGCTGACAGGCTGCTCAGGTTCACTCTGTGATTTTCACTCTGTGGATTTTCCACTTTCTCATACCATACTGGCAACTCACTGGTTTCATTCCCTAAACTATGTCTGGCCAAGTCCAAAGCAGATAAATGATGCCACATTTTTTCCTTTCTGTTTTTGAGCAGTGAACCTATTTCACAACCAGCAGCCCATAAAAGGGGTGGATCTCTTGTAGTTTATTAACATGATGGCCACTATCTGGAACATTCCCTTTGGCCACTCCCTCTGGAACACCCAGGAAAAAGGAGAATGGTTATACTGACTAAAACCTAGCTTCTGGCTTGTTGGGCAGGAGCTTTCTTATTGTCCTAAAAAAAGACTCCCCTTCTCCTCTTCCTCTACTCTATGTTTCTGTCTATGGTTTTTGATAACTTCCAACTCAAAATGCTTTGAACATTTGCAGCGGAGGCAGAGACGTATCAGATGCCAGGTACGTGTGAGTCATCAGTGCTTAGTGGTACAGAGAGCTGTGCAAATGAATATATGTTTTTCTCTCTGGGTATTTTTTTAACTGGCTGCTCTGAAGTCACAATTTCCTGTCCTCAATGCACACTCTAAAATATGCTTCCCGCCCCACTTCTCTCTTTGTGGTATGAAACCTTCTGTGTCAGCAGGCCCTTATGGGTTGAAATTGGCCAATTCATGCTGTGGTCATTTGCTCTGAAAGTAACTTTATGTCACTCTTAGAGGAAAGAAGGATCAATGGAAAGTGGGAGGGGTAGTGACATCAGTGACTATATCCATTCCTTTAAAAATATGGATTACACGGGTTGATTGCTCCACTTTTTTGGTGTGCTTTTTCCTTCCCTGCGGTGTCAGCTGTGCCTCGCAAAATATATTTCATCAGCCCTTCTGTCACTGAAGCATTTTCCCATTTTTCTGAGCTCACTGAACACAAATATCTGAGATATAAATACACATAGAAATGAACAGTTCCTCCCTCACTGCTGCTTCTGGCTATTAAAAGCCTGTTATCTCATTTTATTCTCTGATTCCATTTCCAGCAGCAGCTGCTATTCTGTTTGATGGGCATCTCTTTGCCATATTCTAATAAATGTATATGATGGGGAAAAAACCCTCTACATTGAGATAGGTTTCCCCATTGGAATGAAGGGTAATAGCTTATTTTCTTGAGGCGTAACATCTTATGGCATTTGTTTTCCATTTCTCTTGCAGTTGAATTACTTTGATGTCGCCCTTAACTATTTTCTTTACTGGATTTTGAGAATTAATGGGGAATTGTTTGCATAGATTAAATATCTAGTGTATATTTTGCTTCTTTGGTCTTTTCTGTACTAATCATTTACTATGTATCTTGCTGCCAATCGATATGTTTTTTTTCTTTTTTTCAACACTTTTTCCCTCTGTTGGGCTTTGGAAACATTTTGCTTTCATTTTGCCTTTTGTTTTCCGAAGCATTTTTACCACAATTTAGTTCCCGAACTTCCCCCCTCTCATTTTTCCCTTGATCTGTTTCTGAGCCAGCTTCCCTTGAGGATGTGATTATGTTGAAATGATCTTTATTTCTCCACCCCACACCTAAATCTGGTCTTTATCCATGCCCTGTGTAATCAACCAACCTCCCCTTCAGCTATTTTCTCCTCCCGCTAGTCCTCGGTTTTCAAAACGATTTTTTTTTTAAAAAATCTTGTTATATCAAACTAGCCATGTAAAGTTCAGCCAAAGACCCACACAAGCACGGTCGATGGGATCAGCTTTGTCAATTTCATATAGAACTTGCAATGGAACAAACAGGCAGAGATCCAAACAAACAGGGTCAATTATTGTTGAAGGGGGATGGGCTATGATGTAATGTTAGGGCAAAGACATAAGCCAGGTCCATTGTGTCATCTTTGTCAGTTTAGAATTAGCAATGTAGCATTGAGGCAAAGATACATTTGCCTTAATGCTGCAAGTGGGAGGGAGTGAAATTGAGAAGGAAAGTTGCTTATCCAGGAGGAAATTGACAAGGGACTGCTGGAATATCGATTGTGTGTTATTGCAGCTCTAATTTGGCCAAAAATGTGGTTGTTTGTGGGGTAGGGTACATGTCTCTGTTCCTGCAGGTAATCATGCCTGCTTCAGTAGTAGCTGGGGGAGAGAGCTGGCTTTCATTTTGGGCAAACCCCTGTCTGTATCCATGCCCTATGTCTTTTCTCCACTCCCCTTTCAGTCATTTTCTCTTCCCCGTGCCCTTCCATTTTCAAAAGGAGTTTTACATTTTTTCTCTTTTGCATATTGAACTAGCAATGTAACATTGAGACAGAGATACAATCTAGCATGGTTGATTGGATTAGCTTATCAATTTTATATAGAGATACCTATGTAACGTTAGGGCACAGAGTGGTTTTGATTCTGGAGGCAATTGAAAAGAGTACTAAGGGTACTACATATAATTGGGGACTCCTGAAATAATGGTGCATTATTGCAATTCGCACTTGACCTGGAAATGTTTTTTGGGGGCGGGGCTGACACATGCAGGCTGCATGTTTCTGTTCTTTCAGGTAATGGTACCTTCTCCAGGAGTTGTTTTGGTTTCCATTTTGGGTTGGTAGTTCTCTGTAGTAGAATTAGAGGCTGAGACATTTTTTAAATAGCTGCTTCAAAATGTAACTGCGCAGGAACACTGGAGCATCTGCACACACACACACAAAAAGGAGAGGGCTATTCTTCTGGATGACATTCTACCACAATCAGGAATAATATGTTTTCAGCAGTAGTGTGTGGAATAAATGCAACTGCAGAGGCAAGGGGAAAAAAACCCCAAAATGATTTTGGTTGGGGTGTGTGTGTGTGTGTGTGTGTGTGTGTGTGTGTGTGTGTGTGTGTGTGTGTGTGTGAGAGAGAGAGAGAGAGAGAGAGAGAGAGAGAGAGAGAGATTTCACAGTAAGCATTTCCAAGGCACAAAATTTGACCACTGGAAAAATCAGTGGTAAGCTGTGAATGTGGAAAAGGCCATTATCCATTTTGTATCTTGCTGTGAAGTTTCCTGATTAATATTATTATGAAGTGGCTGAAGCGTTGACCTTTCCTGGATGCAAACAGTATCGTCACGTCCTTGTTTAGGAAATAAGAGACACTCCCTTCCTGCATCATTATGTTATGAAGATGCATAAGATAAGGATTGCAGAGTACAATGGGCATCAGAGATAAATGATAAACAAGGAAATGGAATGTGACGTAGGCTCAGCTGACCCACAGCAAATATAGGATGATTAAAGTATTAAGCTCCCACACTTTATGAAAATGAGGTGAAAAGGGCAACTCTTTTTCCTTCAGGTGCCCTGAGCTATACCAACTTAACTTGGTAAATGTCCTTTCTCTGAGTGTGTGTCTAGTCCCCACACGGCCAAGGAAGCTTGCCAGGTGACCTTGCACCAATTACACACCGTTAGCATAACTGACCTTGCAAGGTTATTTTGAGGATAAAATGTAGAAGTGAAGAATATTGTAAGCCACTGTGGGTCCCGCTGAAGAGAAAAGTGGGGTATAAATGAAGTAGATCAATAATCTTAGAGTTGTGTGTGCTTAAATGTGTGTTATTAATTATTTAATTAATTAATTAATTAATTAATTATCGTATTTAATTAATTAATTGATTATCGTATTTATATACCGCCCCATCCCCTGAGGGCTCTGGGTGGTTTTCCCAAGGAGAGCCGGTAGCAGTAATGGAATTGTACTCTACTTCTGTTTTTAGTTGTGGGTATTCTTCTGTTTTATAAGTATTGAATATCAACAGTGTACAGTGTACAGTGTACAAATGTTGCTCCAAAACTATTCCTGGCCTATGCTCTTTTAGACTGCAGGAGAGGGATCACAGGTTTGATCCCTCTCCTGGATCACAGCTTTATCTGTCTCTATCTGTCCATTTGTGTGTGTGTGTGTGTGAAAGCATGCAATCCACACATATGTGAGAGAGAGAGAGAGAGAGAGAGAGAGAGAGAGAGAAGCATATAAAACCATATATAAGGAAAAGGTAAGCCTAGATCTTTTCTAGGCTCATTTTGTATATGCAAGGAATATTTTGTGTGCAGAAGCAGTTAGTCTCCCACCCAGAGCAAACAAACTTCTATTCATCTGGACACCTGTATCTATGTACCACAAGGAATGGGGGGCCCATGCAGGAGCACAGCAGCAAACTAGATTTATGTAGTCTTGGCTTAATTGAAGCTGCTCGTGACATCTGAGTGCATTCCGTGATACAAGCCAACGGTAAAAGGAAAGGACTGGACTCCATTCTGGAGGGTCTTCAGCAATAGCTAATTTAACACAGATGTAATTTGTCACATTTTATTCCACGGTTCCTCCAAGGGACTCACAACGACATGCTTGGTTCTCCTGTCCTGCATTTTATATTCATTGTGGGTTAGGCTGAGTGTGGGTCGGCCCAAAGACATTTGGTGCTGAATGCAGATTTGAACTTTGGCTTCCACAAACTAGCAGTCTTTACCCCAACAATATGCTGTATGCTGTTCAGAGGTTAAATGGTCTCTGTACAGAAGGTTTTGAGTCTAAAACTGGAGGAGCGTGAGATCATCCGGCCTGATTAAGAAATGGCAAAGACTGGTGTAGGAGTATGCTAATTAGTAGCGGAAAGTACAGAAAACTTTAGTGTTTAAGGAAAGGCCTTGAAAAATATAGCAGCTAGAGCCATGAATGTGAGAACACAGGTTCAAATCCCTGGTTGAATTTGAAGCTTGCTGAATGGCTTACTTGACACTGCTTTTAAAAAATAGATAAATGGAAGCCAATCATAATCTCTGTATGCCTTATAATTTACTGCCGCTTTTTGCTCTTTCATGTTCACTTTTAGATTTGTGCCATTATTGGAGGAACGTTTACTGTGGCTGGGATTCTTGACTCCTGCATTTTCACCGCATCTGAAGCCTGGAAAAAGATCCAACTAGGGAAGATGCAGTAGCAAAGCAACTCTCATTGTGGCCCATGGGATAGAAGCAATGAATGAGAAGCCCACTCTGCTATCGGTTTCTGCCTTGTGGATGAGGTTGAATTGGTACATCTTTAATTAGATCATGGAAAGTGTTGTTGCAGCAGCAAAAACTGGAAACAAACCTTTGTGTCTGAAAGTTGGCAGCATTAACAAGTGGACTTGTGGTTCTATACTTTTTGCTCGGAAATGGTTGTGGGGATTAATTGCCCTTTTGATTTTAAAACTGAAACCTATAAATCTGACTAGCACCATTATTTTAGAAGCTTCCAAAGTGCTGAAGGTCTTTCAGTTCAACTGATTATGTAAATCAGGTATATAAATTCTGTAATTGATGCATTGCTTTGTCTTTATGGCAAAAATTGTGAGTCTCAATGAAAAATAGCCTTGGATATCCAGACCCCTAGGTCACATGATCTGTTATGAAATATTCTGACAGTGAATATATGCTTGGATCTTTTTGTTATTTTCTGAAAAGCTCCCCTTTGCACTTCATACCTAATTTTTCCAGCATAATTGGAAGAGAGGACAATCTATTTCTTTTACTGACGTGGGATCTGAAAATATTGTCACTTCATTGCAGAAATTGAATATCCAGTCTTAGTGTTTACAGATAGCATGAATTTACAAAAACAAAACAGAAAAATGTAGAATAAGTGATGTAACAACTCTAAAATGTGGCCTTTTATAAAGGAGAGTTTATGTTGCTGCATTTGTGTTTGCATCCTCTCCTGTCTCTTGAAACGAAGACTTCCCAGCTGTAATACCTAATACTGTAATGGCCAATGAGTGAGTGTACAGGAGGATAATTCACAGCCCCATTCACACTGGAGGCGGTTGGCCACACATCCACCTCACCGCTCCCAAGGAGGTTTTCTGATGGCATAGGAAGGCTTGCAAAGTACAACAGCTTCACCACTGCCGAGAAGCCTCAATGGGTCACAACGGACTAGTGCCAGCTAAAAGGCAGGCTTAAATCCGGCCTGTGACTTGCCGAAATAATGCCAGCAAAGGCTAGTTGACTCTTCCCCGCCTCCGGGTCATCCTTGCTACTCCAGTGGGAGGGGCACTAGGACGCAGTGTGCCAATGCTGAGGGGGGTGGCAGGCTGTGTCCGCATGCCAGTGGGATCACTTCTCCATTGGGGTAAGTATCCCAGGGAGGGCAAATCTGCTGGTGCACTACTCTCAGGAGTAGATTCACCCCCTCTTCAGATGGGGCTCAAAGACACTGTAATAACATGGGTGTGGAAGCATTAGGTTAACAGGCATATTGAACAAGTATGGCAAATGCAGGAAGGTAACATTCAGCATGAATCCGCGTGGCTCGTATATATGTTCTTGAAGTTTTGGTTCCTCTCTAAAACACTTTTAGATTGTTGTCTTTTGCCAAACTGATGTCCCCAAAATCAAGTGGGTATATTCTTTATTAATTCATAGGATAGATAGGTACAACACTGTGAAAAAGAAGTCAGGAGTTGATGCCTTCTTCCTGATATTATATTTCACTTTTAAGTGTAACAAATACATTTTGCAGTACTCCAGTGAGTGGGAAAAGGGCAGAAACACTGCCAAGTCTAAATTTTAAAATGCCACTGACATTAGTTCATTGGGTTCTAGAATAAGAGCTGCCAATTAATTTTCGTAGACTTCAAATAGCTTTCTGATATATGACCTATGTGATAAACGTTGCATGCTTTGTACATTTTATATCACCTCAGATTGCACCCGCACCAGGTCTAAATTCTCTGTGTGGTGTTGCAGTTCCTATACCCTGTTCTGGATAAAGATGACAGGAGGTTTGTGAATGAATCCACCATCTCCTGGACAGTCTTTGTTCTAGAATGGTTCGCTTGGTCCAAGTACCTACCTAGTTCTGCCCTAAGGCAGAGTCTCTGGAACCAGCAGAGAAGAGTAGCAGTGGAGAAGAGGAGTGTGCCAGAAAGGGCTGAGTGAGCTCTGGTTTTCTTTTCAGAGGGCTTTTCTCAAAGCCACGTCTTTTAAACAGTGTATTTTTAACAGGGGTTTTCTCTTTTTTCTCCTTGTCCTGGGGCTGCTGATTGGTGGGGGCTGCTGAGACTGCTGATTGGTGGGGCTGCTGAGAGGTGGGGCTTTTCAAATTTTTAAATCTTTTCAGTTAGTCTCTGGAACCAGCAGAGACGAGTAGCAGTGGAGGAGTGTTTTATTAAATAAGAACATATCTTAAGGGATAGTAGAAGGTACAGTAACCTTAAGGGGGAGGCACTAATTAAAATCAGTATTTGAATATCTAAACAAAATTAGATATGAAGGCAGGAAGCCAGCAGCGGGGTGGGGGCTTTCCAGTGTTTTGAACTGAGTGTCACATGTATGACTGTCTGCCACTAGGACAGAAGTTGTGGGTGTGCCCTCACTGCAATGAGCTCCTGGCACTCAGGAAATGTGTCCGTTCTCTTGAAGCCAAGATGGCAGACCTGGAGAAGCTGAGAGAGGCAGAGAGGGTGACAGACGAGGCTTTCAGGGACCTAACAGCTGGGTCCCACTCCCAAGGTGACATCTCTTCAGATGTCATGGAGAATGAGAGTCTGAGGAACGGAGGGTGCCAGTCTGAGGTGGTGGAAGATGCTCCCTTAGATGGGACCCCTTCCTTAACTGGTGATCAGATATCCTCTTTCGCACTGAGAGATACCCACCTCGGGGAAGGTGGGGGAGCTCCCTTGTGAAGTGGTGATTCAACCCATTAGGAATATAGAGAGTTGGAGTTTATTGTGAGGCGTGATGATCGCATGGTGACTTGCCTGCCCCACCACTGGTCGCGAAGGTTGCGAGGATGTCATCGCCGATCTAAGATAGGCACTGTTAGACAGTGCTGAGGTGGAATCAGCAGTTTTGGTCCACAGTGGCACCAATGACATTAAGGAAATGTAGCCGAAGGAGGTTGTGGAAGCTTCAAATTTAGAGCTGCTAGGAAACGAGGTTAAAAATCCAGGACCCCCAAGGGTGGCATTCTCCGAAATGCTACCTATTCCGACGTGCCAGAGCCGAGAGCTAGGCAAGTGGAGATACAGAGGTCTTAATCGTGGATGAGAAGGGTGGTGTAAGGCAGAGGGTTTCAGATTTGTCAGGAATTGGGGAACTTTTTGGGATAAGGTAGGCCTGTACAAAAGGGACGGGCTTCATCTTAACCAAAGAGGAACCAAGCTGCTGGCGCTCAACGATTAAAAAAGGTGGCAGAACAGCTTTTAAAGCGGATCCCCTTGAGGGGAAAGCCGACCCCGAGGAGCTGAGGTGACTTAGGTTCAGAATTCCGAGTGTCCATGGGGATGCAGACAGAGAGGGACGTTTTTCGAAATCAACCACATACAAGCGAGGAGCATAGCAATGTGATAAGTAATAGTGTCTACAAAAGGCTAGAGGGCAAAACACAAATCCCAGGTTAGGGACAGAGTATGCAAGTGTCTCTATGCTAATAGTAGAAGCCTTCAACCTAAAATGGGGGGGCTGGAGTACAGAGTTTTGAAGGAGGACATTGATATAATGGGCATCACAGAGACACGGTGGAATGAGGAGAACCAGTGGGGTGCTGTTATCCCAGATTACAGGCTCTTCATGAAGAATAGGACAGGGCGTATTGGGGGTGGGGTGGCCCTCTACATCAAAGAGAGCATAGTGTCACATAAAATAGACAATGCAGGGGGAGCTGATTTCTCTACAGAAGAACTGTGGAATATATTATCGTCCCCCTGACCAAAGCGCACAAGAGGATTTTGAGATGGAAAAAAAATTAGAGAGGCCAACAAAAGCAAAAATGTAGTGGTAATGGGCGATTTTAACTATCCCCATATAAACTGGAAAAATGCATGTTCAGGAGGTGGTGAGGGCCACTAACCTGGATAGCTTTAAAAAAGGGCTTGGACAGATTTATGGAGGAGAAGTCGATCTCTGGCTACCAATCTTGATCCTCCTTGATCTCAGATTGCAAATGCCTTAGCAGGCCAGGTGCTTGGGAGCAGCAGCAGCGGCAGAAGGCCATTGCTTTCACATCCTGCAAGTGAGCTCCCGAAGGAACCTGGTGGGCCACTGCAAGTAGCAGAATGCTAGACTAGATGGACTCTGATCCAGCTGGCTTGTTCTTATGTTCTTAAGGCACTAGCACCCAAGTGGAGCATTCTAGAACAAAGATGGTCTAGGAAATGGTGGATGAATTCACAAATCTCCTGTCATCTTTATCCAGAACAGGGTGAAACACTACAAATTTCCATGTTACAATTTCAGAGAAAGCCTCATTATGCTATTCAAGTAATATACATGGCCCCTGAAGGGATATTTTAAAAAAAACATTTGAAAGTATCAAATCAATGCAGTGTACCTAAATTACTTTTGTCCAGAAGCATTTCAGTCTGCCAGTATGTCTATTGAAATTTTCAGTATACTAGAAAGTAGGGAAAATGTTCACTTGTCTTATATTAAAATATTTCCGCTGGTTTTCTGTCTACTTCTTTCCTGGTGTTTTCATCTTTTTACAGTAATATCTGTAAAACATCTAGATTTTTCCTCTACTTTTTTCTTATGAATTGATTTATTATTTTGGTGTAAAACTGGATCTTGTAACTTTCTGTATCTTTAAATTTTGATGGATTTTATACATTTTTTCATTTGAAAAAAATCAATTTGAAAACGTGTGTTTATTTCTGTGTGTTTCTTCATGGAGACAGGAGTGGATCTTTCTGATGGAGATGGTGTTTTCTCTGCAGCAGTTTCTCTGCACTCGGTCCATATTTAATAGATTACTTGTACAATATCACTGTAACATGATGGTTTAAATGTTTGAATGAGCAAAAAATAGGACCCTGCCCAAATACCTTAAAATCTAAAGCAACTAATGCGAAACTCAGCAGAGACTGGAGGATAGAGGTAAAGTTCTACAATTGTATATTCACCAGAAGTGGTTCTCTGCCTGCCCTTAGTGTGAAGATTTGGCATGTGTGCTCTCATCAACAGAACTTGTTGTTCTTGTGGTTCCTTTTTGTTGTTGTTCTTTTACAGACAGCTGCACAGAGGAATGGTTATTGCTGTCCTGCATCCTGTGACAAGTACCCCTGTAACGTAGCCCGCACATCATACTTGCCTGTCGTGTAAAAACCAGTTTGTTCATCGTATAGATTGCAGCAAACCTTATTGACTGCAGCAGACGTAACATACTACTGCATTGCCAGACAAATTTGGACTACAGCCAGATTGCACCTTTCCCTTCTTACTTGGAACTGCTGCTTCTGTTTTAAGTGCTGTCATAATGTAACCACTACTGCCATAAAAATTCAAGAGTGCTTCAGTCCTGCAGGAAATGGCAGTCACCAGGGGATGTTAGGAGCAGAGGTGGGATCCAGCAGGTTCTCACAGGTTCCCGAGAGTAGGTTACTAATTATTTGTGTGTGCCGAGAGGGGGTTACTAATTGGTGATTTTGCCACATGATTTTTGCCTTAGTTACGCCCCTCCTCTCAGCAGTAGTGCACAGAACTTGAAGCAGTCTAGCAGGAGGTGCACCGGCGTGCGTGGCAGCCTGCACCTGCATGCATTTGTTTCCCGCCCAAAGACCAGCGCAGCGGCTGTGTCCTTGCCACAGCCCTGCCCAGGAATGCCCCGCCCCCGGAATGCCCGGCCACACCCCCGTTGTGCCACGCCCAACCCCATTGGTGCTATGCCACAGTTTGAATCCCACCACCATGGGAACCTGTTACTAAAATTTGTGGATCCCACCACTGGTTAGGAGGCTTGAAAATCTGTACCTTCTCATCCACACAGTGTACAAACCAACTTTGACTGTAATCTTTCCCAGAAGGACACAGCAAAGTGGGGGTGGGGGACAGAAGTTGCACCAATAGATGATATCATGTGGATGCTCAGAAAAAGACCAGGGCAGTTTGGGTGTAGTGGTGTAGTGGTTAAGAGCAGGAATTTCTCCCACGCCTCCACATGAAGCCTGCTGGGTGACCTGAGCCAGTCACGGTTTTCTCAGAATTTCATCCTCAGCCCATGGGGAGGCAGGCCATGGCAAACCACTTCTGAATGTCCCTTGTCTTGAAAACCCTACTGGGTAGCCATAAATCAGCTGTGACTTGACAGCATTTCCCATTACCAGTTTGAGAGCAAAACAGTAGAAGCAGCCTTTCTAAATGATCAAAATTTCCATGCAGCAATTTTGAGATGTTTGACGTGGCGCTCAATATCTTTTGTCCTAATTTTGAAAAATCAGATGTTGCTAACAGTTTCTTTTGTACTCCCGGGCAGGGCCAGAGTGAGGGGGAACTGCGCCCTGCCACTTCTCCACCTGACCCCGCACCGGCGCCCACTGCGTCCTGCTCCCCCGTCTCCTTAGCACTACGCCACTGCTCCAAGGCAATAAAAAAGACCCTTGTCCAGTTCTGTAACCTACTGATCAATCGATGGAAAGGCTCCTATAACAACTCAATTAACAGAATGTCCATGTAGCCTGTTAATAAAATTAATGTGTTTCCCCCCCTCTCAGCCATTAAAAGCTTAAAACGCATTTTACCAGGATAGCACTTTACTAGAAGAAGAGTTGGAGTTATATCCCTCTTTTCTCTCCTGTAAGGAGACTCAAAGGGGCTTACAATCTCCTTTCCCTTCTCCCCTGCCCGCCCCGCCCCAACAAACACCCTGTGAAGTAGGTGGGGCTGAGAGAGCTCAGAAGAACTGTGACTAGCCCAAGGTCACCCAGCTAGCATGTGTAGGAATGTACAGGCTAATCTGAATTCCCAAGATAAGCCTCCACAGCTCAAGCGGCAGAGCGGGGAATCAAACCCGGTTCCTCCAGATTAGAGTACACCTGCTCTTAACCACTATGCCACTGCTGCTTAAGAAGGTGAATTGTTCAGTGCTTTGTATATCTTACACTCTCACACTTACATTTTTGGATGTTTAAATTGTTATTCTTGATCTTCCACATGCGAGTTGCCAAAACCAGGATGGGAAATTCCTGGAGATTTAGGGGTGGAGGAGGGGAGGGTGGGGTTTGTGGAAAGGAGAATGTCATAGCCTCCACCTTCCAAAGCAGTTGTTTTCTCCAGTGAAACTGATCTCAATAGTCTGAAAATGACTTGTAAGTCTGGGAGATCTGCAGGTCCCTCCTGGAGGCATAGCCAACATGCACATTCTCAGTGTCTCTAATTCACTGGGCTTAAGAAAACTGCATCAAAATGAGAAAAGGAGACAACAACTCGAGTTTAAAGCTAGAGTAGCAGGATCTGGATAGCCCCAGATATTAGAAAGAAGGACTGGCCCTAGTTAGAATTTGGATAGGTGATTTCTAAGGACTATCAGAGTTGTGATATGGAGATTCGCAGTGGCAAACCATCTCTGAGCGTCTCTTGCATGAAAACCCTATGAAATCGCCATAAATCGGCTGGGATTTGATGATACCGAAAAGAAAACAAAAAAACCCGAGAAGCAGCCCAGGACAGCCTTGTTAGGCGGATCAGTCGGTGTTAACCCTCCACCTGCAGGAGGGTATTCATTCATTTTTACTCAGTCGTGTTAACATCCATCCGCGCTGTCAGCCAGCCCGATCGCAAAGAGCAGCACTCGCGCAAAACAACAGCCTGCAGTTCCCACTAAAGGGCGCACGATGGCGATGCGGCGCCTAGACCTCTCGCGAGACTTGAAGTCTCGGGCGTGCGGGCGGAAGCGCGTCATCTCTCTTTCCGGGCGGCCATTGCGGAGGTAGCTGCTGGTAAGAGTGGGGAGAGTTTCGGGCAGTTTGCAATCCGGTGTAATCTGTTCGTCGCATGGTCGATACCCGGCTGTAGCGTGCAGGGGAGCCCAGGGGGGAGTTGGCCTCAATCGGTGCCACCTTCATTTGTGCTGGGGGGAAAGTGCGGTCGACTTTTTCCTGCCGGTCTTGATCTGCATTGGCCTCTTTTCTGGCTTAGGAATTCTGAGCCTTCCGATACTTAGCAGTGAAGTCCTTGATCTCCTAATACTGTGTGAGGTGGAGGGGAATGATTTTTTTAAAGGCTGCTGGTAGAACTTCTTGGCCAGGTTGACTCGGGGTCTCTGCTTTGGGTGGCTTCTTAGTTTAGCAGTCGAGTAATTCCTGTGTCTTTGGCTGCTCGTTCCTTGCATGTACTTCACGGTATGGTTTCCTGTAGCACACTTTATGGCCTTGCTGCTGTATCGAATGAATATTTTGCAACATGCTTTTTCTGACATTCACTTAGATATTGTATTGACTGTCACTGAGCCAGTCAATACAGCGTTTCATTCAAAGTGATTGTATTCCTGATCCCAGGGGAGTAATAGAGAATATAGAGTATCAAAATTTGACATTTCTGAATCGTGTTGGCCTGTGGGGAAAGACAGAAAGCCCTTTTACTGTGCTGCTGATAACCTATCTATAATTAGGATAGGTGCTCGAAAATAGTATTGAATGACGGCTAGACTTCATAATTGCAGAGAGTACCTTGCAATTAGAATGTTTATTAAACTTGGAAAGTAAGGTGGTATTGGTACTGCTAAGCTATTACATGCTTAAAGTCCCCTGTACATCATGGAGCTGATGGAAATTGTAGTCCATGAACATCTGGAGAGCCACAGGTTGCAGACCCCTGTTCTAGATCTGGCCACAAGTTCTGAAATGAAGTCAAAATCCACTCTGGGTAAGATCTGTGAATATTAAGCACATGCATAGATGACATGAAACAGCATGTGTAACTGTGGGATTGCTTAATGATGTACAGGGCACTTTAAGCACATAATAGCTTAGCAATACCAATACGGCCATGGTGGCAGGGACTTATGGGAATTGTATTCCATGAACATCTGGAGAGCTGCAGGTTGCAGACCCCGATCTAGAATTACTGTCGAACATCAGTGTTGTGTAGAGTAGGTGCTCTCAAATTTTAGCAGCCTGATTTCCCCTTCTCCATTCCTGTGCCGTGCACCCCTTTTTCAAAGTGTTTGTAGTGACCTGTGAGCTTCCAGTGGATATTGCCTTCCTCTTGTGAGCTCTGAATAATATAGTGCGAACCAGATGAACTCCACTTTAAAAACTCTTTTGAAGAAAAAAATGGCTATTGGCTACCAATTCAGCTCCCAGTGCTCAGCTTATTCTGCTGGACCACAACTCAGGATGCCCAGATGCAGGTTCTAATTTGTCTCACCCTTTCACAAGAAGAGCTGTTACACTGGAGAAAGCAAAAAGCTTCCTTGTCATTTAAGAACTTCTAGCTACAGACTAGCTGAATAGGGGTAGGAAATGCCTGGAAATGCTTTCTGAATTAGGAAAGAACCAGCATCATATAAAATGGGAGCTTTTGATACTCCATTTAAAACTTTGGTTGACTGCTTGTCAGTGGGTGCAGAGTGGCAACTCACCATAGGATGCGGATTCCTTTGCACTGGGAAATGGAGTGGAAACTTGTTCAGTTTTACACTGAAACTAAGACTGCATTTGCCTAGTGATGCTCCATCAATCAGAGTTCCTATGTTGCTTTCTGGTTCATATTTTGAGATAATGTTAAAGTTGGGTGGCTGTACGTGGTAGCAGCTCAGGGAGCTCCTGCCCCTATTTCTTGAAAACTGGGTGGCCTCTGTTTTCATTTTTGTCAAGTGGGTGAGTCCCAGGTGGATTCTGCATGGGCCAAAAGAAGCAGTGTGAAGAAGCAGTTTACACCATTTTCACACCGCTGCTTTTTGCCCATGCGGAATATGCCACAAACCTGCGGGAGAGCCTTTGAGATTTTAATGAATAGTTGCCATCATGTAACTGACAGATTGCACCTGGTTTGTTTTTTTATTTGCTTGCTTTCAGTATGAAAATGTGTGCATTTTTTCAAGGTTACAAGAACAGTGTTTTCATTAGACATTTGGAAATCATTCCCTTAGTGGCTCAGGTACAAGTGTTGAATGGATGCAAGTGTATAATACCCACTTAACTTCTATACCGGCTTAATTTCTAGGAGATACACACATGGCTTTGTCTTTTGTCTTGCTGCAGGCAAAATGAAGTTCAATCCGTTTGTGACCTCAGACCGCAGCAAGAATCGCAAACGGCACTTTAATGCACCATCTCACATTCGCAGAAAGATCATGTCTTCTCCTCTGTCCAAGGAATTGAGGCAGAAGTACAATGTTCGTTCCATGCCCATTCGAAAGGATGATGAAGTCCAGGTATTTGTTTTGATTATAATATTCCATTAATAATTTATTTAAACGTTATTTATAATCTGCCTTTTCCAGTGAGACTCAATGTGGGTTACGCGAGATAAGTCAATACAGTAAATAGGATGGGACATTCAATAAATAGTGCATCAGATGTGGACTGCAGAAATCTGAGAGCTGAAATGAAACATAAATGATGCAGAATTATAGAGTAAGATCCTACTTACAACAGTAGACATTACAAACTATGCACAGGAGTATAGTCCACAGTCTGTAGCCCTTTATTCAAGCATCTTTCTGAGTCATTGTGCTAAAGTTGGCTCTGTGTTTTTTTTTAAAAAAAAGTCCTTGTAAATCATTCTGTTTTGCATAGTTTGTTGGAAGCTAGGAGAGTGGGAGCCTCTGTAACCTCGTAAGCCAGACCATTCCAAAAGGTGAGTGCCACAACATGGGCAGTTTTTTATTTCCCCCATTTGAAGAGTGACACCTGCTCTGATGAATGAAGCTGCTGTGGTGGAGTACAGAGAAGAGATGGTTCTGCAGAGGTGAGGGACCAAGGCCAGTATGAGCTTGGTATACGATAGCCAGCTCCCTAAATTGAGCTCAGTAACTGATGAGCAGCCAGTGAGTGACGGCAGTACTTTGTGTCCTCCATCATCTTTTTTCCATCAAGTCACAACTGACAAGTCACAAATGACACTCCTTCATCACCATCCTGGTATTCCTTGGTAGTCTCCCATCCAAATGCTGACCGAGACCAACCCTGCTTAGCTCTGAGATCTAATCAAATTGGGATAGCCTAGACTATTCCAGTTAGGGCATGCTCCATCTGGCTCCTGATAATAACTGAGTTGTTGTTCTCTTCACCAACTGGAGCCTCCGAGTTGACTTTTGAGGGGAGACATATGTTGAGTTCATTACAGCAGTCTAGTCTCTAGTAAAATGATGTAGACCCAAGTGATCAGATCAGCCATATCAAGGTAAAGAGCCGTCTTCCAGGCTACAGGAAGTTGGACTAAAAAATGTTTGACAGCTACATTAACTTTCTTTCCCAGCAGTAATGTTATATTCAGTATGACCCCAAGGCTTTTAACTGAGTCATCAGTAAATGTGCTTTTTCATCTTTAAAAAATTATAAAAACCTGCAAGAAAAACAAACTGTACATTTAGGTGGTATTCAAGTCACATAAGCCTAGTGTAACCAGATGTGACCTGTACAACATGAGAAGCTGAAAGTAATAGTTAACTTCTATGAATATATCTGTTATGGCAAAAATAGCCCCGTACTTTAGTTGTGGTATGCTTAAATGAAAGCAAACTCGCTCTAATTTATACCACCATAAATACCGTAAATTCACCATACAGCTTCTTATGTGATGCAGCACCCATCTTTTTGGGTTAGCAGGCTCTTCATTGTTGGGTGAAGTGGTTTTGGCAGATGTCATTCATCCTGTCACACTCTTCAGTGTGTGTGTTTGAAATCTGCTGGAGATTTTGTCAAAAGACTTTCACAGCTGGAATCAACTGGCTGTGGTCTGGTAGTTTTTGCTCCTAATATATCACCTGCATCTATAGCTGGCATCTTCAGAGGCTTGTCAAAGTAAGGTATTTTTTCTTTTCCTTGGCCACTCCATGCCTCTGAAGATGACTGCCATAGATGTTGGCAAAATGTTAGGAGCGAATGTTAGGAGCAGCCATCCCTAATATTTTAAGGTTGACTTCCTGTGAGTGCCTAGAAAGAAAAGTTGCAGGTTGATATGTTGGTTGAATGAATAAAAGTGTAAATCAAGTTTCCCTCAATCTCATTTATTCTAGAAGCCATGTGAAATATGCATATTTTCTGTGGCATCGTACATTTTACTTATACTGCTTGGCATTATATTTTCTGTGATAAGTTCTGTTACAAGGCTTTCATTCTTCACTGTGTCTGTACAGCTCTGGAAATTTCAGTATTGTTGAATGTAACATCTCGTTTGTTTATGTATTTCAAGGTCGTCCGGGGCCATTACAAAGGGCAGCAGATTGGCAAAGTGGTCCAGGTCTATAGAAAGAAGTATGTCATCTACATTGAGCGTGTACAGCGTGAGAAGGCCAATGGCACTACTGTTCATGTGGGCATCCATCCCAGCAAGGTAATATTTGATGCAAAACCGATCTGTTTCCTGGGAGGCTTTCTTATATACCTGAGAGTAATGGAGTAAAATCCAGGTGTCTACAGAAACTTAGTTTAAACACAAATGAAACTGCCTTATACTGGGTCAGACCATTGATTTATCTAGGACGCTATTGTCTACTCAGACTTCCAGTGGCTCTCCTGGGTCTTGGGTAGAGGTCTTTCACATTATCATCTACTTTTTAACAGGAAATGACACTGATTGAATCTTTAGATCCTTTGTATTGTTGAAGGCTTTCACGGTCGGATTCAACTGGTCCTGGTGGGTTTTCCACGTCTAATAGGCCACGTGATCCACCAGACCACGGCCACACAGTGCAGAAAACCCACCAGAACCACTTTAGGTCCTTTGTTTGCCAAGCAGAAGCTCTCTCACTGAGTCATGGCTTCTCCCCAAACTTCTTCATATTTCATTGTGCAATGATTATGTAGTCAACACTCATAGGCTCTTCAAAAGGCATTATAGAAGACCAAAAATTTAATAATCCAGTTATATTTTCAAAAGCATAAAATTGTTATATTTTAAAGAATGCAGTTTATAGGAAAGAAATGGTTTCTGTAAAGCAATAGCTAATACCTCCTTCAGGCTCTGTCTAAAGTATTGATCTCCAAATGTATACTACCAATTTTGCAAATCATGTAATAGTTGGTCAGGAAAATTGATGATATTTTTATTAAAGTTTTCATGGTTTAAAGCAGAGGTAGAAATGCCTATTTGATGTTCATGGAACTACTTGAGATGTAGTAGAAATTTTGGGTTAAAATCAGCTGTAACAGCAACAGTTTTGAGTGAGTATGTGTGCGCTGTAATAGAGTGTTTCTTTCCTATATACATTATTTATTTCCAATCAGCAAAACAAAATTAGTCTGATTTGGGTTTATGCAACCTATGGTACATATTTTTGTGGAAATTCCAGAACTGTGTCTTTAACTTTGTTATAGTTCACACATTGGGCATGTTTATCACAACATTAAAGCATATTACGAACTCTTACATTAACTGAGTAGTTGGCTAAGGATGATACAAAGATCAGCATACTGAATAAGTGTAATGTTCATTTTCTTCAAAGGAGAAGCCACATTTCTTGAACTTAGCTTACTTGCAGCAAAATTCAGTGTGTGTATGTTGGAACTTGCTGTATGTTAACAGCCCCATTCTAGCTTTCTGCTTAGCATTATGGGAGCTTCCCTATCGTGAGATCCTGTGCAGTTGCAATAAGTATGTGAACGTAGGAGCCACATGATCTGGGCCACTAAAGTAGGAAGAGCTCAAACTTTAACCCGCACATAATTTCTTCATGTAGGGTCTTATTGGAATGTTGCCATGGGGAAGCAGCTTCTGTATCACTTCTACTACAGCACCACCAAATTCAAGTAGACTGGTTGAGGCTCCATTCACATGAAGCACCATATGTCATAGAAGATTGGGATCTCTACATGTCAGGAATTCCCCCTCCTCCCCCCAGTTTTAAACCATGAGAACAATTTATGTATTTGTAGCTAGTTTTTGTACTTGCACTAGATCAGAATGAAATTCTTGAAAATATATTTGGCTATTGGCCCATGGTATCATAGCTGTAGTTGTCATAATGCGAAAGACCCTTGTAAGTCTGGCACTTCATCCTACTTCTGTACATCTTGACACTTCTAATAGGCCACGTCTGAACAGCTTTGGCAGTGTTCCAGAAGGAAAGGGATAAATCTATGAGCATTATCATTTTTGTCATCATCGTTGCTCATTTTCAGTGAAACAGAAAGAATGAAGTAGTCTGCATTGTAACTAGTTGCTGTTAATTTTTTATGAGAAGCAGGACGGTGTGTTAGACATAGTAGAAGATTAACTGTTTTAAACAAATCATGATAAGATGTGAAACTCACTTAAGTAGCTTTGAACAGGTCATTCTCTTTCATCCTAATACCCTTGAGGTTGTTAGGGAAAGCAGCATATATGTTATCCTCAGTCCTTGGGGGGAAGTGTAGGAGTTTATTCTTTGACTAGACTTAACAATTTAATATCTTGCCACTGCAAGCTTTTATATTAATATGAAACAAAATTAGTTATGCCAATAAACTAGTGGGATTTGTTAACCAAATAGCAAAATCTATTTTGACCTAACGGCCTGTTGTAAATTGAACGGAGGCTAACCAATGGAAACGTGAGCTGTTTGGAGGGATTTGATTAAGTGAGCTTTGACTCACAAAGGCTTTATACCCTAGAATACTTTGGAGGTCTTTAAGAGGCTACTGGACTCTGATTTGGAGTTTAGTGCCCCCATTGCCTTTTGCTAGTATTTTTCAGGATTCCTGCTGAAAGAAAATAAAAAATATTCAAAGATTTCTTAAAAGACGTGTAGAAAATATGATAATTATTTGATTGTGTGGAATGTAATAATGGATGAGTTGGAAAGCTTTCTGTATCCTTCACTATTAATGAGTCCAAAGCTGGCATTATTTAGGCACAGTACTTCACTTCTTTCTTAGCTGCTTAATTTCTCTAATCAAAATAGATGCAGGAATAAACATTTGATGTGTGTGATGCAGTAAAGTTGATCTTTGGGGATTTTTAAATTTACTTTATAGACTGCCTTTCTTCTGAGACTCATGGTGGAATACAAATGCATACTTTTTGTCTCCATAGGTGGTCATCACAAGACTAAAACTGGATAAAGATCGCAAAAAGATCTTGGAACGCAAAGCAAAGTCTCGCCAAGTTGGAAAGGAGAAGGGAAAATACAAGGAAGAAACAATTGAAAAGATGCAAGAATAAAATAGACTTCTTGGTGATTTTCATTAAAATTCCACTAAAATGAAAAGTGTGTATTCTAAATTTTTGGTGTTTTAGCAGAGAAAGGAACAGCTAGCAGCGTGAATGAGATTAAAACGTGGGCTCCAGAAAAATGGCATAATCTGGAGAAGTCTTTGTATCTCTATTCGAGCATAAGTTAGGCAGAGACTGCCGGATCTCCCATGGTAGGAATGCCAGAGAGTGGAAGCCTCCTTGATCTTACTTCTTTAAGCAGACACCTTCACAGCAGAGGTTGCTGGACAGAAAGCTAAATCTCAGTCACTCTTCTGTAGGGAGGACATCCAAGAGTTATGTCTTATGGAAGTGACAGTCAAGAAGCAGGATCCAGCAAACCAGTTAAAATCTTTATAAATTACTAAGTCTGGACACAATAGTGTTGGGAGTTCTTAATCAGCTCATACAGAAAATTGTTGATCTCGTAAAATATTGTACACATAATGTCACTAAAATTGGCTGCCTTGCAAGATTAGTAGGTGGTGTTTTTTTAAAAGGAACCTGAAGAGAAAGTGTGATTCACGCACATGCACACAGACCCAATGATTGGTTGCAAGTGGTTTTTGACATTTCACACAGTAAAATCCAATTGCAAAGTGCATTGTTCAGTGTTTCAAGTGACCCTACTTAGGTAACAGACATATTATTTGTCCTAGGGAAAAGGTGTGTGTGTGTGTGTGATTAAACATATAGCAGGAATTCTTTTGCAGGAAAGAATGGTCACAACTTCTGCAGAGGAAAATGCCTTCCGAAAAGTCTGAGTATGGAGGAGGCAAGGATAAGTTGCATCAGAGGCTTCATAGAAGTTCACGAACTGCAAATATGCCAGCAAAGGTTTCGATGGGTGCTACGGAGAAGGACCACTCTTACAAACAGACAGAAAACAAAGGAGTATATTTTCTTTGTCTTGATTGCTACCTTTCTGTCTTCAGTGAATTGTATATGGAGAAACGTTCAAGATTGGAATCTCATCAGGCTTTTGAGTCAAAGGGGAAAGATTATTGGTTGAGGCATATGAGTTTTACAAAATGCATAGCACTGGGAAGAGGAATAGAACCCCGCCCCCCCACCCGTCCTCCCATACCTTTGAAAGTTAATGGGCAACAGATTCAGAACAGATAATCAGAAGCAAAGGAAATTCACAAAGTAAACTGTCAGTTGATAGAGTTATGGCCATTAAGCGACTAAGGCAATGAAATATCAGAGTTGGAAGAGACCACAAGGGCCATCAAGTCCAATCCCCTGCAATGCAGGAGCACACAATCAAAGCACTCCTGACAGATGGCCATCTAGCCTCACTTAAAAAAACCTCCAAAGAAGGAGACTCCACCACACTCTGAGGTACCGTTGTGCATTCCACTGCCGAACAGCTCTAACTGTCAGGAAGTTTTCCTGGTGTTTAGGTGGAACATCTTTCACCTTGAGCCCATTACTCCTGGTCCTAGTCTCTGGAGCAGCAGAAAACAAGCTTGCTCCCTCACCAACATGACATCCCCTCAAATATCTAAACATGGCAATCATGTCATCTCTTAACCTCTTCACCAAACATACCCAGCTCACTATCATCGTAGGGCATGGATTGCAGACCTTAGCCCTCCTCTGGACCTGTTTTAGGTTGTCAATATCCTTGAATTGCAGTGCCCAGAACTGTACACAATATTCCAGGTGAGGTCTAACCAATGCAGAATAGAGAGGTACAATTACACCTCTTGATCTAGACACTATACTACTATTGATACAGCCCAGAATTGCATTGGCTGTTTTGACCGCTGCATCACACTGCTGACTCATGTTCAGTTTGTGGTCTACTAAGACTCCCAGATCCCTTTTGCATGCAGTTCTCTATTTTGCCCTCTATCCCATCATCCAAGTCAATTAAAATATTGAATAGCACTAGGCCCAGGACAGAACCCTGTGGCACCCCACTAATCAGTGGAGAGCCAGTGTGGTAAGAGAGGTGGAACTCTATTCTGGAGAACCTCATCTACATAAAGTCTGCTGTGTGGCCTAGGGCTAGTCACAGTTCTTTCAGCCTAGCAATGGCAAACTACCTCTGAACATCTCTTATCAAGAAATCCCCAAGGGGTTGCCGTTTCTTCAGACTTCTTAAACGTGCCTATTATCAATAGCTACTAGCCATAGTCTGGCATTAGACATAAATACACTAGGAGGCAACATAAGATCTCGTGTTTTGTGTACAGGGCAACTGCTTGGCCACTGTTGAAATGGGCTGCTGGACTACATGGCCCACTGTTCTGGTCTTACGTAAAACTTAATTATAGGGCATATTTCCCGGCAAGTTAAAAGAGGGACATCCCGCTCTTAGGAATGGAATTCAGAGCCAGGCATCGGTCCACCTAAAGCCCTCCTCAAGACAGATTCCCAACAGGGGAGAAGGGATAAGACGTGTTTATCGAAAACATATATTTTGCAAAGGTGCAGAACAAGGCCTAGACTCTAGAGAGCATGGAGCCCAGCATTGCACTTGGCGGCATAAACAGGGGCGGAAGGCGTCCTTCGCATCTCGAATAAAGGACGCATGCGCACCCATTCTCGTGTTCGGCTCCGCCCCGACTCCGCTCACTGTCGAAGGGGATTGGTGGGACCCTCCACCCTCTTAGTCACACGGCTGTGTTGTGAGGATACTGATTGGATAAGGTTCCGAGGAGGCGTGGTTTGCAGGGAGGTATACGGAGAGGCCATTGTGGTGGGCCAGAGCTGGCCGAGAGAGAAGGACGCGGCCATGGCGTACAGCGGCCTTGCGGTGCCCATCACGGTCATGACGGTGTTCTGGGGGGTGGTCGGTGGGGTCCTCCCGTGGCTCGTGCCTAAAGGGCCTAACAGAGGGTAAGTGATAGGAGCGGCGGTGGGAAGGAAGGAAGGGAGCGTCACGTCTGCACCGGGAAGGGGGATGGGGTGGGGGCTCCCCCTAAGCCTCCCCCCTAAATCTCCCCCATTTCGCCTGCGGTGGAAATTCTCGAGTGTTCTGCTTTATTTTCTGCCTATTGGGAATCATCAGTCTCCGTCGCCCGGGTTTGCAGACCGTTGAGAACCACCTAAAACCATGTTTTGCGGAACCTTCTGCTGCTGCCATCATTTGTAGTCGAGCTCTGAGCCTTGTTTGTCGATTCCATTTAATCTATAGCCCCCTCCCCTTCCCCTTTCTCACGACTGCGCCAGATTTATCTCTGTGCGGCACTTAAAACTCTGCCTGCGAAATGTTAATTCAAAATCGTAATGCCTGGGATGGTCCTGGGAATAGTTTTCCTAGGATTTGCGTGCATCGTGTGCATTACAGATCCATTGTAGTGTACGCAGTGCGTGCTGGTTACATGCGCTCTGTTTCTTGTGAGCAACGGTTGGGTCGGGTGGTTGATGAAGGGTCTCTCTCAAGTAGGAGTGTTTAAGTTTGGTCATGTGGTTGCCAAAGCTTTGTAGAATCAGACGGAAAGTATCCATGTCTTGTGATGATTTCTCTTTCCTGTCTGCTCAGCGTGTAATTTTTTTCCTTCTGATCATGAGTCCATTAGATGGGTAAAAAAGAGTGGAATTGTCTGACAACTGGATTCTCCACTGTATCTTACTAGTAGTTGTTGTGATCTTCCATGTGGAAATGTTCAATTCAGATCACTTTGTGGTCTGGGGTAACTTCCCCTTTGAAGTATCACCCTCAATGAAGTATCACCCTCAATGTGAGATTCTTTTTCATCCTGTGTCCCTAATCCTGGTGCTAAACCTTACCCCTAGCAGAGTCTGTTCTGATCTTCCTGCTGCAGCTATGAACTAACAACAGGCCTAGTTCATTGTAGAAGTTGTTTCAATTAGAATGAATGTTGTAAATATTGTTTACTTTCTTTGTATATGATCCAGTTGCTTGATCAATATTTTGTACATTCCATGCATTGTTAAAAATAATTATCTTTAAAACTGGGATGCTTTACCACTTGTCTTTAAACTTTCAAATTCTAGGAAAGCTGCCAACTGGACAATTCAAGTGTGTCTGAATCCTTATAAAGGAATTAATTACTATTTAATGTGTGATATTTAAGTAGTATTATGGTAAGAAGGATCTGGGGCAGAACACCATTTATATTTCAAATTATAGGGCAGTAATCTAGCAGTAATCTTGGAATTAACTTCCATAACTGGAGGTCATTGTGAAGGGAATACTAAACAGTATGACCCACGCTTCTGAGACCATTTTTCCATGCAGTGTTGTTAGCTGAATTGAAAAACTGAACTTCTTTACACACTTCATAGCTGGAAATTATTATTCACTTACCTGCCATTTCATTCTCTCCCTTGAAGTTGTTATTCAAGCCTTCACCCTTGTGTAGCTGTACTGACTGTAACCCTAGCTCAGTAGTTCATAGTAAGATGCTTATTTAGATTACCTTTCTGAGAGGGAGAAGGAGATCCCGGACCAACATTTGTAAAGGCTACATGTATAGCCTCTTTGTAGAGCCTCTGTACATTTGTAGAGCCTCTGCCTGAAAACCACTTTTCCCCTTACAGTGTTTAGTGGTTAGTCATTACATGGCCAGTGCATAGGCTTCATGAGCCAGTGGAGGGGAATGGGCCTTAGCAGACTGGGATGTGGTTTCATTGCTGTTGTCTTATAAATGACCCCAGCTGGATACAATTTTGTATGTTAGGTTCTGCCCTGACCTGGATGGTCATCACAACCACTTACGCAGTTTATAATTTACTTTTTTCCTGGCTTGCAAATATTTGGAACTCATTTGAAGACCCAAGTTTTAGGTCTGGAGAGTTCATCAAGTGTGGTTAGCTTGTGTTTCGAGCCTGTTTCTGCAGCTCTCCCCTCCCCACCCCCCAAAAGGAAAAGTTGCAATGTAGAGTATTATGTGCTCAGTACCAAATGCTCCATTTCAGTGGTGTGGTCATAGGATATATGGAGCCACAGAAGGAGTCACAATTATTGCTTCAGAGACTGTGATTGTGGGCTGTGATGGAGAGTTCTGTTTATTACAAACACAGTATTGTACAACCCAAGAAACTGAACTGTGAACCAGGATATGCCCTGCTTAAACATGGGCTCTCTTATGAGTTCACTAGGTGACTTTTGGCCAACTGTTTTTCAGCTTTCATATCTCAGACATGGAGAGAATCCTACTGCCTGCCTTACATAATGTTTGTTAGGGTTACTGAGAATGTATTTGAGCATGTTGAAGTTATAAGTAAATGCTCTTAAAAACAAATATATTGTTCATCCTCAACCTTTACCTGATACATTAAGAAATCATATTCTTTTCTTGTCCCCTGTGCTAGTTTGTAAATATTTATTACATTTTGTCACCACTTTCTCCTTGCTTTTTCCTACAGTATTATCAACACAATGCTTGTGACGTGTTCTGTTTGCTGCTACCTCTTGTAAGTATCAGTATTTCTCCTTTCAGTTGAGACATGGCCAGATTGTGATGTTACAGGGCTAGAATTGTTTGGGGATACATGTGGGAAAAACCACTGATAGTCTTAAATTCACAATTGATTGGCATAACATACATGTACATACTTAGCCTCCAACTTCTTCTCATACTCTTGCTTCTGATAGTCATTAGGCTGCATCCCATGACCTATCAGTAGAAAGTGCAGACAATTGCTGATATTTTCAGTTTTCCCTGCCTCTAGAAGTTGTTTCTGAATTTGGATAGCTTGTTCTTAGAGTAATAGTCACATGGGTCAGGAGGCTGCACTTTATGTGGGAGGAGGGCAAAATCACTCCCTTCTGCCTCTTCTTTGAGCAGAGAACCCATGACAGAACAGAAATTAGAGAACAATCTCACACCTACCCTACCCCCACTGCAAGCTTGTTGATCAACATGGATCCATGTGGTTCTTGTAAAGTCAGAAATTCTGCTTGGGAAAGCTGGGGGGATCTGCAGATTTTGTTCTGGAGCCAACCATTTGTTCCTAGATTACTTGTGATTGTTTGAAGTTGTTCTGTGAAAGGTTTCTTTGGAAGAATTGATTATATGTGTTTGTCCAACAAGATGCAGTAATTGACCGCAGTGCATCTTTCTAATGTTTTGTGGTGTTGATACAGAATTAATTAATTAATGGATGCATTTATAATATGCTGTATTGCCTAATTTTCAAAATTCCCTGAATAGCTTCCTCTTTTTTCCTTAAAAATGTATTTCAGTCATTGCAGGTTCTTGTAGTCTTCCTTTAAAATTGAATCTTTCAGTGTATCACTGTAGAATAATGTAGATCATTGTTCTACAAAATCCAACAGTAAATTTAAAAAATGTAACAAGACCTCTGGCCTAAATTTGCTAGCTAGACTTCTAGGTCATTCAAATAAGTTGCTCAATCAGATTGAACCTTATCTACCAGTTGCAAGCTACAAAACTGAAACTGCATTGTATACCAATATTTCTAATTCTCAACATGGCCTGTCAATGAATATTTAAATTTGGAAATTGGGACCATGGACAGATCTTTGTGCAAATTTTAGAAAAGCTCCAGGTTTACAGAAAAATCTGAAATCTTAAAATAGAAAGAAAGAAGGGAGGCAGAGGTCAAATCCCCTAGCATGGTAGAAGCAGCGCCTGTAGGTATGAAGATGACTGCCTTCTTTGGCTGTTGGTAGGCAGCCACGGTCATCATTTTTGTGTTTAAACCTTGATTTCTGTCAATAAAAGGCAGGGGAAAGGGACAAGACAGGGCCTTTTCCAGGGCAGACTCACTGGAGCCAGGCCCAGCAGGAACCATCAGGTGACTTGCTACCATTCAACTTCTGTGACTCACCCAGGCCTGCCTGCCCACTGCTGTTCAATGCCAGCCATCCCAGGAAAGCCAGTGTGAAATAGTGATTAGGGATCGGAGACCCTAGCTCAAATACTCACTCTGCCATGGAAGCTCACTTGGGTCAGTCACACACTCTCAGCCTAAAATATTTGACAGGATTGTTGTGAGGAGAATAATGGAAGCTTTATTGGGTTCATATTATGGAGAAAGGTAACATATAAATAATATAGCTGAAGATATATAAAAGATAAAAAGTAGGCTTTTTGGTAGATGGGAAGAAGAGAAAAGGAAAAGGATATTGGTGCTGCGGCTAGGAGGGAATTAGGAATAAACGTGGGAAAAGTAGTTGTGGTTTCCCTCAGTGCAGTTGGGTTTGGGCCCAGCAGCTGGCACAAGAGTTTTCACAGCTGCTGGGGAAGAAACTAGGGAAAGATGAGGAAGGCACACATCAAGATGGGTTGGCTGGTGGCTGATAAAGAAACAGAAAAAAGAGAGCCTGTGGGGGACTTTCATGGAAGGAAACAAAGAAATAGTGGGGACTTTGTGCGTCCTTCTTGCATTGTCAGTTTACCTTCACTGTTGCCTACATAAAGTTAGGTTTGAGTATAGTTCACAGTTAACATGTTTAAACAAGATCTGACTTGCTGTAGTCTGAATTTGCCTTAGGGAAGTGACCTTTCTGTTTTCGTTTTGTGCTGGGGCCACCAAGTTTTGTGCAAATACAACTTGCTTGTTTATGGATCAACATGCCAGATCCTGAATGTGACCTAGATGACTTTTAAAATATTTTAAACTGGGATGTCTTGTTTTGTTTTTATTTAAAGCAAATATATGTATTGCTTTTTGCTTTCATTTAAAGCACAGATATATGCATGTAAACAGCTGTTGTTCCTAAACTTTCAGATTCCTGTTGCGTATATTCTTTTGCCATTTTCCTGTTGGATATTTTTCTTTTGAGACCAGGATCCTTTATCCTCCCAAATTTTTTACATTAAAAGCCTTGATAACCAGGCATCAAGTGTTCTGTCTGTCAGAGTGAGGAGATGTATGTTGGTAAGGATTAAGGAGTGGAATGACGATAAGGAGGAGTTCTGAGGTGTGCAAACCCCTGCAACCCTGCTGGGAGAAAGCTTCTCACCTTGTACATAGTTGCAGGTTGGTTTTCCAAAATGAGTATGAAACAAGTGTGGACTGGCTGCAGTGGAGGTGAGAATGTCTGTGGCAGCCCAGCTGTGTGTCCAACCAAACTGCTAGAGCTGAGTGCATCATGAATGAGACTTTCTATTGAAAATGGTCACAGCAAGTCCCTTCAGCACAGAGTGACAAGACTATGGCTTGAATTCAGACTGGAATTTTCACAGGCATCAGGGTCTGTCCATAGGGCATGGATTTCTTGCCTCCCCTGGTGACCTGAAAAACTGCTTTGGATCCAAGTCTGCATCCTGAAAGACAGGCAGAGTCATATGATTGAATCTGTGTGACCTTGGCTTGATTCTAGTTGAGAACACCGCAAGGCCTTATCTAGTGAGCACTGCCACTTAATGAGGTGAGGATCCTGGCTGCATTTTCAAGAGTTAGCCAGCCTATCTTTTTAAGTGCCCAAAGACTAAATGCTATTTTGCTGTGATATCCCTCTTCAGTGACCACTCTGATCTATGTGCATAAATATCTGGACAGTACATCCATTGCTGTATCTAACCTGGCTAGCTAGTTTCATGAATAACTCAATCCTGGAATTTAACACTATTGGCCTAAATGTTTTAATTCAGTCACATGTCTCAGTCATGAAGTCTTGGGCTAGTCAAACATGTTGATAATACTGTTTAAATAATAATACTGTTCCTCCCTCCTGAAAGAGGATTTAAAAATGGAGTTGCTGGACGCCACTCTGCTTATGGTAACCATCATTATGTTTAACCTTAGGTTTACCGCTGCTTTTAATGGTTTTAGCTGTTATATTCTATATGATGGTTTATTGTACACCGCCCAGAGCCCTTCGGGGATGGGGCGGGATAAAAATCGAAAGAAAGAAAGAAAGAAAGAAAGAAAGAAAGAATGAATGAATGAATGAATGAATGAATGAATGAATGAATGAATGAATGAATGAATGAATGAATGAATGAATAAATAAATGAATGAATGAATAAATAAATAAATAAATAAATAAATAAATTTAAGCTGTTGCAAGTAATGCTGTAGGAATAATAAGTCTCAGTACAGTAAAGACAGAGTGAGTCTTCTTGAAAACTTCTAAATATCTTGGCTCTGCTGACTGCTTCATCCTTTTTCATAAATAATCAATCTGTGGAAGTAGCAGCAACAGCATGGAACATGATTTAAGTTGGAGAACTGGGATAAGGTGTCAAAGCTCAAAAGCCCTACAGTAGTTCTCTTACCTCATCTTTTATATGTCTGTAACCACATATTTCATAGGAAGAACCATAGTTGAGTCAGTGATAGGTCAATCAGATTTGCTCCTCTACAGATTCTTTATGGCAGACAACTACTGAGTGTTCTAGTTTTCTGTTCACCTGACTAAATGCTAGTCCTTATTGTAAAACACGTGTAGAATGCAATCATAAGCTATATGATTCCACACACACACATTACTGTGTTTAATAATAAGCCTTTCATCTATAATCCTACTATTTGCTGTAGGTTGGAAATTTAACAGCAGTGAACAATTCAAACTACATGAGAACCCAGGTCAGAGTGCAAACACAGATTTTGTATTCTGAATATGATTTAGTTGGTAGTAGTGCTGTTATAGTCAGCTATAGCCAAACTGTAAATTGTATGTAGGGGTGACATTTTTTCCACAGAAGCTGAGATAAGATCTCAAGTGTTTGTCTCCTCAGTATTCTGTTCTTGGTTTTCAAGGTCTCAGTCTCACGAGGAAGTCAACAAAATCAGAATGGGTACTGATCATTAACAGAATTTCATACTTTCTATACTAATATTCCCACAACATAGCTATATCAATTTCAAAAGCTACTGTGTGGTGACAAATACCCAGGGGATGAATTCTGTATTCAAGGTATTCTTCTGGCTGTATTTCCCCCACAGTTTTGGTCTGAAGTACAGGAAGAATGGTGAAAGGCATAGGAGCACATTGGTGCAAGGAACTCTACAAATGCATAGATCAAACTATTCTTCTGACTGTTTCTGAACATTATTTGTTAAAACTCTGTCATTTAAAAGTTACTGAGTCTGAACTTGAAAGGATCTGTCATATTCTCTGGGCAAGTTATGAGTTATGTGTTTTGAATGCCAGCAACTAGAGAAACTGTGAGAATAATGCTGACAAATAGCATGGGCAGTCTGCTTAATACCTGCAGAAAGAGATAACTGATTGCCTGTAACTGTCCTGTGGTTGCTACCCAAAATACAGTTTAAGAGTACAGTTTAAGAGTACATGTGCTCCAGTTCTAATTTTTGCAGGAAGTAGCTGTCCTTTTATGCATTGATACTCAAAGACTCCGGTGTCAAATGTGGCTCTTTGACATGCCACTTGCAACATGCCTTTTGAGCACAGTTCCTCATGATACCTACCCAGTGAAGTTGGCAGATTTCTAGACTAATTTCATCATCACTGTGAGCCCAAGATATAATTTTTTTCTTTTGAATACACAATACAGCTTGTCTGTGGCAATTACATCAAGATTGTGCTGGGTTAGCATTTGCAGGTGAATAGGGAGATAGCATGGGGAATATCACCATTGAATCCCAGCACATAAAACTTCCAACAGTGTGGAAAAACAGCCCTGGGTTCTTGGAGGTAATTGGATAATGAAAACACAACAGAACACAGTGTTGTGTTTAGGGTGGTGCCCAGGACATGCACAGATAGTGCTTTTTTCTGTTGAAATGTTGGTGGCCACTGCAGAGAGCTTAGCTGCATTGGCCACTGGACCAGGCTAGACTGAGGTGGCACCAGATGCCAGGAGCAAGCTGTGTCTGGTTGTGGCAGCAGCAAATGCTGGGATTGGCTTCTGGGCTTTGACACTGTGGTGATTAATGCCTGGGGCTGCTCCATGTATGGCTGCTGTGACTGCTGATGCCTGGGGCCACCATAGGCCCAGCTGCCATCATGGAGAGTATTGGTTCTGCAGCAGCCCCAGGTGTGTCCACTCCCAAGTCAGGCCAGGCTGAGGTGGCAGATGACATTGGGAGCCCAGCTAGGTCTGGATGCAGCAGTGGCAGGTGCCAGGAGCAAGTCCTGGGCCCATGGTGGCGAACCTATGGCACTCCAGATGTTCATGGACTACAATTCCCATAAGCCCTTGTAGTCCATGAACATCTGGAGTACCATAGGTTCGCCACCATTGTCCTAGGCATACTCACCACAGCAGATGCCTGGGACCACTCTAGGCTCTATGGTAATAGTTGAGTGGGATGGGATTCTTGCAGGGTCCCCCACTGAGCAGTAAGGAGAGAATTGGGTGGTTCCCTCCCCTCATCTGCTGCCCCCTGAGCAATAAAGAGGTTAATTGAATGAATCCCCCTATGAGTCTCCCATCCCCACTGAGCAGTTAGGACGGAAATGGGTGATTCTCACCCCTCCTGCAAATGTCCCCCCCCCCCCCAAGCAGTAAGGAGGTAATTGTTGATTCTCTCCCACTGCAAATATCACTGGTCCCCATTTGTCACTGTCTAATCTAGATACCCCAAATACAGCAATTTGCCTCCAAGCATGAGTTTAAATATGTACAGAACACAGGGAAATACTGCTGGGATTCAAGAAGGGGCTATCTAGTACCACTTTTGCTTTAAAGGCTAGTTTTCACAGAGAAAACTAGAAACTATTATGTTTAGTACTTGCTTTTAGGCCAGCTAATCTCTCTTATCAAAAATTTAAAAGTAATAGAAAAATAAAACATTAAAAAAATTAATCCCATATCTCTTGTTTGTTGCTGCTATGGCCGTTCGTTTAGCTGACCTGCTGCACGCATCCAGGTTTGTGTGGAATTTTCCATGACTGCCTAAGCATTCTGCATTTGTAGCAGCTCTCATTACAAAGCTGCTTTCTCCTTCCAAAGCATTCTAGAAATAGCAGTTAGATATGCCTGTGTGTTTACAACATGTTTTGTATAGCTCAGTTCTAACTCTACAAATTTTGGGGGATCCTTAAATTCTTCTTGTATTTACAGTTGTTAACAAACCAGATATGTTATACAAATATGTTTCCTTTTCCTGTTTTTTTCCCTCACACTGCTCAATGTGTCTTATTCTAGCTTCTGCTGGGTTAGTGTATAAATGCATTGAGAGATCCATAGGTATATTTTGTAAGATGAATATTGTTATTAGCTTTACACTATGGTGATGCTACAGCTCAGTGGTAGAACTTCTCCTTTATATGCAGGTCTACTCCAGTTAAAACAGGCAGGTGATAGACCTTTCCCTGAGACTGTAAAAAGCTGGCACCAGAAAGACTGACCTTGATAGACCAGTGATCTGACTCAGTTTAATGTGTACATAGATAGTGGGTTTTGTGCTTTAGGATCTTTCAAAGATATCTAGTCAGGACATTTAAACCTTTTGGGTATAAATGACAGTGTAAAAGATGGATAAAATAACAGTGTTTTCTTCCTAGTTATTCTCTTCAGTACTAAGGTATAAAACTGCTAGCTGTGTCTACATTCGAAAATTTAATTATAAAATTAATAATCCATACATACACAAAACAAGACCCAACTCTGCAGAAGCTAGAACTAGAACATGTATTATAGCTGTCTTAGTGATTTTATTGCTATGCTGCCTTTTTGAAGGCTTGCTAATGTTAGAAGAAAAGCTAATGATGTCCTGGATCATTGTTATGAAAAATGGAAGAGCCAGTGTTGAACTGAAACATGAGAATCACCTGAAATGAAGTGTGGCCGTTTCTAGTTCTGCTGTTCCTTGCACTTGGAAAGATAGCCAGAAAGGTCTGAGCATCTCTGCTTGTTGTGGAAACGTCATTTTAAAATAATTTATTTTACTGTAAGCTTTATTCAGTTGTAATTGTTCAATCTCTGTTCTTTCAATATTTGTAGCATCTTAGCTGTGAATCTGTTCCCTGAACAATGTGTTTTTGTCTTGTAGTTGGTTGATTGCAATCCTGGCTCAGCTCAACCCTCTATTTGGACCACAGCTAAACCATGACGTGATCTGGTATCTCAACTATCACTGGCACTGACAGTCTGCTTCTTCTACAGTGGGTAAATATTCTTAACTTCTGAGGACTTTTTAATCATCTACCATGTACCAGCAGCTCATACTTTAGCATTTTGAGTTCAGGATGTTTAATTCGAGGGAAGAAACCAATTTTGTTGTTGTTGCAAAAGACTGCGAAAAAGGGGGAAAAATCCTTATGCTGATCTTGCTGTGCCCATTGCTTTATCTGCTGCTTTGATGGGCTTGGAAATCCTCCCCAAAGTTGATGACTGCAATTGCTGGGCATTTACGTAAGAGATCAACTAATTTTAGGTGTAGTTAAAGAGTTTGGAAAGTTGTGATCAGTGGCTGAGATGGCATGAGGAGAACAGGTCTGCAAGAGTAAGGAGATAAGGACCACAGGGCCAGAGGTGGAATTAACAGTAACTGCCAGCACATATACATCCTTTCAGTTAGCATTTTTCAAAACTGAACAGATTAATCCCAAGGATTGCTCTTAAATTGCATTGCTATATTTTTTAGGCCCGCTAGTGGTCTGTGATCTTAATGTTAACCTCTCCTTATAAATCATCTTTTCTGTTTTTTTTTACTTAAGTACTGATGAACTTACAGGTTATACAAGACTACTAGCAACATGGTCCCTTTTGTTTAAAGAACTGCTGAAGAGTTCTTAATTTCAAATTAGCTTAGGAGAACTGTGATGAATGAACTATAGGGCTTACCAGGAATGCAGAACTGGTAGCCTTTTGTCTACAAAACTAGTTTCATTTGTGTGGTTGCTTGAAATGAGTTGCAGTTATTTCTAAGCAAGAGCATGGCAGCGCTGACTGTTACCTTCCATCCAGGTGCTGTCATACTCCTGGAGTAAAAATGAGCATGTCTCATAAATGAAGACTATGATTTATACTGCCTCCATTTCTTAGCAGACAAGACAGGTTTGCAAATAAAGCATCTTGTGCAAGACATGCATAGAATTAGAATATATACTATTTAAACTCTAGCACAGTCTCTGGACATTGCTAGAATGGAAGCATGTCACAACTGAGGCACATCAGTGTGTTGGGCTTGAAATAGAGACACTTTTGTGTGGACAGTTGCAGCAATGGCTAGCATGATCACGTTGATTTCTGTAATGATAGTCAGCAGTTCAAAAAGCCCCTGCCTGCCTTATCTTGTAAATCTAACTTCTCCTTAACTATGATTTCCATTTTTTAAAAAATGATGAATTGCCTTTATATAATGACATATATAGTTTTATTACTTGCTATTAAGCACCCTTGTTTCCGAGATGCAGGCGTATTTTAAGCATGGAAGGCAGCAGAAGTTCACTACAAAGTGAGGCTTCAAGGGCAACAAAGCAATGACCCTGGCTAAATTTATTGCAGTGCTTTTTGTCAAGTAGCAACCTTGACTTGGAAGTGGAAGGGCTGGGGCATGTCTAACAAACCAGGAGACTAGAATTTACTTGGGGAGCACTCTTAGTTGAAAGTAATATTCTGACTCCAGGTACTCAGTTTCCACTCTATCCTAACTTTGTTTAAAAATGCTAGTGGACTTTCGTTGACTGCTTTGTATAGATTTATAACAGCATTATCACAATCTGACCAGGGCTTAGGCAGGAGTGTTGAAAGCAAGCAGTGTATTTAAATCAGTTGGACCTACTGGGTTTAATATGAAACTTTTTCTAGAAGAGCTGTGGTGGCCTGCATATGCTCCTCTCTGCCACCCACCTAATTAGAAGGGATAGGTAAATAACTGAATTTCCTCTGAAAGAAACTAAACCACTTTTTGCTTTGCAGGCTCTGAATCTGTAATGCTCCAATGATCCAAAGGTGCCTTTAATGTACACTGAACCATCCAAGACTACTTTAATGCCTTACTACTTAATCTGTTCCAAAGAAACCTGCTTAAAGCACCTCCTGTTTTTTACATCTCTGAAAGTGCCTGTCAAATACTATGTACCTCTTCAGTATACTTTTGTACATTGTTATGAAGAAACATCCCATCTTTTCCCCTTCTTGAACAAGGGCAGCTGAAATGAAACACTGTCTTACTCCAGATGTTTGCCTTCAAATCTTGAGACTGTTGTATCCTAAAAATACATGGTTGCTTATGAAGATGGGAGATTATATTTCAAATTGGAATAAAAATTGTTCCTCCTCAATGTCATCTGGCTTTTTAAATAATTTATAAATAGTATGTAAACTTACTATTGTTTGGAAAGGATGTGTCCATTTAGAATAACACAGGCTTATCCACTGGAATGTGGCAATGAAATCCTAAAGTTACATGACAAGTATGGAGGAACAGGTATATGATGATTGAGCTGGGAAAAGATGTTAGAGTCTGAATTTAACTAGTTGGCCAAGTTGTCAACTGGCCTTGATGGATTACTTACTGGTTTTCCTTTTGTTGGGCTAAGCTCCTTTAATTCCAACTTCTGTGGTAATTGGTCAATAACTGGCAGGGAGGGAAACCTTGAGCCTGTATCCTAACTTCTGGTTGACTTCAGGAAGGAACTGCCAGGTTGTAGGGAAGTTCATAAATATGGCAGCAATTCTGTATCAAGATTCTGATATCAAGGGTAGCTCCTGTAATATTGTGCTATGATGTTCTGACTTGTATCCATTCCCAGGAAGGCAAATATAGAGGCTATAAGTAAAGATTAGCTAGCAAGTAGCCTTTTGTCTGTCCGTCCCCTCCACCCTGCAGTGTTCTGTCTTATTTCTACTTTCCTATAGTATCTGTTCTTTCTGGGATGTATGTTTGGTTAACAAGGTTCTGTTACACCCAGGGGTGTGGATTTCTGGAGATAGTTTGAAAAATTAGCTATGTTTTGCCTAATTCTGTTTAGATGGAGATGAAGCTGGTGCTAATAGACAGTACTGGCAAGGGGTCACAAACACTGAGGGAGGGGGGATAGGAAGATGTACACACACCTTTTTCACATAAACACACGCACACACATATCTGGCTTGCAAAGGGGGCCAAGATCAAAATAATTCATTTTGCTGGTGGCAGCCTGTACTGATGAAGTCCCAAACCATGAGGGGAAGTCCTCACTGTCTGTAAATTTGAAAAGTATTAAAACCTGATCTCCTTGATTCTCAGCCAACTTGGTGAAGTGAAAAGATAAACCCTGTGAGGTGGAATAGAGTGAGGCTGGCTGATAGGTGCTGATCGCCAAATGGGTTTATGACAGCTATGACTCATTCGTTCTAATCCTGCATGGAGTAATTCAGTGACTACTTAGCTTGGTGCTGTCCCTTTGAAGCTTTACCACACCCAGCATCATACTTGTGCTGCAAGAGGTGCCTGCTGTTACAATTTCCAGCATCTGTTTAGTTACTTCTAATGAGACCTGCTGGCTAATATTTAAACTAATATGGAAAATTGCACTTGCAGAAATGTGTATAGAACAGTAGTGTCAATAGCAATGTAATGATGCTGTCAATATAAAATAAGTAAATATACATCAGTTGACATCTCAGTCTGTGGATATAGTTGAGATTACCTAAATGTTTGAACTACTGTGCTTCAAGAACTATTCCTCAAGCTTGGTGTTAATGATTTATTACATTTATATCTAGACTAGAACTTTCATGAAATAATGCATGCTGGTCAACTGTTCTTAAGATACATAAACCATGAATGAATAATAGCCATTTCTGCTGTAATATTGTGAGCCTACAGATTAACCCTTAAAATAACAATATGTGTGTCTTTGGGTACACCCTGTTCAGGATAAAGATGACAGGAGATTTGTGAATTCATCTGCCATTTCCTGGACCGTCTGTTCTAGAATGCTCCACTTGGGTCCAAGTGCTATAACATTATGGCCACTCAGGCCCACGCCTTGGACTATGAAGTCAACACCACAGCAACACGTGTCCTCTTCTGCACTAGGCAGTAGGACCCAAGTGGAGCATTCTAGAACAAAGGCGGTAGAGGAAATGGTGGCTGAATTCACAAATCTCCTGTCATGAACAGGATACAGAAATGCCATTCTGTTGTACTTTTTAATTATGGTTGCAAACAGAATTACTTGAAGACATGCATTGAGGGCGTGAACAGATTCTGGTAAAAAGCATTGATCAAGGAGATACAGGATACTGGATTGTTGAAAGCTCATGCATGCATGCAGGTCACTGACTATGATGCTACCCTTGGATTTCTCAGAGGTCCCATTTTCCCTGTTACATCTTGCGGGCGGGGGGGGGGCGGGGGGAACAGTCCTGTATCACATTAAAGGCTAATAGATTTGTTATGGCATACATTCAAAGAGTTTGACAGCACTAACAGAGCTATCCCTTGGTACAAAAGCCACATGGATGACTAATGGTCTGCCTCAAGGCACAACTATTTGCTCTACCATGATATTTAGTTCCAATTCTCACACCAAATGTGCCTGTTTTCACAAAGAACAAACACAAAAAGGCTAATTAGAAAAGCATCTCTGGTTTATCTCTCTAGTTACAGTTAAGAGTCTCTAGACAGCAATCTACGCTCACCAAGCCCTACGGCTCTTGAAGCACAGTGACGGCATTGTGGGACAAGGTATTGTCATGACCCCTTCGTGGCACGCGATGAATCAAGCCACAAGAGCAGTGCTGAGGATCTTCTTGTATATTTTAAGGGGCTGAGTTTCTAACTTGAGCAGCCAGAAGAGCTGCTCTGAAATGACCTACTTGAACGGCAAAGCAGCCGGGAACTCCAGCACCGATTAGGGCCAATTGAAAAGTGCCGCCCCCCCGCCCTTACCAGCGCTTACTTTCTCTTCCCTCCTCCCCCACCGCTGAATCCCCGTCAGCTGAGACGAGAACATTCTCTTCCTCCTCTCTTCCCCCGCCCTTCGCTTTTCAAGCGGTCACGTGAGAGGGGAGAGCGCATCCTGGGGACGTCGATTGGCTCGCGGTTTCTCGGTCTCTGATTGGTGGCGGCGGCGGCTTCCTAGCTTTCTACCGTCTCTTGGCTTCGGTCTTCCCTCTCCTCCGCCCCTACTTAAAAAAAAGAGTGCCCACGTGATGAGGGCGAATCACGCGATTTCCGGGAACCCGTCAGGAAGGGACATAAACAAAACAAACCCCAGAGCGGCATGGAGGGGCCAGGGCCGGGCTGCAGCCACAGCAGAAGCGGGCCCCCGAATTGAGAGTCCCCCTCGTCCCCCGACTGGTTTGGGGCGTCAGGTAAGAGGCCAAGGGGGCGGGGAGAGAACCGCTGAAGCTCCCTAAGGGGGGCAAGCAAGAGAGCAAGAGCTTGAGTGGGGGTCCGCTGCATGGGGGTCAGGGGGCGAGAGAGTCCCGCAGTCCCTGGAACAGCTGGCGCGGTGGGCTCCCTGCCTGGGACTGGTGCAGGCTGCAGTCCTCGCCCAGGAAGGAGAGGGGCCGGTGGGCGCTCTCCCATGGTGTCGGTGGGGACGGTTGCCTCGCCTCTCTGGGAGCACGGCTGAGGGTGGAAGTTCCGGCAATCGCACAAGGAGAGCAGAAGTTGTACGAAGTATAAGCCAGAGCTGCTGGTTCTTCTGCAGCATGGATTGCTTAGGAAGGGGGCGTGGAAGGAGTTGCAGCCGGGGCTGTCGGCAAGGTGTGAAGACGGAGGCAGACGGAGCCGTTTAAGAAGGAATTGTGTTTTGCTTTTTTCATTGAGTGGTCGGCGCTCAGAAACTGCTGGTTTTCTTTGGCCATTTGGCTGGACAGAGGAAGGGAAGGGATGTGGAAGAAAGGGGCGTGTGCCTGTCTGTCGGCTGGATTTGCTTTCCTTTCGCCTTGTACTGCAGAGGAGCATGGGAAAAAGGGGATCTTGGAAGTTTGGGGTTTTCTCTGTGTCTGCGGAACGTGTGGAAAGCACCAATTAAGCACAACTTTTAGTATACTGAGGAGATTCGACATCAGTGCTTCGCCTGGTGTCCTAGTTTAGCCTTCTGTCTCGGAAGTTGGGGCTTGCAGCAAGTTGGGCGGGTGCGTGAAAAAGAAGCGGCTGTTTGCACCGTGCGCTCTTTGGACACCATAGGCATCTGCATTTTGTTGTTGTAGTTTGTTAGCAGCTGTTTTTCGGTGTGTAGAGGAGAATTTAAAATATGAGGCGTGTGCAGTGGGATCTTATTTCTGCTCAGATGCTTCCTTCTCAGGATACTGTGGTTTATGTGCTCCGGGCGAGTGTTGCCTGGCTCTTGTTTGTTGTAAAGCAAATCGTTAGTGATGCAACGCGGCTGAATAGGTGGAAAGATGTCGAGAGAGGCAGTCTTTCGAAGATCTTTCGCTGCATCGGATTGTTTTATGGCTGAAGGCTTTCATTTTGTCGCACGTTCCGAGAGCGAACTAAAACACCTGCTGGGTCCCTGCTCTCGTATGTTAAGCAGTAGGAAATAAGCGAAGGACCGGAGTAAGTGGAATGAGCACCCAGCAGGAGAGAGGAGATGGTAGGAGAAGAAAATCGATATGCCCGTTCAGTAGAGTCTTATGATCTGCTCTGGGTCGAGTGCGAGAGGAATCCTTAGGAGTCGTTTCACTGGCTGAATCAAGGAGGTATTGTGTTGAGAGGGGATATCAGTCTCGCCAGGTGCCCTTCTCATGTTCAGGGGACACCAGGGGGTTCTGTAAATTTCCTCGCGTCTTTGCCCGCATGACAGATCACATCTAGATTTTCCCTTTTTAAAATGTGTTTAAAGAAAGTCGAAAAGATCCTTCTAATCAAGCCTCTCTTTCCCGGCCCTCTTGTGCGCCCTTGGCGGGCGGGATGGGCGTGGGCACAACGACCCAACTGAGTTCGGAACCTCCAGAAAGTGATTTGTTTACATGTCGCCTCAACCGAGCTTGGGAGAGGGAGCGGAATGGAAAGAGCGACAGCGAATGCGTTCAATAGCAGCGGGTGTAGGAGTTGAAACAGCCAATGTGATGAGGGAAGGGGCGGGATTAAGAAATACCTTAGTTCGGATGTGCTTCAGCGCTGGTGGTGGGGCAGCCATGTTGAATAGGAGGTGTGTCAGTGGGTCAGGCAAGTGGGGGGTGGGAGTGGCAACATCCAAGCCCCGGAGAGGGGGCGTTGAAAGGAAACTGAGGGGGGGCGGCGGTGTGAAAATATGAAACAGGTTTCTTCATCTATAAAGCATGGAAGTGTGAGCAACGCTGAAGAACTAGAAATTATGCTTTAAAGAAATACAATATAAAGATATCAATATGGTAGTATGGCTTAGATAGATCTCTCCCACTGCTCTTAGGTTAGGCTAATTGCATTCCTTAGCAAATTACCCAGACAGGGAGCCCCTCAGCCCATAGGGCTAATTTACTGTTAGATATTGGAAGATAACCCTTTCCGCTATGCAGAGATAGCCATAAACAACCTGAATGTCTAAACACCCCGTCCTTGCCTTCCTGGCCTTCCTGGCCTCTCAGGAACTTGATGACCTTACTGTTGTTACAAGAAGTACCATAAACACGGTGATAGCTGGAGAAGCCAGGATGCAATAGATAACTGTTCTCACATTCACTTGGGTTAGAAATGCGCTGCTTGGGAACTTGCACCAAATGTTTGACGTGGGATAATTTGTTGCAACCCTAAATCTTTTGCAATGTATGTGACTCTGCTTTGATGTACCCTAAAGAGACCCTTTAAAAACCCTGGACCTTCCACCAATTCGAGTCATCTCTCATTTTATGTGGGATCTGTGCTGGCTTAGAAATAAACTCTGCTTTTATTCTGAGTAAGACTATTTGTCTGTGATTGGGAACCTTTGCCTCTTCCCTCTGGCTTGCGTGGGAGAAGAGTTCCCTTGCCCTTGGCCTAGGAGGCTGTAACGGAAACTCTAGATAGAGAGGCAGCTCTATTATATTCATAATAACAATAATTCTAATCTGACCCTTGCCAACAAAATTGGTGCCGCGGATCGATTTTAAATACAGCCCTCTGGCTCTGCCCCTTCCTCTGGCCTGGTCAGGGAGCTACTTCCTCTGCCTGTTTCGGCTCAGGGCTCACCAGGTCCTAGGCCTGGGTGTCTTTGTCCCTTTGTGCTGTACTGATCCGAGCAGCCAGCTGATTTCAGGTGATACCGGCTTCCTATTTTTTCCTCTTCCCTTTCTTCGGGACAACGCTCCAGTTTTCTGCAAGAACACCTCTCCGGACGACAGATGCCAGGTGCAGTAGAGATCTGTGTTTGTTTTGTTTCTGTCTGGTCTGAATAAAGCTTACGTCTTGTTTTGTGTTGTGGCGTACCTGAAGGCCACCTTTTAAGATAAAAGCCCAGACGTCTGAGGTCCCGTGCTAGTTTGTTTTACAGACGGGTTAGTGACATTGGTACCTGATTACTCTGTAACAGGCTGATAAGAACTGTGGAAAAACCCCCCCCCCTTCCTCTGATTCCGGTTCATGGTTTGGCCTGCAAGCTGCGATGAGGAAGCAAAATTCCCCTTTAGTCTGATGACTCAGCTCTTGCCTGTATTTTGCATAATTCGAAGCTCAAATGCAAGAACAAGGAACAAGCGGTGCGAGAAACTGATTGATTGGTGTGTGAAGGAATGGCTCTCTTTTTATTTGGACGGAGGTGGCCCTCATGGCTTCTCGAGGGGACCCTGGATCTCGCCACCACCATTCAATTCTCTACCAGGTCCTTATGACTCCTCGAACGCCTCCCAGCAAGCGCAGCTTTGAAAGCCACTTTTATGGAAGTCCGTTTGTGCCCCGCAACTATACTTCAGGCCCTGATGGCTCATCCCTTTGGTGGTTTACAGATCTCTCCGCCGCCAGGGACTGGCTCTCCCTTCCGCTGCTCGGCTCCTGCCCTGCCTCCCTCCCTGATGAGCTATACCTCCCATTCCTCGCCTTATGCCCTTAATTCCCACTCCGGCCACTCCCCAGCTCAGGATCTGGCACCAGCTCAGGACTGGGCTCAGGATCTGGCCCAGCCCCATTTGGGCGCACTCAAGGGGCAGGCGGCCAGGAAGCTTGGGACGCCATGCAGCAGCGGCGGTTCCGCTGCTGAAATTGAGAAGTTAGCTAGAATTATTAGGGCAGCTGAGGGACTGGCAGACAGTCCTACTGGCACTCTCAAGGCCAGAGCGCAGGAAGCACTCAGCTGGACCGGTATGTGCCGGCACTTTCCCTCTGAGGGACCAGGTTGTGCTGATCAACAAGCCGCACCCCGCACTCCTGTGTGCTTTACGCTCCGCTTTTGACCTCAGATCTCTATAATTGAGGAACCAACAGCCTCCCATTACTCTACTGATCCCTCAGGTATGACCAATCTTGTCCTGCTCCATTTTCAGTACGTACTCTACTTGGGCAGATGTGCAACAACTTCTTCAGGTTCTCCTGACCCATGAGGAGATTAGTCTAGTTATGCGTGCAGCCACCACTGCTGCAACCACCCATTCCAGCGATATAGGGTCCGGGATGCCATCACCACATTTTTCGGCCTCTATTTTTTCCCACGAAAATGACTTCAGTGGGATGCTACATAATGATGCTGACCGAGCTAGCAGCTACCTACCGATTCACATTCTCACTGGTTTAGAAAACGGCATCCCCGCCAAAACAATCTGTCAGCTCTTCATAGCCTGATGCAGGAAAGCGATGAGTCCTCTCTGCCTTCATGGAAAGGATTAGGCCACTTGCCGCAACATTATTCACCCTGGACCCCATGCACAGGGACAACCGAACTACCTTAATGGGATCTTTATAGGAGGTTCATGCCCGACATACGGAAGCGCATTGAATAGGCTGAGGCGGGACTTCCAAGCGATCCCGGAATTGCTGGATGTGGGCCATGAGAGTTTACCAGGAAAGGGAAATGAAGCGAAAAGCAAGAGGAGAAGAGACTTGCAGCCCTGAGACATGGGGAACAGCTATCGCATTAACGGAACTTATCGACGCCCCAGGCCCGCTTCCCCTCGCCCTCGAGGGTTCCCTACAGCCAGAACAGGCAAGGTGGACGGGGTGGGGGCCGAGGGAAGCCCCGCCATGATGAATGTTCGGTCTGTTTCCAAACAGGCCACTGGAGAAAATTTTGCCCGCAGCGGCAGGGAAGGGGGGGGGAAATGGCCCAGCCTGCCTACTCTCATCCCACGGACCAGCTTTGACGTGCGGTAGCTTCCCTCGATTCTATGCGTATATTCATTCACAAGAAGCGTAGGGGAGGTTATGTGAACGCACAGAGTCAGCTATGTTCCCAGAGGCGGCTTGTTCACCCAGTCCCCCAGTTACCAACCTGGCGCTAACAGTGATGTGGGCCGACAGGTCCGTGACTCTCCTCCGGCCCAAGTCACTGCCTCAATTTAACCAGAGAGGAGCCTCGTCGCCCCGTTACTGTTGGGGTCAGAAGATCCCAATGCTTGCTGGACACTGGAGCAGCCTATTCTGTGCTCAACGGAAAACCCCGATCCCTGCAACTGGCAATACTGTCCGGTGGTGGGGGCTAGGGCATACCCAGATCAGTTCCTACCCTGGTCCCCACCGCCGCCCTGGGGACCACTGTCACTTCTCACTCTTTTCTGAGCATTGAGGACTGTCCTATTTCTCTGTTGGGGCGGGATCTGTTGGGCAGACTGAATGCAACTATCTCTTCGCGGAATGGGGACTGCCACGTCTTTGAGGTGTCCCCTGAAGTGGATGGAATTTTTTTCTCTAATTGCCGCCGCCCCCGAGATTCCTGTCCCCCCGCAGGTCCTCTCAGCTGTAAACCCTGTGGTATGGGACATAGCCCATATCCAGCATGCTTCTTTTGTCCCCCCTGTTTTTGTTGCCTTGAAGCCCGGCTCTCTCCGTCCGCCTCCGATAGTATCCCATTGCACAGCATGTGGATTGGGCTACAGCCGGGTGATTGATCGCCTCCCGCTAAATGGCATCTTGGAGGAGTGCGCCTCTCCCTTTAACACTCCGATCATTGGAGTGCCAAAGAAGGACGGCACTTTTCGCATGGTCCATGACCTCCGCAGCATCAACCAAATTACGGTGGATCTCCATGCAGTCGTCCAAAATCCTTACACTTTGCTCACTTTAATCCCCGCTGATCATGCATATTTTACTTGCCTTGATTTGAAAGATGCATTTTTTCTGTGCCTCTGGATCCTGCTTGTAGAGATATTTTTGCTTTTGAGTGGTCTTACACTGATGTGAAAACGCAACCATAAGACCAGTTTGCCTCAAGGGTTCAAGAATAGCCCCACTCTTTGGTCTGCTCTTGAACACAGGCTTTGGTTTGGGATCCCCCCCGGAGGGGCTTAACCTTCCAGTATGTTGATGATCTTCCTTTCTGCTGCTGATGCCCTTACATGCACGCAGGCCACTATTTCTCTCCTTAATTTTGGCACGGAGGGGTTCCGGTCTCGCGAGGCAAAAGCCCAAATCACTCAGGGAAACGGTGCTCTATCTTGCATATCAATTAAAAGGAGAGAGCCTTGACAGCATCTAGGAAAGATGCGATAACCAAAATAAAGCGACCCGGAGACCAGGAAGGATTTAAGGAAGTTCTTGGAGAAATTGCAGGTTACACCCAGAAACTGGATCCCAGACTATGCTACCTTAACAAACCTCTGTATGAGATGCTGCCGGGGCCTGAACTCGCGCCAGAATGCCGGGAAACCTCGCTTTAGAGATTAATCGCTTTCAGGCAGTAAAGCAGGCTCTTATCAGTGCCCCGGCACTGGGCCTCCCTGACTCCACGAAAGAGTTTTTCCTGTTCCTGCATGAACAGAAGGGAATAGCAAAAGGGAGTCCTGACCCAGGAGTTTGTTGACACTCAGAGACCTGCGCAGCATACCACGTATCAAAACAACTCTTGATTTGGTAGAAGCTAAGGATACCGATGCGCCCAAGGTGTCACGGCTGTAGCCAAGCTGCTTGTCTTGTTAGTAGAGGATGCTTTGAAATTTACGCTGGGGACCTGACTGTCTATGTTCCCCATGGCGTTTTGGCAACGTTTTAGCACCTAAAAGGGTGGACCCAGTGGCCATCGGTTAACGCAGCAACGTATATGGCGAAAAAAATACTCAGGCCATCCTAATTGACAGCTCCAGGGGTAAAGTGCTGGCAGTCTCCACCTCAGGCTAAACCCAGCGCCACGCTTCTGCCTGATGAGAGTCCTTCCTTCTGTACATGATTGTATTGAAACAATAGACATGATATTACTTAGCTCCGTGCAGATTTGGCGGATCAGGCCACTAGAAAACCCAGAGGTAGAATTTTGGACAGTTTATGGGAGCAGCTATATGGTGGAGGGGAAGCCGGGTTTCTGGTTTTGCAGTTGTCACCCAGAACTTCAGTCATAGAAGCCAGAACACCCCCCCCTACATATCTCCGCGCACGGTAGCTGCTGAACTCATGGTTGGTAATGTGTTTCTATTGGTCCTGGCAACAGGCCAGCGGGCAAATATATACACAGACTCCAGATATGCCTTTCGGCCGCACATGCGCTTGTGGTGTCCTTTGGAAACAAAGGGGTTTCACAAATCCTCTAAAGCGATCAAAAATCCAAACATGCTCCTCGCTTGTGAAGGCCTTCTGGAGTGCCACGCTACTTTAGACGACTCTAGCTTAATCCCAGTAATTGTACACCGTAAGGGACATGCAGCAGTGACTCTATCCTGGCTCGGGTAATAGAAGGCGCATACAATCAAAATGCAGCAGCAGCAAAGCGTGTTACTCGCGCCACCACGCCGCAGCGGAATCCAGGTTTACTACACTACTAAGGAAGCTGTTGCAAAAGCCCCTCATTGAAAGGTTACAAAGACTCCAGGGAAAAACTTTTTGGGAGGAAATGGAGGAAAGCGGGATGAAGGTGAGCATTTCAGAAAGGGCAGCCCAGCAAGATGCGGCGGGAACAACATGCCGCCCATATAAAATGTTTCAACATGAGCAGGAAAGCTCTCGGTCCAGCAGTGACTGTAGGACCCAATATACACAATAAAAGAAAAACAAATTCGCTTGAGAAAACAAATTGGAAGGGAGTGGACTGACACTCCAGGGAGGGAGGCCACGGATGGTGGGGAAACAGAGCAAGGAAGGCCCCTTGTGCCTGAAGGCTGGTATTTCAGATCTTGAAAAACCCTCTGCTGTTGGTGGCAACCTACATTGGGCAATTGTCAGGGTCTGATAAATTGGTTTGATCTATATTTTTATTGGGAGCCACAAAGTCAGAGCACAGGCAGAAGCAATGAGTACAAAACTGTGTTATCTGCCAACGGGATACGCTTCTCTCCAACCGGTCCTGTGGTTTGGTGGAAGGTATTTAGGGGACAACACCCTGGCTCCAGCTGGCAGTGTGACTTCAATTTGAACTGCCTCGAGCTGCAAGGGGATAATAGTGGTGCAACCCTCTTGGTGCTTTGTAGATACCTATGTCGGGCTGGGCCCCTCAGCTCTACCCCTTCGCAGAACGTGCAAAGCCAAAGAGGTGGTCAAGGTACTCCTAAAGGACATTGTCCCGCCTCATGTGGTTCCCGCTGTGTGGAGGGCATATAGGATCTCGACAATGGCGCTTGCCTTCATGGGTTGGCTCAGGGTAGTACAGGGAGGTCAGCAGAACTCCTTTCAGGGATCCCTCTGGAAGCTTCAAGCAGCTCCTGGCTGCCCTAACTTCTGGGATGGTCGAGAATGAACAGGTCCGTGGAAGGTTTCTCTGATCAAGATTATGCAGGAGACCTCCTTTGCTACGGCCTGCCTGACGCTTTCCCCTGGCGTCTCTCTTGGCGACGTAGTAAGAACCAGCCCCCCCGAGGAAAAAATGGAAACTCCAGCTCCCTTTTGAAATCATGTATGGGAGACCCTACCCTTTCTATCTCTCGGCCCGACTCCATCCTGGCTATCGGGACGGCCAGGGTGGGTGATACGCGAATCCGTCGGTCATATTTCTGCCTAGCTGCCTCCTCAGCCTCTCACAGCTGCACCGCGGGATTCTGAACTCAAAATCCAACCAGAAGGGGACCTGACTGCCCCACTGCATCCTTTCGCCGGGAGACTGGGTCTCCATCAAAGGCTACAAGAAAGGAGCCTCTCATTCCGGGTGTGGGAAGGTCCCTTCCAAGTCCTCCTTGCCACTCAAGCTTCGGTGAAAGTCGGGGTAAAGACCTGGGTCCATCATTACACTAGCTTCGAAAACACGCTGACGCTAATTCACCCTCTTTGTAGGAAGCTTAGAGAAACAGCCTGCTCGCCTTGACGCAGGACATTCCTGGCTCGGCTGAATTGGGATCTGATTTCGCGATGCTTTTCCTCAAGCAGAGAAAAGCCAGCCCACTGTGAAACAATTCTCCGCACCCGGTGAAGCTGAAGAGGATCTAAACTGACGCAGGCCCTAACCTTGCCGTGGAAACGTAACTACACCCAGAAATCCACTCTGTTGGAGTATTTTCCCGATACAGCCTTCTCCAGTCTTCAGTAGAGTGCATAAGTCCGGTTCTTCCTTTTCCTCGAGGGGCCCGTGTCCTGTGACACTGAACTATATATTTTTGTGTTCGAATCAACAGCCCACGGAACTCTCCCTCGTTGAAGACATCGCTGAAAGGACCACCAACCCAGGCTGAGGCAGAACCTGCATTGTCACTTAAAGTTTTTTTTCTTTTGTGTTTTGATCCAGTTTCCTTAGCTGTCTTATGTATATGCTCCCTACCCCTTCTGAACTCCCCCCAAGCTTTCACAGTTATTGGATTGCACCCTACTTTAGCCTCCTGCCTGTCAGCCTTCGTCCCCACTCTCATTCTTTTTACAAGTATATGGTGGTATTGCTGTAGAAAACATCACTGTAGAATACTTTTAACAATCTTTTGAGCTGCCTCCCCAGTAGCCTTCCACAGTGGGGTCCTAAGATTGTTCTCTCTACCCTCTTAACGGGAATTGGGATCTACTTACTGGGATCAGCTCTCTCGAGATAGAGGATCGCTGCCACGTGACATAAATATAACCCTTGGACTTCCCTGAGTTATACTCCTGTGGGTTTGTGTGTACCCTCGTAACCGCCCCCACACCTCTTTCTGTCCCTAGTAAAAGAACTCCATCTCACCGCTAATGCAGCCTGGACACCTTTGGAGTATCCTCAAGACCCCTATTGTCTTTAGGTTTGCCTTGGACTCCTTATTACATGGAGCTAGCTCCTCTGGAACAATTTCTTACGGAACCTTCTGCAGAGTTTGGCTGACTTTGGGAATCTCTCAGACTGCTGGTTGTGCTATAAAACCCAGATGGCCTTACTTCAGGTACTCTTGGGCACATTATAATCACATAGCCAAGACCCTATTATGGTGGTTTTGCATTCTTTTCAGAAGGGCTTTCAGCTGGATGTATAATGCATCATCATGTGGATGGCCCCTGAAGGTCCCTAAACAGGTGGAAATGGGCCAATGTTCCTGAGGAATGGAAGTGCTTGACACCATTCAACCGCCTCGGGGTCTGATGGTGGCAGAGAGATCTATACCACCTCCATCCTGACTGGACAAGGTCCGGCTGCTCTCTATCTGTTTGGCAGAGACAGGGAGGTGAAGATTTGACTATGGGCTCTCTGTCACATCACCTATGTGATACCATTCTTACATTTACTAACTTCTCGGAAAGTGGATCCCAGAAAAGGGGAAATCTCTGTCATAGCTCCCCCAGGAAAACCACAAACAGTGGGTATCTCACAGTCTCAGACCCCTACCATATACGATCCACATTTCTGTAATTCCTCTGAGGTCTACGGCCAAGACATATAATGACTTACTCAGAAAGATAATGCAGTTACTGGGTCTCGGGAAGCGTACAGCCAATGTCCTGCATCCTACCCCTGGATGGGTCACCGCCCTTCAGACATGTGTAGCCCCCACTGCCAACAAGCAGATAGATCCAACTCTGCCACAACAGCTAGTTTCCAAAGTTTCCTAGAGAAAGGAGAGCCTCATTGCTGCTTTGCCGAGAAAGGTTTGTTCTCTTTATCTGTGGTACCAGGTGGGATTGTATGTAATACACCATGATTGGTCTGGTCTCTGTTCTTTTGGCACCGCTGTCTTAGGACTTAGAAAAAGGGAGACTTCTATCTCACCTAGGAGAGTGTTGAACCTAGGGTGGACGAGCAATTCCCAGAGAAATAGTATGCACAACCCACTGGTAGGCTAAACTCCATCCTGGTGTGGGCAACCTTTTTCCGCATGTGACTTTGTTTCCACGTGATTTGGGGTAATATTAGAATTGGAAATGGCAGTGAGGAATATGTCTGCCATCATTGATACAGTGATTCCAGGCCACAGCCCAGGCCCTTTCCTCGGCTCCGAAACTGAACTGCATTCTATCGCTGATATGGTTTTTTTACAAAATCGCTGCAGCTATAGATGTCCTGAGTGCGCAACAAGGAGGAACATGCCATCGTTGGGGAACAATGTTGCCTGTACATAAATATGGAGGGGAATGTTACTACTAATATTAATGATTTACAGGATATTGTGCATCCCTTTGAGCTGCAGGTGGCCCAGACAGACCTCTGGAATCATGCCTCTGGATTGGCTTCGCCAACCGCTTCGGCCTGGCTAAGGGGAATGTTTGTACCAATCATACTCATAATTGTGGCATTGGGGTTGTTTGCCTTTGTTGTTGCATCCAATGTGCTACCCCTTGCTGCCTCTTTCTTGCTGCACGCCCGCTACAACTGCATTAAGGCCAGTTCCACCGGGTCTAAATGGTCGTCCCCTGATTGCAGTAATATCCACTCAGGCCTCCAGCCTCACTCCTATAAACCAATCGCCCTCTCCACCTCCATGTGGCTCCTGGTCGCGGGCAACTTCTTACCCCTACCCTCGTCAGCTTTCGCAACACTGAACTCTGGTTCGCTTAGTGTGTCTCCCCTCAGGTTCCTTCCTTCCAGGCGACAATATCACCAAGGGGGGATTTTGTGAGCAGACGCTTGAAGAACTAGAAATTATGCTTCTAAAGAAATACAATATAAAAGATATCAATATGGTAGTATGGCTTAGATAGATCTCTCCCACTGCTCTTTTAGGTTGTGGGCTAATTGTATTCCTAGCAAATTACCCAGACAGGGAGCCCCTCAGCCCATAGGGCTAATTTACTGTTAGATATTGGAAGATAACTCCTTTCCGCTATGCAGAGATAGCCATAAACAACTCCGAATGTCTAAACACTCCGCCCCTTTCTTTTCCTCTCCTGGCCTCTCAGGAACTTGATGACCTTTTACTGTTGTTACAAGAAGTACCATAAACACGGGTGATAGCTGGAGAAGCCAGGATGCAATAGATAACTGTTCCTACATTCAATTTTTGCTAGAAATGCTTGCTTGGGAACTTGCACCAAATGTTTGACGTTGGATAATTTGCTGCAACCCTAAATCTTTTGCAATGTATGTGACTCCTGCTTTGATGTACCCTAAAAGAGACTTCCTTTAAAAACCCCTGACCTTTCCTCGTAGTTCACACAAGCAGCTCTCATTTTAGGTGGGATCTGTGCTGGCTTAGAAATAAACTCTGCTTTTATCTCCTGAGTAAGACTATTTGTCTGTGATTGGGAACCTTTGCCTCTTTCTTCCCTCTGGCTTGAGGGGAGAAGAGTTCCCTGCCCTTTGGCCTAGGAGGGGCTGTAACGGAACCTCTAGGATAGAGAGGCAGCTCTCTATTATATTCATAATAACAATAATTCTAATCTGACCCTTGCCAACAGAAGCATTGGGCAGTTCTCCGTTTGGGCAGCATGAAGGAAACTTCTGTCCGTGTTGTTTGATCCAGTTATACTTTTGTGGCAGTGCTATAAAACAAAAGAAGAACCTTGCCAAAGTAGGGAAGATCAGACAGATGAACGCTGTGGGGTCCAGTTGTATTAAGTCAGTTTCTGCACTTGTTGTTTCCTCCTTGGGTTGATAGAGAGCACATTCTATATCTAGTGGCAGTTTCGATTTCTCTCTCCTTTGTCGGTCTTTAGGCATAGATTTTCTACATGTGAAAGGACTTCGCCTTTATGCCAACTGCAAACAATTCCTCATATTTGTGATGTGAGAAACGTTTGTCTATCTGCAAGATTTCCTTCTGTCAAGGGAGTTGCAATCCCTTCTCTTTTGCTTTGTGCTTTCTTGCTTGTACTTGGGGGAGTGGCAAGTGTGCCGTAGTTTGGCTGAGTTTACTACGGTGACATAATCTTCTAAGAACAAGAACAGCTCCTAAAGAAAAAGAACAGCTCCTAAAGAAAAAGTAATTAGCTGCAGCTCTTGGATGTGATGGTTTCTTCGGCTGGTGTCACTCTGGCATCGTTCTAGAAATACTTGATTCTAGCAGAGTGCTGCTCGAAGTGGCAGATTCTTCTCCTGAATATCTCTCTCAATTTGCGTCAAAGACTTGTTTTTTTTTCTATTCAGTTCGTTGAGGTGAGACGTGTAACCCCCATCTCCTTTTAAATGGCTTATGGCAGGTCTTTGACAAATTTCTTTGCCCTTCAGACCTGTGACTTATTTTGGCACATTTTTTGACCATAGTTTCTACTCATTATGCACTAATAAAACTGCTAATCCAAACCTTACATTTCTCAGTTTTAAGCTAAGGACAAAGCTGCTAAATAAATATGGGGTAAACCTTGAATGTTATCACCACATCACAAAAGCTAATATCTAAAATCTGATATTGGTGATGGAAAGTGCTGTCAAGTGACAGCAACCCAGAAGGGTTTTCAAGGGAAGATACTTTCAGAGGTGGTTTGCTGTTGCCTGCCTCTGCATCGTAACTCCAGCCTTCCTTGGTGATCCTGCTTAGCTTCCCAAATCTGAGGAGATTGAGATAGTGTGGCAACCAGGCCATACCTAATATTACTTTCCCCTAATTTCTCATATCTTAATTTTTGCTTTACAAATTTCCATTTAATTTAATATTGAAGCTAATACAGAAATAAATTAGGAAATAAATTGATCTACCACCACTGAATCTTGTAAATGTAATATCGAAATTAAGTACTGACAAAAATTTCATTCACATGCATTTTATGTCCTACAGCAAAACTTATTCTGATGTGATAAGATAAGTCTTCCAAAGATGATTGCCATGATGCCTAGAAATTTTTCATTGTAGTACCTAGTATTTTCAACAGTACTATAAATAATTATGCAAAATACTAAGCAACACAATGAAATTTCTAGGTGCCCTGCCACATAGGATTTCTCAAGCCCTGATTTATTGTAAATGTTTGTGTAGAGTAGATTTCTTATGAACTGTGTCAAATGTTATATAACATATTGCATTTAAAATAAAAAGGCGTGTTGGAATCCATTCACATTTTTACATAAGCACATCTTAGAAACTGAATATAAGAAATATCATCAGAAAAACAACATTGTCTAGGTACTTCATTGTTTCTCAGAGTTGCTGCTGCTTTCCTCTAGATCTAGCCTAATTTTAAGTTGCTGCTTTGTTAATTCACGTCTTTTTCTCTGTCATGTCAGACAGTCATTTCTACATGACATACTGCAATTTCTAAAACTGAAAGAAAGGGTGTAGGGCAGGTCTGTTGCTGTTTGTTGTGAGACTCTGCATTACTTGGTTCCTTGCTGTGATCTTTCCTTCCTGCTTTCATTATCAGTACTTGCAATTGAATGTGCTGTTTAGTCTTGCCCTTTCTTGGTGTGTCATATGAAAGCACACCAGCTTGTGATGTATCGAGAGAGACAGAGAGAGCACGCCTGCCTGCCTGCACAGGACACATGTGAATAGGTAAACAGGAAAATGGATTCATTTATCACGACTACAAACCATTATAAGTATGCTGTGTGAAATCAGCCCGAGTCAAGCTGTTGGAGTCAAGGGTGAACAGCCTCCAACTGCCTTTGACATTGTTGTCTGACATGGTAGAAAGTTAGTGTCTTTCTTCCAGCTTCTTGTGTCCTAGCTGCAAAGATTTGAAGAGCTTTCAGTTCATATATACAAAACACAGAATGTGAACTTTCAGTACCCCTACACCAACAATAAAAAACAGCTTGTAATAGTTATTAGTGCACAAACTTTTTGATGGGTTGTCTGCCATAAGTATGGCTATATGATGCCACAGTTTTATTTCAATCGATTTTACCAGTTCATGCTCCAAAACCGTGCCTCCGATCATATCGCACCACCAGCCACCAATCTGTAAGAGTCTTGTTAACCACTAGTGAGCAGACTACTAGCTATTTTCAAACCTAACTCCGCTAGCAATGTATACGAAGCATGGGTCTCAAGGTTCTGTGTGAACTGGAATTACACTGCTTCTCTTTATCATGTTTTAACACTGCAGACACTCACTGCAAGGCACAAGGATTTTTGCAAGTATTAGGTAAGTCACTGGCTCATTGGTACTTCTTCATGTCAGTGCAAGAGGGACTATTGACAGGCTGCAGATTATAGACATGAAATGGCTTCTCTTGTACCTTATTAATAGTGCATTGTGAAGAATTTTCCATCTGAATTGCAGCTCTTGACATGTACTCTGTTATCACTTTCCGCTTATGAAAGGGCCCACTGCAGGTTGCAGACCCCTGGTCTAGGAAAATGAGTACAGACTGTCTTTATTCCAACAAGTCTACTTAGATGCATGGCAAGATGATTACGGCACAATCACCCAACTCTGTTATCCAGCATTATTCCCAATACACGGGTGCTGGCAAGAGGCTGTAATGACTGCCCAATAGTAG